>NC_053468.1:180000-480000 GCF_015227805.2 Hirundo rustica
CCGGCCTGTGCTGGGGCAGTGCTCACCTTTACTCTTCCAGTTGCGGTCAGTGGCATAGCCCAGATGCCCGGCGTATTTTCTGTTGAACTCTGCCATCAGGGATTTGTACGGGTTCCTTATCAACAGGATCGCTGAGTCAAACATTTCAATCTCTGTCTTGCCACTTTCATGTGTTTTCACACAGATGGTCCTCCTGCTTCTCCAGTGGTCTTTTTCTCCTTTAAAACCTGTTTTACAAGACAGGATTGTTGGCTTCTTTGTGTGATTATATGTCTGCGCCTGTTCCCACTAAATCATTCCCTACAGTGCTGTAAAGCTGCTGTGACAGTAGCAGTCAGCTAAAGCATGGCTGGAGCCCCAGCCACCACGCTGGGCATGTGCTGGCAGCCAGTCTGTCCCTCTGTTGGGAGAGGCACCCCTGGCTGCAATGAGGCAGCTTTTCACAGGGCCAGTGCTTGGTGCTTACTGAAGCTCTGCCGCCTCGGGATACTGTTCTCCTGCAGTAATTAGCAAAGTTTGAAAGTTTAACCTACATGTCTACTGAAGGATCTTACCCACAGCATTTAGGTCACTGGTCTTTTGGATCAGCCTGCCAGGTGGGAGCTGCACATGTGTGTGTGCACAGGACACCGGTGCAGGCAATGTGCACATTTGTAAATGGAGAGTCTGGCTGGTGTCTGTGAGGGCAGCTGCTCCATCAGAGCAGCGTGCTGCTGGAGCTGTCCCCGCTGCCATCTGCACTGCGGGAGGCTGCTCTGCCCAGGCATGTTTAAATTGTACCAAACGTGCTGACAGCGATAGCCGTTGCTGGCTCCAGCAAAAGGATGGCAGAGCAATAAGTAAAGCTCTGTGCTTTGGAAGGGCTGCCTTCGTCCCTTCTCTTGGGCCCCCGTACCTTTGTTGTAGAGGGCTCCATCAAAGTAATAACTTCCTGTGTAGTATCCTGTGGCATGCTCTATCAGATGGCGTGCCCACGTATTTCCAGCCCCAGGAAAGCTTGACAAAGCAACAAACACTTTGGATTTGGTGGTTAAGAATTTCCTGTCTGTGCAGCGGGTGTCTGTGAGTAGAGAAGATATTTCATTGTTAGCACTGTGGCTTTTTAATAATTTCACTGACCGCTCTTGATTACAGAGTTTATTGCTTCCTCCTTTTCTCTCGTAGAAATATAGGATATCAATTTGGTCTAGTTGTGAGTCATCTACTTCCTAAAATTAATTCAGCTGTATGAGGCCAAAGAGATTATCCTCAAAGAAGTTTTATGTAAGGCAATGCTTTTTTGATAATGCTGCAACAAACTATTGTACTTGCCAGCAAGTTGTCTTAAAGGTGTTGCTTAATAAGAGAATAGAAAGATGCGTCTTCATGAGTGTGATTGCAAGGGGGGAGTTTAGGGAAAGACTGTTTCCTAAATTCCTGCCTGTATGGTGATACCCACTACTGTGGCTCAGACTGGTGTGAGCGAGATCCCTTTTGCCTGCTGCAGAAAGGGCACAGGGGCTGTTTCCAGCAGCAGTGGCCCTGGCACAGCGAGGCTGGAGCTTGTACCTTGCACAGGGGTCTGATAGACCAGGCAGTGCTCTCCCCCAGCAGCGCTGCTGGCGTTGCGGGTTGCGCTGCAGCGCAGCCCATCCGTGCCCTCGCGCAGCGGGAACCGCCTGGTGGGGAATCCACAGTAGCACTCCTGCCCTCGGATCACTGCCAGTGGGAACTCCTGCAAAAGAGGGAAAACGGATTGGGGCGGAAATGCCATGGCATCAACAGCCTGCAGGGAATGCTGCTGCCATGCAAAGAAAGTAAATCTTCACTAGGACACTGTCAGGATCAAAGCAGTGTCATTCTAAAGCTAGCGCTAGTTTCCTATTACTTCTTCATATTTGTGTTACCTTGCCTCTAGATAGGAAACCTACTGAGGTGTGCAATCGTGAGGAAGTTATAGTTAGTGTTGTTTGTAAGGAAGAAATTCCTAAGGACAATTCCTGTTTGTAAGAAATGTTTTTTAATGGATATGATGCAAAGTAATTCAAGTTTTAGTGTACCAATCTTAACCCAAGAAGGGTAGTAGGCTGCAAAGCTGTTTAGTGGTGGGGCAGTGAACCCCCTCTGCTGGACTAATAGTGGTAAGAATCAAGACAAGTTTGAGGGAAATGTGCTAAATATTTGCCAAAGAAATTAGCAATTGCTTAGTGGGCCTAAAATTCAGATTTTCTATTGTTTACCAGAAAGATTTGGGTTGCCTTAGAGTCCCCTGTAGGCTCTCGTGGTGGCACGGGGCTGTGTGGGTGGGCAGAAGGCTGATGGAAGTTCAGGGAGTATTTGAGTGCAGGACTTTCCAGTCCATGTATTCCATATCAACACTTTTTGCCTTTTAAAAGTCTTTTGGAGTCTGGGAGCATGTGACAGGACTGCCGAGCAGCTTATCTCTTGCTTTCCCATGCATTCATCCTCTGATAAGGAGTCGAATGCAACACGTGTGCAGTGTGTGCCCAACAGCCAACATTTACTTAGCAAATGAGATATGACATTGTCAAAAACTATTTACAGATTTGATCCAAGGGCACAACAGTTCTGGGTTTGCCTGTAAACAGAAATTTTTCCTTTACAAAGAAGCAATGTTTCTCAGTTTGGGAAATTAGTAAGTTTGCCTTCCCTCAAACACAGCCCAGAATAAAAATGTTCCTTGTACCTCATGCCAAGCAGCCCCTGCGAGTGATGAACTTTTCTGGAAGGCTGGAGGTTCTGTGAGGCAACAAAATAGCTGCTCCTCTGTGCTCCTGCATCTTCAGAAGGGGGTCAGTGCAGGGTGCCAGTGGTGCAGTGTCTGTCCCCAGGGCAGGCTGGGTGGACAGGCTGACCCTCACCTGCACAACTTTCCCACAGCTTGGGCAGCACAGGAGCGAGGAAGGAGAGAAAACTGGAGTGGGCTTTATGTGGGAAATCTCAAAATTTCCCTATTATACAATTTAAATCTCCCCTGGTGCAATTTGAGGCCATTTGCTTATTCTGTGGGAGAGGAGATTGCGCTGAGGCCATGGGTCCTGGTCAAAGCACTATAATCAGACGGCTAATAGTTTTAATCAATTTTGTGGTGCTGCAAAAAGTTATTGAATGTTGAGTTTAGTGCATGAGGCTGAATGTGGCTGCAGGCAAAATCTGGCTGTACAGTGAACCCTGTGTAGGAAAAACCAGCCCCATTAGTGTGGGGAAGAAGGGAAGGGAACCAACAGGCACTAAAGCAGAGGGTGCCCTGCCCTGTTTGTGGCTCTCTGAGTGGAGCTGGATCCCTTGGAGGGCACTAGAGCTGCGTTTTGGATGCTCGCAGCCCACATCCACCCGCTGGCAGCTCTCCTCATGCAGCCACCTTCCCCGGGGTCAGATGTGGCTCAGGGCTTGATTGGAATGTGACACGGAAGCGGTATTGATTTCCTCGTGGTCGATACTCATCACTCAGAGCAGCTTGCCAGTGTATCATGTCTAGTGGCACCACTCTGACGACTTTCCTTCCCGCCATCCCCACTCCAGCAGTTGGACCAGATGCATCACTGGGTATTTACTCTGATGGGTTTTGTCCTTTAGAGACTCATTTACAAATTCAGAGCTCTAAGGCACTAATCTCTGCCCTTCCCTCAGCAAGTTTAGAATGTAAAATAACAATAAAAGAAAGGATGTGAAAGGAGAACTGTTCTTACTTTCTTGGAGCAAAATTCTGAGCACATCTCCACCGTCAAATTGGGCTGTATCAAAGAGGCTGGAAAGGTGTCTGTTAAATTTTCTGGAGCTCTAAAACATCCTCGATAGATAACATTCCTCCCTGTGGGGATATGAAATAGGTTTCTTTAAGAAAATGATGTCTGTAGTATCCTGCCTCTTTCACAAAGCATAATATTAGGTTCAGAAGCCAAAAATAATAAAACAAATTTTATATTACAAAGGCTGCAGAAATAAGAGAACCCATAATATACGCTAGAAATACGTGTTCCAAATCGTGTGGTATTTGAAAGGAGCACATTCCTTTATCTTTGTACAAACCACGGGAAGCAGCGCTACAGCGCCGAGCTTGAGTTTAATTCCACCAGTGGAGGGCATCGCTATTGTCTGCAGGTCCCAGTGTCCTCTCGAGACCTGCTTTCCCCTCAATGAGTTAAAAGCCCTGATAAAAATCTACAAAGCTTCTTCATCAGAAAAGGAAAGGAATGTAAATTATTCCTGAAAACCCCCTCATGGGACCCACCTTCCTCTTCAGCTGCCCTGTGCTCCTATGCCTTTTCAGGCCAAGGGAGTTTGCTGCAGCCTTTCAGACTCTAAACCGGGGTTTTTGTCAGCAGCTCAGGGAGATCAGCTTCCACTGTGTCTTCAGCACCAGCCTCTGATTTTACCTGCTTCTGCACAAACACCACAGAGCTTGGCACCACTGCAGTTGCTCCTTTGAACGGTATTGCCACAACTGATGTGGGAAGTGGGTTGAATGACAGGAGAGACGTGGTGCAGTGAAGAAAAAAAAATTGGTCCTGCATGAATTTCTTGGTGGAAAAGCCCAGACTCCCTAGTAAGAGCCTAGAGCAATCTAAGAAGAGGCTGCTTAAATTTTGTTCTTGTAACTGTTCAAACCATTTACTAGAAGCAGAGCTGGATCTCTGGGATGACTCAGGTGATGTGAAAATAAAATAACTCCACCCAAGCTGAAAGGAACAGGAGTCCACCTAGGTCCCTTTGAGCATGGCACCAAAGAATAAAAGGAGTGTTTGGACTTCTCAGAATGTTCTTGAAAGGTCTTCTACTAAATCTCACACTGATATTTAATTACTGAAACAAAATGTTTACAGACATATTTAGAGTTTTCTCAGCAGTCAGGAAGAAAGCTTGACGTGCCTCCCCCGGCATCGGGAGGGAGTGGGATGCCTGGAGAGCCCATGGATTACCCTGGAAGTGCCGGGTCTGTGCGGTGTGCCCGCTTTCTCTCGGGGGAAGGACACCCTGAGGCACGCAAGACCCTGCCGCAACCACCCCCAGCTGTGAACTCTGGGCTTCCTTACCGTGGGGGACGAGTCAGCGTGTCCGGGGAACCACGGCGGGGACAGGGAGGGGAGGGACAGGGGGACAGCGAGCCTTGCCTGGGAAGGTTTAAGTGGAGATGTCACGGAATCTGCTCTGTATAAAAGCCTTAGGTGAGGTCTGTGTCCTACAGTACACAGCATAAATCATGGGGGCGTTGACAGTCTCAGACTTACTTTCTAACATACTTGTTCATTGTGATTAATACTTCTGTTGGCCCCTCAGCTGACTTGTGTCTGGGGGATTCTTCAAACAGACAACTACCGGGTATTACTGAGGGCAAGGAAATTACAACTCTAGCTTCAGGCTAGACTAATTTGAGGAGTAATTCATTAATGCTTAAAAAAAATTAAATGCTGTCTTTTCCTGAGGAATGTGTATATATATTTCATACTGGAGGTTTAAACAGTGAAGCATGTCCTGGGAAACCTGCCAACATGCTTGTCAGCCTGACAGTGGCAATTTAGGTCTATGTACCTTTGATATATAATTTATATGTAGCTGGTTGGATTATTGTACAAACCTTGACTTGTCTTTAAGAAGAAATGAAGTACCATCAATACTGGCACAGCCTAAGGTCTTGGTGCTTCTTCTCAGCAAATGACATCCATAAGGTCTTGTGAGCTAACCAATTGCAGAGAGTGATCAGTTGTTTAGATCTGTTATGTGCTTTTTGTTTGCCTAAAAGTTTATCCATTGAGTCTCCCGTGGCAACTAACTGAATGATGGGTAGAGTGTGTTGCCATCTAAAGATGGAACAAAATTCCCAGCTGCTGCGGGAACAGAGCTCCATGGAAAAGGAAAACTCTGGTCTCACCTCTCTCAGGGGAGGGAATGATGTGGCTCTTTCCAGCCTGCACTTATTCCTCGCAGTCACAGATCACTCATTTCGTTTAGGATCATCTGAGCATAGAGTGGCCTTGATATGAGTGATTTTCTGCCCTCCTGTTACAGGGCACCTATTCCAAGGCTATTTCTTAAACACACTTGGGTTTGTACCCCTTCTATAAATACCAAAGGGAGTGATTTTTTTTCAGCTGAAGTTGTGCTTCTGTGGCAGTCACTCTGCACTGTGTTGAGTTTCCTCCCTGGTGACAGGAACCTCCTCTGTGGCAGCCCCGAGGCAGCATGTCCCTGCTCCGGGGTGGTGAGCACCACTGCTGTTCTGGGGAGGAGCCAGGGATCAGACCAGCAGCAAAGCGACATTGTGCCTTTCAGGCACCTTTGTCCTTTGCCGCTTCAAGCTCCGGTGACAAACGGAGCGAGATGAGCGGCAGGGCCAGCCCCTGTGCGCAGCCTGGCCGTGACATCTCTCCCCCGTGGCCCCTGTCCGGTCACACACCCACTCACCTCTCCGGGCTGCTGCGCGCAGCTCCTCCACGCTGTAGACCGAGAGGCGGTTCACCCCCCCGCACACGGAGCCCTTCTCGCCCTTGCACTCGATGTTGCACTCCTCGGGCTTGGCAGCAGCAGCCGGCAGCGTGTTCCCACAGTAGCACTCTGCTCCGTATGCCAGCCCCGAGTAGCTGTAAGCCCTGCAAGGAGAAATATCTGTCACAGAGGGGTCTGGCTGCTCCCCGGGTTGCTCCTGAGGAAGGGAGGAACCCGTCCCCGTGTCCCTGCACACAGCCGATGCTCCTGCTGCCTTGCTCTGGAGCTGAGTCCGTCCTGAGACAGCGTGGCCTCCTCAGCTGGGGCAGCCCCTCAATGAGATATGGGCAAGAGACCAATATCTATCAAAAGATAGATATCTTACAAAGACTATTCAACCAAACTGTAATTTTTGTTCAGGACAATAGAGAATATAATGTAAGTAGTCATGGTGCCATAGAGAATAGGCAGCAGTGCAGCAGTCTGCTTCAAGCAGAGAAGTAGAGCTATGTTGTGCCTGAAGGTATGAGATAATCACTGTTTTCATAGATGCTGTATGTTTAACATAGGAATGTTTTTCCCATTTCAAATTCAGTTCCGCTTATTGTCAGAAAAGAGAAAACTTGCAGTGAAAAAATACCACTCACCTCTCAGCACAAGCTTCCTGACAGTGAGTTACTGTCATTTTTCTTAAGTCATAAAAGACAGCTCCCTTCAGTGTCCTCTCCCTCGAATCGTGAGTGAAGCAGCCCATGTATGTGCCTGTGTGCATGCAAGACCAGGGTTAGGCAATGCAGATGGGACGGAAGGGAACAACCCGTCCCAGGCTTATCCAGCGCCTCACACTGCACACAGGGCTGTCCCAGCCTGCCTGGGGTCCCACACCCTCTGCAGAGCTCTCCATTGCTACTGAACCTTGGTAAGGGGCCACGGCCACTGTCCCATGGAAATGGGCAAAGAGGAAATGAGAATTTTCCCCCCTAAGCTCCTTTCATCATACCCAGAGTCTCCTGCATGCAGCTGCTGTCTGCTCAGCTCCCTCCTCTGGGTGATAAAGCATGGCACTTCTCTGAAGTACAGGAGAACGTAGCCTTCAAAATGCTAAAAACTTCCAGAAATCCTGTTGGATTTCCCCCAAGTGTTCTTTAAAATCTCTAGCTGATAATGAGATGTTGCAAGAGAAATATTAAGAAAATCAATTTTCTTTGGATATAGAGGGTTACATTAAAGCTGTAATGGAAAGATAAATTCACTTTTAACTAGGCAGCACAGTGTAGCTATCGCGTTGAGCTATCTCCTCTCTGGTGCAAAGGAATCTCTTAAAATATGTCTTGCTTTACTTAGCATAGGAAAGATAAATATTTGTCTTAGACTGCATTCAGTGCTCAGCCTAATTTTTGTTGTCATGAACAAAATACTGTAAAAATCCAGCCCATTATTTGATATACAATTGGAATGATGATGCAGAGTCCCACTATTATACAGCAATTGTGTGTCTATGAGCACGTTTTATCGTCAAAATATGAAGGAAAAAGGGAAATTTGATTTTAGAAATAGCAACACTGAGATGATAACACAGAAAAATTAAATAATGTAAGCTGTGGATAGGAAAAGAATATACGGGGAAAAACAAAAATAAAAAATATTGTATTAACTAATCCACAAGAAAAAGGAAGTTTGAGTTGCTCCCTCAGGGATTTTGGAGCCAGGAATAATAAATCAAACATTTAAATATTACAAACACAACAGTAGGTTCAAAGACCTGCACAAGGTAATTTGCCAATGTGTAATTAGAAAATTCACTAGCTGTGAATACACACCCCCAGCACACCATTAACAAGGTGGGAGTCAGGCACCTGCAACAAATATGCTCAACATTTTACTGGAGACTTTTGGTTTGGGTCCTTTGACTCAAACCTGTAGCAGCAGAAAACTGAGGCTGTTGGGCCAGGAGCCTGAGAGGGGGTCCTGGGCAGGCCAGCCATAGTCTGCTCACCTCCCTGTGTCCCTCCAATTTCTCATTCACATCCTCCCATGAATGAGTCACGGAGATTCCACGGTCTCAGAGCCGCATGTCATGTCATGTCAGTGGTACAGTCCCTGTCACCTCTGCAACCTGTTCAATGGAGAACCAGGCCAGGGGAACTGGAAATTCCATCCGCTGGGAGCAATCGGAATAGAAAATCTCACTGTTGTGCTAACAACATTTGCCAGTCAGTCTCTGTCAGGAAAAGTGTGATCCCTACCCTGAGCCATTTGCAATGTCAGCAGGTGAGACAGCCTAGCCTGGAGAAAATAAAAGACTTGGATTTTCTCACCAAAGGCTACGTGCTCTTGGGTGGAGACAGAGGGAGGCAAAGTGAGCTGAGGGGCTCACAACGGGCTGGGACCTGCCATTGTTTGTAGCTTGGGTGGAGGGTCTGCCTGGGGATGCCTTTGAAGGGCTGGCTAGCAGCCCCCAGGGCGAGCAAGGGCAGAGCTGTACTGCCTCGGAGCCACGGCCTTACTGGGACAGCTGGAGCCCAGCCTCCATGGCCAGGCAACGCTGCTCTGCTGAGCAGGAACCACAGGGCATCACTGAAACTTTATTAAGCATTATAAGCACGGAGGAGTTCATTAGGTCTTGAAAGGGATCCATAATGAAATAACAAGCCTCTAAGTTTACTAAAAATGAATTGGAGAAGATAACATGCTGTATGTAGGTAGTTAAGTTTTAATTAATTACCTTCAAAGGCATTCCAATGCTTGTTAACAATACTGTTAGTAATAATGTCCCGTCATGTTCAATCAGATATTCAAATGATGCATATTTGAATCTACAGTTCAATATGGTGAGATGTACAAATAAATAGTCATTCTGGCCCCTCTCAGTACATCAGTAGTTAGAACCTCAGCAAGGCCCTGGCTGAGCAGCTCTCAGTCTCTCCTCTGCCACCAAAACCTGCCACCAGCAGGGTGTCTAGAAGCATCTTTGGAGCAGCTCTAGCTTGGAGCTTCAGGTAACTCCAGCGGTTCAGTTTGCCTGACTCACACTGTATGACTCATGTCCCACCACTATCATCTTCTCATTCCCATTTCTGACAATCCCTCAGTACGTAGCACGATGCGGCGCCCATTTTATGGGATTTTGTTTGGGCAAATTTATTCAAACAAAAAGCGGTTCCAAAATGTGGTGTCTAGTCATCCAGATCCCATTCCTGTTTTGTTGTCAGTGAAACATCTCCAAGAACAACTAGTTCTTCTAAAAGACAAAGCATCAAAGATGGCAAACTGATACTTTGCTGCTGCAGCGAGGGCACAGCAGTCACCCAGCATGCATCCTTTGTACTTTGGCCTATGCATATGCCTAAGAACCCTTTTGAAAGCAGTGATGAGCGAGGAGGAAGGCAGACCTGCAGGGGCATGTGATGTTTGCCTGTCTCTGCCTGGGATCTATGTGTGTGCCAGAAAACGGCTCCGTCTCTTACCTTTGTGTTCAGCAGTGTGCCTCATTGCTTTGAACCCTGCTATCTGCAGGGGCTCCTGGTCGCTGGTGAGCCTGTGAAACCACCTTCTCCTCAGCTGCCTGAGCTCCGAGTTGCGGGACGTGAGCCAGTGCGGGCCGTGCCGCTGCTCCAGGGCCGGCTCCTGCAGCGCGTCCATGTGCACCAGCAGCCTGGGGCCAGGGCTCTGCAGGCTCCTGGGGTCTATGATCCCCCCCCTGCTCATCTCCTCCGGCACCGGCAGGGGCTGGTTACTGGGGGTCCCGCGTGAACCTTGCTGGAGAACCAAGCGGGTCCGCTGCAGTAGCAAGAGGCTGCCGGCCATCAGGTAAGCTGCTGTGAGGAAGAAGAGCAGAAACTGGGTCCGACGAAGAAACTTCTGTAGCCTGAAGAAAGCTTTGGCCATGCCCTTACTGAAAATAGCCCTTCACACTTTCCAACCGGCCCCCGAATCTCTGCCTGGCCAGACACTCATTCCTTCCGTAAGTTCAGCCCATCACTTTGGTGCCGTCTCCTGACGAAAAGCTTCTTCCCAGCCAGCTGCAGCAGAGCCCAGCCTGGTGTGGCACTGCTGCCAGCCTCAGGCGCCCGGGTATCCCAGCGGCTCCGTGGGCTCCTGGGGTGATGCCTTCATCGTGCCCTGCCGAGCTGCCGAACAGCCAGTGCCGAAACCTGAAAGACCAAGGGGTGTGAGGCTGGTTCACATCCAAATTGAAAATATCCACCATCAGGGTGACTTTCCCCCACCCACCCCTTTTGGCTTTATCTGAGCATTTCTCCATCTGTTGTTTATAATTATCCCCGCTAAGAACTATAGTCCAATGAGATCGATTGATTGAGCTCAAACGAGTTTCAGATCTTCAGACTTTTTTTCTTTTCTTTCTTTTAACTTGTTATGCACAAGAAATACCTTAATGATGAGGTTATTCCTCTTGGGATGTTTGAAAAATAAGTTCTTTATTTTCTTTTGTCAATAGCCAACATCTCCATCCTTTGTCATTGGATGAACAAGCATCTTTTTAGGGAAGTATTACCAAATTCCTTCCTTTCAGCTAAAGAGTAGCTCAGCTACAAATGCAGATCAGAAGGAAACAGAAGTGTGGGTGTGTGGGAGGAAAAAAGAAATTGCATCAACTCACAACAGATAATAATTATTAATCTCTGGGCAGCACAAAGTTGGGCTTTATGCTGGAAGGATATTTGGAGATTCTGTGTGCATTGCTTTAACAGAAACCAGAGGTGATCCTGCTATATTTTTTTTTAGTTAATTTGTATTGCCAGCTATTGATGTGGGGATGTGTGTGGAGAAAAACTAGTGAATGTTTGAAAAATATTCAGCTCGAGTTCAGCCGATCTCTCTTGACTGCTGCTGAGCTTTGCAGCTTTAGTTGTGCTGATGTGTACCATGATGGGATTGTCTGGGCAAGAAAAGCTCCTTTGTGCTCTAGGGAACTTTAACCTCCCATGGCAAATAAAAGCTGGCGTGTCCCCATAAGTTCCTGTTTTCCTAGTCTATCCTTTCTCTGTGGAGCTAGGCAAGTGTTGAGAAAAGATGCAGTATTTTCCAGAAAAGAAAATATTATGGCTTTTGCTTAGCTTGCAGATGGGGCACAGTCCTGAAATCCGCAGTCCTGGCAACAAACATCTGTGTGAGACT
The DNA here is from genome assembly GCF_015227805.2 of Hirundo rustica. Classification (NCBI taxonomy): domain Eukaryota; kingdom Metazoa; phylum Chordata; class Aves; order Passeriformes; family Hirundinidae; genus Hirundo; species Hirundo rustica. The sequence goes on from NC_053468.1 coordinate 191,563, forward strand.
GTTTCTTGTTTCAGTAGTTGATTTCAAGTTTTGTGGATATTCACTTATGCTTGTTTATTAAATAAATGTTACCAATTAACTCTCCACCGATTACCTTTTTCATCTGGTTGTGCAAATTCTTTCTGTCTTAAATAGCAACCAAACCAAAGATCCAAAACTTCTAGGACAAAAATAAATTAAGGCTCAGTTAAATCTTTTGTCAGTTGAGCCTGAATTCCTTTTGTGTGACCTTTTAGCCTCAATTCCTAAATGAGGCTGTCACAAGCCAGGAGTCTCTGTCTCTAATCTTACAATTCAGATGATCTTGAAGACCTCTTTTAGGCACTTTTGTTAATGGTATTTTTTTTAAAGTACATGTATGCTGATTTTAGTTGTAGAGGACTGAGTAATATCCAAAAGTATTCAATGTGCTGATTGCTACTCTTTCTCCAAGGACTGTGAGCATGAGCAGGTGCAAAGCACTGCCAGGCTGTAGCATCTTCAGTGGATTCCAACTGCTCTCTCTACTGTAAAAGTTACACACCTCCCTTCGGATCAGCTCCAAAGCCAAAGAAAATGCATTGATTTACACCAGCTAAAGAGCTGACCCTTAGAGTTAAATTATTGAAAATCTCTGATCAATGTTGTGAGTGCTCAAGAATTGCAGTAAAAGGGTCAGAAGTACCAATACAAATGAATGGAAAATTAGCCATAATTAGATCCTGCAGGCTGTTACTGCACTAATTCATCTGAAGAAATACTGTCTATGAGCATAGGTGGGATTTAATTCACTAGTTGTTCCTGCCATGGGGCTACTGTAAACTTGAGCTGTTCCCCGTGGAGGCTGTGTGATCTGAAAGTGAGCAGTGTGCAGGTTCCAGCCAGCTGAGATTCGGGCTGGAGGTGCCCATGCTCCGTGCAGTACCGGGAGCTGAGGCTGGGTCAGCAGGGCACGCGTCTCGGCGTCGGGCACTCCACGCTGCCCCGGGCAGCCCTGTCCCATGGAGCTGCTGCCAACCCTCAGCGGTGAGATGGCAATGGCTGCAGTCACACAACATCTCAAAAGGTCTAAGATTTCCCCATCAGTAAGATAAGGCTAGATGAATCAGATCTGCAGTCATTTCTGCCCAGCTGTAATTCACGGTTTCACAGCTCTTTTGGTTTATTCACTGAGAGAGATGCTTCCAGCCCAAGTTCTCAGATGAGTCCCAGTTGCTGGTGTTGGAGAGGGTGTGCTGGGGCAGCTGGAGCTTTCTGGCTCATCAAGCAGTGTTGTAGTGCCCACAGCTTGGCTGGAGAAGGGCCATCAGGACCATGTAGCAAAGCTCAGGCATTTTATGCTTGAAACTGCATCACTGGTCCAATTTAGTCCCTTTTAATGCTGCTGTGTGCTTGGTCAGTGGATTTTGGTAGAGTTCCTCCACGCTTGCAGTGATGTAAAGTGGAACAACTGGAGGCCACATCATCGCAAGGGACACTGTCTGGGCAGTGCCTGCCCAAACAGCAAGGGGGCTGGGCATAATGTTCTGCCTCCACATGAACAGGGCAGGAAGCTTGCTGTGCATCAGCAGGACTGGAGAAAACATCCAAGGAATTGGACCTAATTTAACTGTGCATCAGGCTCTGCATCCAAACATCAAGTAATGTTTTGTATTGCTCCTAGCGCTCTGCCAAGTTTGTTTATGTATTTGCTTTTAAGTAAGGAGAAGCTGCTTCAGAGTCTCAAAGAGGTAACTTTCCCCTTGCCTAGTGGTTGAAAAAAGTTCAAACGGTACAAGGCAGTTTTGCTGCATCCAACATGATGTGTACAAATTACCTCCAGATGCACTCACCCTTAGAGCAGTTGCCATGACAGTACACTGTAGTAAAACCCAACCAAATAAATAAGCAGACTCTCCGCCCACAACCACTGCTGCAAATGTGGAACTCAAAAATTAAATGTTGCTTTTTACTGAGGAAATAGCAAAGTGTTCCTGACATAAAAACTGTCATTTGATTTTTCCATAAACTGCATATTGCAATATCATCAAAGTATGCCTAAAAGAGTTGAAGTGCATCACTTCTGATGATGATATTTAAAAGGAAAGACTAAGGAGGAAAGAACTAGTATCTGGTAATAGAAAATGCGGCATTTGTCTTTTTCATGTATATTTCACCTAAAATGAATGAAGTGAAATGGAAGAAAACAAGTCTTCTATCCCTGTTTATCAGTTCTCTCAGCCAAAGGGGGCTTAGGACCATATGAATTGGAAGTTGTTAGTAAAATCATAAAATTATAATTGGAAGGACAATGATGGATAATTGATGGGCAGTGAGAACTGTTAAATGGCAGAGGAGACCTCTAGGTGAAGAGGGCAATGAAAGGGATAACACTGCACTGGGAAAAGGGCAATAATTAGCACTGGAAAATATCAGCTTTGGGCATAGTGAGTAGAAGCACAGTTCTACAGGGTGCTGGGACTTCAGCAGAGAAAGGATCCCTTGCCGCCAAAAAGGTTGCCATAAGGAAAAACAGGTCAGTCAGTATCTTGCTTCCGAAATGAACTCGCAAAGTGTGACAGAGGAGGTCACACTAGGCAGCTGCATTAATATATTTGTAGAGAGAAATAAAAGAAACATGATAAAGTTCTTGGCAATCCTACTCTCCTAGCTGGAGGAGCATTTACAGAATTTTTGGGGGAGGTCTGAATATTTTCAGTGATGCCATGAATGATGGTAAAGGCTGAAGACACTGAAAAACAGCCCCAGACTCACAGGTGAAGAGTTGCGTAACTGAGGACTGTCCCTTGATGTGTGCACAGTGCAGAAGCTTAGGTCAGAGCTGCATTGACAGCTGCAGGTCATCAAGAGTTGGTCCTTGTCTAAAGACCAGCAGGATTTTGCAAATTCAGAGTTGTTGGTAAGGAAGCAAGATGATGTTTCCTATTGTAAACTGGAGGGAATTGGACTCATGATTACTATTTTCAGAAACATCCACCCCTCTTCCATGTTTCTTTTCTTTTGTCAGCTTTATTTGAGGACAAATGCAGTCAGGCCTCACCTGAAGGATTCTGTCTTGCCTTTTCCTTGGGTACACGCTGCCATTTTCTCAGGGTGTTTTGGAAAGCCAAGACAAATATCATATTTTGTGAATGCACACAGGAAGTAAAACTCTAAAGAAGCCACAAATTTGATTTTCGGACCCTGTCAAGTGTTTTGCAGTTCCCTTTACTTCAATAGCTAAAATCATTCTGAGAAACTTCAAGCGCTTTTTACAACTTACGAAGTTTTCCTTGCTAGAGGATGTGTCTGTGCTGACCACAAACATCTCTCTGTTAGGTCTGCCAACAAGCTGGAAATTAGGTAGAAGTACCCAAATTTCTCCACATGCTGTGGTGACAAGCATTGCAGCTTGAGAGGGCTTTCCAGCGAGTTTACCATTGCTTGCTACATGAGGGCTAGCTGCAAGATGTAATCAGATTGCAAAGTTATCTTTGATGGTGAGATTGTGTTAAAACCTTTAAATTACACTGAACTGGGATTAATAAGAAAAAATATCTTTCTGTGGAGTTAGCAGAAAGAAAAACTCTATAGTCCATTAACTGGTCAAGTAACACAAATTTTAAATATATATTATACCCTGTTTATTCAATACAGGAGGCATTTTTCAGCGACAGATAATTCAGCTTCAGAAGGGAAAGGCAATGTCACAGAGCAGAGCTGCAGCCTGAGGCTGGAGAGGTCGGCACTAGCTTGTACAAATCCTGTCCAGTGGCACTTTCACCAGATATTAGACTTTTTAAGACCAATTTTTTAGCATAGATAGGTGTAAATGACAATAATGTTGTTGGTGAGCCTGAGGTGAGGGATGCAGAAAAGCCTCTGGGAGGCAGATGGTCCGGCAAGGCTTATTGTGAGAGTGCTGACTTGGAAAGTGCTCAGGGACAGCTTGAGCAGAAATCACACCACAGTATTTCTCCATTAATCCCACAGTTTTTACCTAGCTTAAGTCATAATGCAGTAATCAGCAGGACTGATCCCATTGCCAGTATGGAAGAGATGCATGCACACATATGGATACCCACATTTCAGGTGTACATGTGCATCCACAAAATGTGTGTGCTCCAGAGGGAACATACAATCTGCTGTCACCATTCTCTGATAAACTGAAAGCTTTCAGTAAACTATTACTGAATCTCAAAAGTATTTTATTGACAATAAAACATTCATGCATGATGTACGTTCTTAGATATTAAGAGTTCAAGCGCCCAGCAAATGATGCTCTATCTGCAGTTTCCAAAAGCCCCTGTGTGGTCTGTGGCTGAAGTTTTGCACAAGAATGTTGTAACAAATATGCAATATATTTATGTTTGCCTTAGCCCACAGGAACTACAGATGAGATCTTTCCCTGTGTGCAAGAAATCTACTAGAATTAAAATAACACACAGCTCTGTAACTGAATCATAGGCGGTTTAAAAGTGTCTTTCATAAACCCTTCAATATCTCAATTCCTGCAACAATCACCTCCTAAACGTTAGAGTCTATTTGTTCAGCACAGTGATGCTCCAGAAACAGACGGGAGAAGCTGGGCATTCCAGCCTGCCTCGCTAGGCTGTGACACAAACACACTCGCGGTATCCATTGCTGACTTTTCAAGTGTAATGTTCTGTGGATGCTTGGGGAAGGGCATCTCGAGAGCAACCTGCAGTCTTTGTAAAGAATGCCGCTAAGCCCCTTTACTTAGACGCTGTGGATTAATTTAGCAAAACAAACAGTCATAGAGACTGCAATGAATGCCGATACCTCAGCCTCTGCAAAAAGTTGTCCGGTTATTGCTCGTGCCCAGGCCAACTGGCACATGGCTCGCAGAGGCACATACTGAACGGTGTGAGAACAAGAGGAAAAACCTCACCTTTCTTCTGTGGCTGAGGAGCCCCTGTTGTAGCCAGGCAAAGTCCTGTACAGTCCAGTGAAATATTACAAAAGGCCATAATGCATATCTGAAAAGCTGATCAGTCCTGCTCTCTCTGCCCTTCCCTGCTAATCCTTCTGCTGCCTCCCGCTTCCAGCGCGCAGAGCCGTAATCCTCGCGGACCGCCCAGAGCTGTGCCTGGTGCTGTGCCCGGTGCTTTGCCCGGACCTGTGCCCGGGTCTGCGGCGCTCCGCTCCCTCCCGCTGCCCCTGAACTCGCCCAGCCCCTCTCCGTGCCCCGCTCACCGCTGCTGCCCCTCGACTGGTCCCTGCAGCTCTCCGGGGTCCCTGCTGTTCGCCGGGGTCCCTGCGGCTCTCCGGGGTCCCTGTGGTTCTCCGGGGTCCCTGCGGCTCTCCGGGGTCCCTGCGGCTCTCCGGGATCCCTGCGGCTCTCCGGGATCCCTGCTGCTCTCCGGGATCCCTGCGGCTCTCCAGGGTCCCTGCGGCTCTCCGGGCTCCCTGCGGCTCAGCGGGCCGGGGCGCCGGGGTCCTGCGCCCTGCAGGAGCCGGCGGGAGGGAGCCGCTCCATGGCCTCCTGCGCCAACAGGCAGGATGGAAGCAGCCTCCGCGCCGCGCTGCCAAAATCCTCAAGCATAGCCGGTGCGCTCGTGTTTCATAACGCTCCCCTGCCCCGGGAAACAGCCTCTCCTCTAAGGCTGCCTCACAGCAGAGCTCTGCAGCCTTCTGCAGCTGCCGACGTTTCCAGACCTACCCATTCCCTCTGCCGGGGTGTTTGTCCAAGCGCACGGATGGCTGCATCGGCGGAGAGCTGAGTGGCGGCAGCAGCGGCGAGAAGCCCCGATGCGATCAGCTGAACGGATGCTCCGTGTTTGTTTCTCGTGCCTCTTCCCACTAGGGGCACATCCCTGCAGAGCTGCCCCTCTGGAGACCCGGACCCCTTCCCGACAGGTCGAGAGGGTCCCGGGAAAGCGAGTCCCTGGCGGCCTCTTGGCACCAGCTTGGAGATTTCGAGCAAAAAATTGTTATTCTGGGCACAGGTGCCTGGAAATAAATTATTTATAAATGTGAGAGCTGAAAGGCTGTTGCTGGTGTCCTCAGGACTGCCTGCGCTGCCACCTTCCCTGTGTGTTCCAGCTCCATTCTACTGCTGCTTCACATGGAGATTGAGCAATTCATAATTATTCCTAAAGCATCTGCATTTAAATGGGGGGCCGGCTGCATCCCTGCCTAGGGTTTTGAATTACCCTATGGTCTACACATATTTAATGAAACCCGTGGAGATCCATCTCTTGGAGACAAGACAGAATGTGGTTATGGGACCGACCTTTGGTTCCTCTCTGTGCCAGAGAGTGTGGATCAGAAATGTCAGACCCAACACCTGCCTGGCTGTGAAAAAACAGCAGTCAGGAGTTTCCTGGATGTGGGAAGAAAGAGGGAATTGGGATGCCACGTGGGGACTGATCCTATTTCCTCTCTGTAGGTTGCGCAGTGCTTCAAGCTCTGACCAGTCCCATGGACTTGAGTGATGCAGGTGTGTGCATTTCTCTATGCAGCGCACCCCATGAGTGGGGTCTGAACCCCACAATGGGATGCTGACACTATTTAAATGATACTTGGCTTTCCCATCTCCACGTGATATTGGAGAAGAGGAACCCGGTTGTTCAGCTCAACACGAACAGCCGAAGTGCTTTTGCTCATGACAAATATTCTCTGGGATGGACTGACAGTGCTGCAATCCTGGAGCGATTTGGTGAATTTTGATTAACAGAAAACCCTGAGGCTTAGCAGTGTAACATTCAAATTTTAAAATGCTGATAGGTGGAGGTCTATTCTCAACCCCAAGAAGTTGTGCATCTGTTAGATTGCAACCCATCCAACCTTTATGTGTGCGTACAGCTTTAAGGCTGTAAAATTAATTTAGTTTTACTGAAATTAATTTAATCAAATGTTAAACATTATGACATTTTTAGATGTGCTGGGCTGGGGCCTAAATCAATAGAATAGCGGGACTGTGCCCAGGTGGAGCAGTGGCAGAAAATGCAGTCAGCATTCTCAGTGAGTAAAGCTGTGCTGCCGTGCCCCAGAGCATGTGTGGGCAGCAGAGGTGTGCACAGGTGTGTGGGCAGGTACAGCTGCTCAGCACCTGTGCTGCAGGAGGGACGGCAGCGGGGTCTGCAGCTGCTCAGAGCACTGGAGAGACCTGCCCGGTGTGAGGAGCATCCCGGGGAGATGCTGTCACTGACAAAGGAGCTGTTTGCACAGATTTGACATGAAAACAAGTATTGTCATTTGGGGGTCTCACAGCTGCTCTGCCTCCATTTCTAAACACAGGTGAAGCTAGGACAAACTGCCGGGGTTTATAAAACAAGAACCCCGCTGCATTGAGCCCTCTCTAATGCCAGTTTGTTTCCAGGACTTCATGTACAAAATACCTCGTTGGGACCTGCAAGACCTGTTGCCACAAGGTTCCCTGGCTGAGGGGTTACGGGCTGCAAACCCGTAACAAGTAGTGTCAAGCCACTACTCAAGACTCAAACCAGCCCCATTTAGGGGAAATTAGCAAGAAAATAAAGGAAGGGTGGTGTTGTATCCGGGGAGGTGGCAGCAGTCCCTTCTCCTGATATTACTGCGGTGGAGCATTTCTGGGTGGAGGTAGGAGGTGCTCTGTGTACCCTGTGTCACACAGCCGCAGCTGCCATCGGGGGCACGGCCAGCCCAGCCCCTCTGTGTGAGCACTGGCAGATCCCTGTCCTGGTAGTCATATCTCCAATTCCCTAATTTCCAGTCTGGTTAGTAACACAGTTTTTATCTCGCCCGCTGGGGAATATTTTCTGTCTCTCACAAGGAGCTTTGCGAGAGGTTGGCTTCACGATGCACACTCCTCCTCACAGCTGAGAGATGCTCAGCTCTGTTTAACCCAGCCTGATGGTGGAGGGGGGTGGTGTGTTTGGTTTTTGTACTTTTTTCACAGCTGCAGTTTAAATGCCTTAAAGAGAAATATCTGTTCGGTGTTTCAGGCACCAGCAAAGACATGAGCATGGCAGAGCAGAGCCATTGCTGTGAAGGTTGAGTAGAGGAGCCCTAAAATTCTGAATTTTGTGCCTTCAACACCCACCAGCAGCAGCCCCTGTGCCACCACCCCTGCCCTGCGAAGGGGGCACTGCTGGGAACAGCCACGGTTGGGATGGAGAAGTTGGAATTGTGATGCACTGTATGAGAAGTGGCACGAGTGGCATTGACGATGAAGTGGGATGTGTGAGATTGTTTCAAATGTTTTCAGGGTCAGACCTACAGGAAATTATTCTCGTGATTTACTCTCACTGTTTTCTCACCTGTCTTACCCCATTGTCTGCAGAGAAGTTGTACCTTGACAAGACCTGTGTGAGTGGCTTCTGCAGCTCCTAGTAAATTAAGAAGGAAGTGGGTCAGACTGTAAATCCGAAGTGCGTTCTGCACAGGGTGCAGGCATGGAAAAATGATACCTAATAACACTAAGAGAAAAGGGGCAAAACTTGGGGGAAAAAGGCCTGTGTGCGTTTTGATCATGTTAGGAAATCAGCCACTGATGGGAGGAGTGGCAGCTGGAGGTAGTCTGTGTCTCAGTAAAATCCCGGGCACTTACTTTCTGTGCTTGATGGTTCTGCATGGTTGTTGCGCAAAATACAGTAAAGAAATTTGGAATGAGTGGCATTACTTTTAGAATCTTGTTGTGGGAGCAGTTCTTGTGCTAAATGACTCAAACTTTCAGTCACTTCAGAAAATAGTCTCAATTGTAACAGTAAGGATCAGTTCAGGAAAGTGACAGGTTTTGCTAGTGCGGTGTCAAGAAGAAATATCTAAAAGATTGTGTGGTTTCATAAAGGAATGTAATGTAGCAAATAGTTTTCTTGTCCTTTTCACCTAATAATCCTAAATACTCAGGGATTAGGCATTCCATGTAATGCCTACCTACAATTTTCAGTTATTTCATGAAAGAACTGAGCAAAACAGCTGTTTAGTGACAACGTCACTCTCTTTTCACAATGACTGTTTATAACATACATGCCATATTAGGTGTGGTGTAGGGAAAACTGTGAAGTCTAATATGATTATTGGCAAACCTTTGCATGATCTCAGAGCATCCAATAAATATGCCAAGTGCCAGGCACAGAACATTTGTTGAAGATTGTGCAGATCAGTGAGGGATCTTACACTCCTAAGGTATCTCTCGTTTGCTTTGGCTGTTGGAGTAGAGGCAGATGCTACAGTGGCAGTGCTGTTTGCTCCATGCAGGTGATGCTGCAGCGCAGGGGTTCATGCTGCTGCTGCTGGCTCAGGTGGTGGTGGAGGGTCGCTCAAAAAGGTAGAAAAAGGTGCTGGGAGGTGCTGCCCAAATCCCATCTTTAGCATTGGCATCCTCAGGCATCTCAAACAACATTTAATCACAGTCTTTCTGTTAATGCTTTGAGCCTGGAGGTTTGAACTCAGCCCTCAGCACCAGGCAGCTCAGGACATTTTGGGGACAGAGGCTGCCAGGAGACATTTGGGGTAGTGTGATATTGTGAAGTTTTGGGGCCAGTTCTCTTCACCAAATGCATGGAAATAAAACATCTCGGCTCTTTGTACAGCTTGGATATAAGCTTAGATTTTTGCCAGCTCAACTCATAGCCTAAATAAAGTGCATGTTGAGCCTAATTTTCATTTAGAACAGCAATGGAGGTAACAAAACAGCTCTTGATTAGAAAAGTGCAATGATATATTTGTGCAGAGTTAATGGAATGAAAGCTGTGGTGGATCTCTGGACCCAGGCAGAATTGTGGGCTTTTCAGCCTGGAAAGGCTGGGTCCCAGGGCATCTGTTTTCTTCTTTCCACTGTTAGATCCCTGGGCTATAGAAAATGCTGCAAAGCACTGCAGTGTGTCCAGTGCATACGAGAAGTGTGAATGATAATTGGGAATTTTGTTTGCTGTTTGCCTTAGTTTTAGTAATATACATAAAATTATGCTTATAGTTGCGCCCACATAAACCCAGAGCTCTTCTGCTGCAGCTACTGGGCTGAATTCAGATTTTCCTCTTTTCTTTGTTCCTCCATCCTCTGTCAGTGCAACATTTTGATTGTTTTGCCATCCTCACTACTTCCAAAGACACAGCCAGCTCTGGAGGCCACTCTGGGTGGAGGGTCCTGGCTCCACACATCATGGTGTCCAGACTGTCGGGCTGCACTTGCTGTCCTGGGAGGGCAGAGCCATGGGCTCTGCCTCCCCCAAATTTGGACGTGCTGCTGGCAGCAGAGCAGGTTGCTTGGTAACTGCAGCCACATTTCAAAAATGTACCCTTTTACAGCCAGCTTCCCAAACTAATGTCTTTGAAAGGAAGAGTTGTTCTTTCAGGTTCATTTTAATTTTGTTCTTCCTTAAAAAAAAGAAAAAAAAAAAAGACAAAAAAAGAAGCCTTTCAGCTCTAGCTTTGCTTTTCTTCTCTCCTCTCTTTCCCCACATCTGGTACCACAAAGGGGAACAGTGTCACATGGCCAGGAGTGAAGCCCTTTCATCCTCCTCTTCTTCGGGTTCAGCCATTATTATTTCTGACTTTCAGGCTGAATGGAAGGAAACACTGAGCGCTTCCCATAATGTCTGCATTTGGCATCTTCTCTTTCCTGAGCATGGTTTTCCTCCTCTAAGAGTTCTGTCTTTCACTCTCCCCACGGCTGTCAGGTCAGTATGGAAGGTGGGACTGGTGTCATAGGAGTGTCTGGTGTCTGTTCTCAGCTCTTGTGACGTTTGCTGAATGTCCCCGTTGGACGTGCCGTGGGCTCCTCAGGCCCTGCTGTCCCTGCCAGGTCAGGTTCTTCATGCAGATTCAGTGCAGGTGATCTGAAGGCTGGTGGAAGAGCCCACGGTCATTCCTTGTGCAACTTGCCAGGGTGTGCAGGGAGCAGCAGTTCCAGGGTCAGCACTGTGCTGAGAGGGCTCCTGAGCAGAGATGCACAGCCCCTGTCCAGAGGTACCCCAATCTCTGAGTGATGGCCAAGGGCAGTAGTAAGATGAGTGAGATCATCCCTGGTGCTCTGAAGGTCAGTGCCACACCTTGGGCTCAGTGGTCAGTTCTGCCATCGTGCTGAAGCCGTTTCGTGTGTCCGAAGAGCTGTGTTCAATTCGTGCTGGCTCCATCTGCTTGAAAATGGAAATGATGGCGTCATAGCAACACAGTGTGGGCTGTCACTGTTCATCTCACCACTGCTGCCCCATCACACAGAAACACAAACAATTGCAAAAGAAGTTCAACACCCAGAGAAACGGGCTGCTGACACAATGGGGGTACGGGACACAGACAGAGCCCGAGAACTGGAGCTGGGTCTGCTGGGCATGACAGGCACTGTGCTAGCTGGGCACAGAAACAGCAAAGCTGTGGTGATGAACGTGGTGTGAAAACAGAGCTGGCAGAAATCATGAGGAAAGGAGTGAGCGCTGATAAATACTGCATTAATAACAAGAAAGGATGACTCACAGCTCAAGCTGACTGTATGCTCATCTCAGCCTTCCCAGCAAGTTCAGAACCATGCACTCGTTACCAGGCTTTGTTCTGCCCGTTTGCTTTTAATTTCTGATTCTCTGTTCTGGATGGCTGCAGTCATCTGAACCTTTGGATGCATTAATATTTAAACAGGATGGGCAACAGAAGGCTGTCAAATGTCAGTTGTGTCTGAAAATCAAGAGGGATTTGGAAGTAGATGATGGGTAGGTGACTATCTTAATTCAGCAGTGTAACAGCAGAGCTAACACAGACTCCTTCCTCTCTCTCCTCCCCTCCCACACGCACTCACTGAAAGGAAAATAAAAGACATTTGCGTTTTTTTGGCAGCTGGTGATCCGTTCAAAAGGATCCTTATTGAGCAGATAAACAGTCACGTCTCTCTCCCCTTCCCCTAGTTCTGGGTTGATGACTAGTTTCCCTTTGTTTCTTAGATGGATAAAGCTCTTCAAAACATAAGCATTGAAGTAATAAATCAGAGAAAGGAAAAAAAGTGCACACTCATACTTCGGTATCTCATGGCTTGCTCAGGGCACGCAGAGCTGAAGTCAGACGGCAGCTGCTCAGAGCTGGCATTTTCAGAAAGCTGGAGTCAGACCTTCCAAGTCCACTGTTAGTGTCCTTTTAAGAGCCGTTCATTTATCAGGGTATTTCATATAATCTGACAGGAAATTATATTTACGATGCTTTTAGCTCCATTTGGGACATTTTTTTAACACTACTTCTGGGATGTAAATTATTTAAAAATCATCAATTTAGTTCTTCACATGAAGAGATGAAAGCTTAACTAAAAAGCTTTCCCGTTCATGGTAGTCTTAAATTCTCCAACAGATCTCTGGATTTTTGCTTAATTGAACACCTAAAGAATAAAAAGACCTTGGCCTCATAACGCTTTTAGTAGAAGTAAATTTTAGATTTATTTAGCCCCATTGACTTTTGAAATACAACCGCTAACAGCATCTGTTTAAGCACCGTCCTTCGGAATGGATAAAGTGTTTTATCACCAGGCATTAAATTCACCGATGGAGCATTTTACGTACCCCTCTGCCCCTTGCACAGCTCTGCTGGCCGCTGCAGCCCTGTGTTCCCACGGGAGGGGTGGCTGCGGCTGCTCTGGCCCGCTGAGGGGTGGCCACGGCTCCCCAGCCCTGTCTGAGCCAGCTGGGCACCGAGCTCACAGGGGCCCAGCCCAGGGCTGTGGCTGCAGCCCAGGGCAGCGCTTTGTGCCAGTCCCCAGCAGCCAGGCTGGTCAGGGTGCCAGCAGGGCTTGTCCTCTGCTCCAGCCTGCTGCTCACACATCCTCCTCAGGTGACACTTCTCGTTGTGTGTGATTCCTTCGTCTTGACAATCCTTTCAAAGAACTAATGTGAGCAATGACTAGGAAATACCTGGACTCCTGGCGGCTATAAACTGCCTCAAAGCCCAAAGATAAATGGAATTGAAATGAAAATTGAAAATAAAAGATGTCTGTGTGGATGCCATTTTCCTCCCTGAACAGTTCCAGCCCTAAACCAATCCTCAGGAAGATGCAGGATGAAGCCACAAAACCAATTGCTCCCAGAAAAAGGGCCACTCTAATCTCACAAGGGAGCTGCAGTGAATGGTTTTGACATTCTTTTAAAACCAAAATACATCTGTCATGCATAGGAGCGTGGAAACTTGCTAAATATTCATGAATCTGGGATTTCCTTTGTTCCAGTTGTGCCTGGGGAGTTTCCCCCCTACCAATTACTGGCTGTTTGATCCCTGTCAGTGTAAATCTGAGGGCAGAGGGACACGTTCCACATCAAGGTGCTGCGTCTGACGCTCACCTTAAAATCAATATGTGAGCAGTTGGTGGTTGCAGGTAAGTGACACTGCAGATGCAATGGAGACACGGGGATTCCCTGTCGTAATTAGCATTGATTCCCCCCTGGTTTGGGAGCTTTCTTGTCTGTGAACTCATTAAATTGTGACCTGCATGTAGGACTTGCATTTCTGCCCTGGAAAAGTCATTGGATTTGCTATTGGTTATTACACTCCTGAGGCTGCAGTTGTTTAAATGCATGTGAGGAGAGGACTGTTGAGAAATATTTCAAGTAAGAGCTATAAAAGCAGGTTCCAAAGGTACTTTTTTTACAGCCAGAATCTGCTCTCTTGCCTAAATGTGACATACTAAAAAAGCAGCACTCTGTTTATCAAACCAGTGTGGAATTTCAATGGCTACATCCATTGTTCTTGATGAACAGAGGGTGGCAACAGCCCTTCTGGAGCATACTTGGAGCCTGATTTGGCTCAGTTCTTCCTTTCTGTAGAAGGACTTACTTGACTGTGTTTTGTTGTTGTTGGTTATTTTTTTTTTTTGGTTTGTGTGTTTTTTAAAATTATTATTATTATTTTGTTTGTTTGTTTGTTTTTGTTTTTGTTTTTGTTTTGTGTCCTGTTTTGACTTCTGAGTGATGCTGGAAAAGTGAGGTCCAGCATGAGGTGCAACACATCAGTGGGCCTCTACAGGATCCTTTCCCTCAACCTCCAGAAAAGAAACAGCCTTTGTAGAAGACTAAGTAATACAATTTCCAAGCATTCCTGATACACAAAAACTGGGCTGTTTTAGTCCCGAGTTCAAACTCTCAACCACCACTGCTGCTTTGGTGCTGAGGACACTGGAGTTTGCCTGTGGTAGTTCCAGAGCTGACTGAGCAGAGAGCTCTTACCTGGTGCTCTCAGCTCCCTCCATGTGCTTATGTGCACATCAGTGTTTTTTCTGAGTTTGGGGACTTTTTTTATTGCTGGATTCAAAACAGAGATTTCACAGAGTAAGGCAATTTATTGTCCCTATGCTTAGGCCAGTATTCACCAGGGGGCCAATTAAAACAGTGCAGTGCTTGTTAATAATAATTCAAAGGGACTTTTCAGTTCAGTTTTGGTTTATTTAGGGATGCACGCTGGGACACAACCAGCACTCTTCAAAGGACCGAGTACACAGACCCGACACAACTCAGGGTCTCCTCTCCTTTAACCGTGTCTTTTCAGGGCAGCTGAAGGTCAGTTTTACTGACCCTCAGTGGGAATATTGATAATTTAAGGAGAAATTAGCACAAAGTTTATATATTGTTTGTGTCCCACTTAATTCCTGAGTGCTGATGCAGAATTTCAGTTAAAAAGCTGTTCTGGTTCTTTGCAGCTCTGATGGACAGAGTCTCCATATTAGTGAATACACCACCTAATAAAACCCTGGCATGATTTGTGTTCTTTAGTAAGTAAATGTTCTTTAGTAAGTAAATGGACACCCATTCATAGGTCTCATAATCTAGTGAAGCTCCTGTGACTTTGCTCCTACAGTTAATGAGTTGCTGGAATTAATTACAAATTTGGTTGATGATATTCATCTCTACGTAGCTCTATTTAAAGCCCTCACCTCCAAAAAGTAAGTGTGCACTTGCATTACTGCTGCAGAAGGGGATTTGGGGCTGGGTGGCCGTGGGGGACAGTGAGCAGAGCACAGGGCAGGAGCCCTGCGGTGGCAGGAAGCAACACAGTTCCAAAGCTGGAGCTTGTGATATGTTTGGATGAAGTGTCATTTTCTGCTTCCCTGAAAACACAGCCTCCCTCAGGGCTGTGACCTGCACCCCTCGGAGTCTGTGTCCATGAGGGTTATAGAACATTTGCTCTGTGAGCTGGTGTTTAGTTACTGCATAAGGGCATAGCATAAGCTCCACCATTTTGGTACACTGATAATTTTCTTTAAAAAGTGTCTGTAAGTGTGAATTTAATCTACTTATCTACTTATTTTTGATGTCCAGTGAAGCTTTAGACAGCAATTTAATCGTTATTATTGGTATTGTATAGCTGCTCCCTAGAGGTGCTTAAACCATGTCAAAAAGAGAACCAACATAATGAGTCTGACAGAATTTCAGAAGGAGAGATTAAATTTAGGATAATGAGTTCTGCTGCATTTTTAATGTTATTGTAGCAATTCACACCGCTGCATCCTGTTCATCTCCGGACTCAAAACCGAAATGTCAATTGGGAATTTCACTATGCAGATATATTCTATTTCAAGTCTTTTCCTCTTATAAAAACTAAAAACAAGACAAAAGGAACACTACATCTCTTCCAAGATGGGGTGGGAATAAATTCTGTCTGTGTAGGAGCTGGTGCAGCCTCTTCTTGCTTCTCTGCATCAGACACCATCTTACAGATTAGCTTGATCTTTGTGAACTCTGCCGGTGGGTTTTTGAAGCTCAGTGGTGACGCCTGGGTTGCAGCCTGGGTTGCAGTCGTGCACGCACTGCGGGACAGTGAGAACTGTGTGTGCTCTCACAGCACACAGGGCTCAGACTGGGGGTGCCTGGGGAGCTGGCTGCTCCCACGGGGAGGAGGGAGGGCGTTTTTCTATAGCCAGAGCTCCAAGCAGCGTCAGGGCTCAGAAGAACTGAGAAAAGTCGCCTTTCACTGGTGGAGTACTGCTTCTGGAGTTCTCATCCCTCACCCCTCTCTCCTGACAGGAGCAGCATCATTCATTGAGAACAGTAACTCCCTTATCTTGGGAGTTGAACAACGTGATATAATTAATAAAAGTAATGACAATCTATTCACTGAATACCAATTAGCCTTCAGCTTTCTAAGGGAATGGAGATTGGGAATGGAAAACAGGTTGGATGATACCAGATAAAGAAATAATTTCTTTAATGTAAAGGACATTTAGAAGGGGTTTCACCTCTGATGGGATGAAAAATGAAGCAAGCTTTGTGGCAGCTGTGAATATTTTCATCTGTCAGTGTTCATTCTTTAATGGAGACGTGAGCTTAGTCCCACACAAGAACCTCAGTGCCCACGGCTTCCCTCATGGTGGGCTCTGCTCTGGGGCTGCCATCAGTGGAACAGGAGTTCTTCTGTTGGAAAAGATGCACTGGTGACAGAATGGAGGAAGCACAAACCACCTCAAGCTTATTACAATCAAACAGAAGAAGCAGCCCCCATCGACATTGTTAGTTTGCTTTAATCAGCCCACCCTGCTGCTCCTGCCCTCACAGAGCAGCAGTGGCTGAACCCGTCTGTGAAATGTGGCTTTGGAGCTGCACTGGCTGAGAATGCGCAGCACAGATAATGGTTGCTTGATCTGTTGTGTATTTTTTTGTAGTGTGCTGAAATGCCAGGGTGGGATCTGGAATGCCTCATTTATTAGCTCAGTATTAGGAAGAATAAGGATGCAATTAGGGTTTGAAAAAATTAGGTTAAATACTCATTTCCTATACAGAGAAATTAAGGCTCCTCCTGTTTCATATTAGGAGGGCAGGCTGGACAGCAGCACTGTAATTGGTGCAAATGGCCCAGGACATGCTTGGAAGCAACTCAAGGGTTCAGCTTCAGCTCATCTGACTCCTGGAGAGCTGTAGTTGCACACCCTCATGCTTTCACTCTGTTCTGGATTGCTCTTGTCCTCTCTTCTCCTGTTTGGCTAAGTCTCATTTGCAATTCTGTTCTCTCCAGCTTCTTGACAAAGGGGTTCTTGACAAATCTCGATTGCTGCCTGTCCTGCTCCTGTGTTTCTTCTCCATCCCCTTTCCCAGTCTCTCACTTATCCCTCAGAGCTGTTCCTGTTTGCTCTCTGATGCTCTGGCACATGAAATGAACTCAGTGCTGTTGTGGGGGGTGGCATGGTGCCCCCCTGCAGAACCTCGAAACGGCTTCCAGGAGTCAGCAGCCGTCCCTTTACAGCAGAAAGCCATGCTCTGTGTACATCCACAGTATTTCCTCTGAAATACTGATGAGCTGGCACAGAGTTGTTGCACTGATGAAGTTTTGTTGCAGTTATTTGGTCCCCAGATAATTGGACTTTATACTAAGAAAAAGCATTTGTCCCAGATAGCACTTCTAGAAAACATTTTTTTCTTGAAACTACAGTTATAAAAATATCCCTACTTTTCACTGTGTCCCCTGGCAAATGGAGCATGATGTTTAACTGTTCTGAAAAACATTCCTGAGATAAGATCATTAGTATATAAAAATGCTTTCTTAACAGAGGCAGCTTTTGTTGAAAAACCTTCATTGATGGTGGATTGGGAGTAATTAAGTGAAATGTAATGACTCAAAATAACAAACAAGCTCTGCATAGCTCTTTATGAACATCCGGTTCTCCTGGGGAAACCTAATCTGACAGGAGCACAGAGTGTGAGGTGTGCTCAGGGTCATGGCAGGCAGGAGGGGCATTTCTGAGCTGCAGCCTTGTGTCGTGGCTGCAGAACAGGTTCTGTACCCCACAGCAAACCTGTGCCAGGCTGGCAGCTCCTGCAGGGACTGCGTGAGGTCGCTGGTCCCACACAGGTTCAGTCTGATCCTGACTGCATGATTCCCCTTTGTCTCTCCTGCTGGTAGCTCCTGGGGACAGGGACCGTCACACAGCTCTGGTTTTGCACGTGGCTGTTAATCTTAGTTGCTACTCTGAGCTCCTGTTGCCACTGACACTCTTACCTACCTATCCCTATCCCTATCCCTATCCCTATCCCTATCCCTATCCCTATCCCTATCCCTATCCCATCTGTATCTATCTATATCTCCTCTCTCTGTACTTCCCAATCCATTATGTTCTGCTAAACACAAGTGGTGGAGGTTCTTCATCAAAATGGAAAAGCCAAATGAAAATTAGGAGTAGACTTTCCAGTGATTTATACAGAAAGTGACTCTCCAGTGTGTGTGTGTTTGCCTCCAGCCGTGCAGCAGTGTCCCAAGGACCAGTTCTGTGGTGATTTTTAAAACCTCTCAGAGACACACGATGATCAGAAGTTAATTTTCATGTCTCTTCTATGGCTGCTTTATAGTTAATTTCTCTGAACCAGTTTGTTTTTCTACTGCCGAACACTTCAATGCTTATATGTAAATTATCAACATCTGAAGCCGTCTTTCCTCAGAAAGAATACAAGGCAATCATCAGATAAAAGTCATTACATATTCACAGCTATTCTGCTCCACTGATAATAAAACATTCTAAGGAAAAGGTGACCTTTTCACAATAGACTTATTAATGTCAGGACTTCAGAATTGTCTTTTCTCATTACAAGTCTTACCAAAAACATTAAAAAGAGTGAAGTTTATGATCTTAAAGATGTGTCAAAGCACAGCCATTAAGGACATTTACATAGAATGTTATTTATATAACCCATTTTTTTGTATTTTATGTGGAAAATATCGAGAGAATACAGACATTCTTGACAGAACTCTGTGTTCATGACTTCTTTTGACTTCTGATCATATTCTAGAGATCCCAGATAAGATTTTTAGCACTCACATTTATGGCCTTGGGAATCTGCCTGTCTCCAAGAAAAAGTTATTCACATACACATGAGAACATCAGCTCCTTCGAATGCAGGGACATTTTTGAGTTGTCCTGAGCTTCTGCCCCCAGTGGAGGGCAGATCCATTAAAATCCAAGCTATCCCAGATTTTCCATCTGTTTTTCCCGGTCTCCATCCCACCCAGCGGAGTCGGTGATGCTCATCCTCGAGCTGCTGTGCCAGCAAGATTCAGCCCCAAGTGCCTCCAGTTTGGTATCTCTCCAAAATCAATATTTTAAAGAAACTTAAATTATTCCACCTACAGGAGTCATGATTCATGCAATGGTAGCATCAACATTAATACAGTAATCGAACTTTAAAGCTGGCTGAAGCTGGCTGCTAAGCAACCTGTCACACCCACGGAGCAAACTGGACTCAGACCAGAACAACTGGAGCTGGAGAAAACCTAATGTGAAAAACAAAATACTGAAGGAGGGAAAACGTCGGTCAAGTACCAGATTTTGCAGAGCCACCCTCTGGGCTTGGCTGGAGACTGAGACCTGCATTTTTTGGGATGTTCCCATCCTGTCTGGTGTCCAGGCTAGAGCTCAGCCCCAGCACTGCAGACTCTGAGCTGAGCCCGGTCAGGGCTCTGCCCTGCGGTGCTCCAGGCACATCCACTCTCTCACCTTCTAGGGAAATAAAGAATCAAGAGGAAATAGTTACAGAAAAAAAATCTTATTCTCTTGCTTTTTTCTTCCCTCATGTCCGAAGAGCCATTCAGTGTTTTTCTTCTGGCAAACTGGCAAATCAGAGCAATCGCAGAGAATTCTGTTTCTGCCCTCTGAAGGTTATCTAATGGCTTTCAGGATGGCCAGTTTAGGATGTGTGTGGATGTGCAGGGAGCTGGGATTAACAGAATAGAGGGAAATGACTTTTTCCAATAGCTTTTTAAATAAAAAAGCAAGCTGCTTTAAAAGAGGGAAGCCCATGCAAAGTATTTCCATTGTGCTTTTTTTTTCATTATCTTGAGAAGCCTGAAGAAGTCTCTGGGAAATGAGATTCTCTTTTGGTAGAAGATGCAAGTGCAGGTTGGGAAAGGGTATCAGAGCCAGCTGGTGCAGAAGGAAAAGAGAAAAGAGGTCATTCATTATGATTTTTTACTCCTGGTTGCCAGCAAAATAGAGGAAGAAACATGTCCCCTGGGATATCCCAGCTGGCAAGAACAGCCTTAAAGGCTGAATTCCAACCACACCAGCAAGCAGGAAAAAAATAATTTAAAAAACCCTGGAGATCTACATATTTTGGGATTCACCAGTGTATTGGTGAGCACCCTGCTTGTTTTAATCTCAAGAGTTGTGTGGTGATGTATAAAGAAGAAGAAAAATAGGATCTCAACTCTAGGAACAGACCCAAATTGCTGTTGCTTTTGTGCTTGAAGGCTCAGCAGTGTTCCTTTGCCTTTTCTCTCTCCTTTGCTATGCTTTTATCCTCCTAAAGAAAGCACTTCTGCCTGCTGGCCCGGCACGGTCCCTGCACTCCGCACAGCCTAGCCGTGGAGGGACGCCTGGCAGGTCTGGCATGGGCAGCAGGTTGTTTCTTTCCTTTCCTAGGCATCAACTGCCTGATTTTCCACTGACTGTGTTTCCCTCTTGCTAAAGAAGCTAAAGAGTTAATTAGCTCACCCTACGTGATGGCTGCAAACAGCGACCCCGGCTGCTCTTTCC
Organism: Hirundo rustica; assembly: GCF_015227805.2. Lineage (NCBI taxonomy): Eukaryota > Metazoa > Chordata > Aves > Passeriformes > Hirundinidae > Hirundo > Hirundo rustica. Next base: position 211,943 of record NC_053468.1, read on the forward strand.
TCTTTTTCCATATTGATGCATCGTCCAGCGTGACTGATAATTTCTGCACCCCAGCTGTCCCACTCCCTTGCCTTTCCACCCTCTCCCTGGGGCTTGGAGCTGCTGGCTGGAGGCTGCCTGGCAGCAGGGCTGCCAGCCTGTGCTCGGCGCCAGCCGCACGCCGAGCCGGACCCCGACTGTACAAGCCCATTTCTGGGTCAGTAGTTGTAAGAACTCTCCCTGGCACCTGTTTGTACAAAAGGCATTTCAGGCAAGTCTCTGTCCCTCTTGTGAGTCTACTCGTGCTCCTGCTCCGAAAATTAAAGGGTTTGGATTAAAGCAAGCACAACAAGAGTAAGCCAGGGTTTTTTAATTGTAGGGAGTGTTGACATGGTCTTCTGAACATTGAGGGCAAATTATTAATGGGAAATAACTTTAATTGTTGCCTCCATTATTTGGCCTTAATCCTAACTTGGTACCTTCAGATAGGTACATAATTCTCCCATTGTGAACAAATGATACTTCTTTTCACCCCTCCCTGCTGGGGGTTTGGGCTGCTCTTGCCAATAAGATTTTTGGAAGTGGTCTTCTGCGCCTTTTCTGTCAAACAGTGCATTTTTCATGGTTCTAAGTTTTCTGCAGCTATTTAATTTTCCTTTGATGGAGGCAGAAATAATACCTAAATAATCACTTTTATTTTTATTTGAGGCAGCTGTGCTGGGACAGAACCTATTGTTCAGATCTGTTACCTTTTATACAACAGAGATAAATTAATTACAGGGCTTTCCCCTGACATCCAGGCTCTTGCCTGCAAATGTTCACATAAAAGATGAATGACAATGAGGTTCTCATTACAGCTTGATGAATTAGCCTTTCCACTTCAGTTCCAGGAAAGTCTACTTCATGGTCAACACTCTTGTTTAGGCCCTGCTGGTTTTTTTCTCTCATGGAATTCAAATCGTGCAGCTGCTGTCAAACCACCTTTGTTGGAGCAATCCATTATTTTGTGCTGCCCTTTAGAATTCTTCACATTTCCAGGGAATTTGCCATAGTGGTTTGCCAGGTAGTCAGCAAGAGCATCTTCCTAATTTTCCTTTGTGCACATCGCAGACCTTGGGGCTGCTGGAAGAAGTGGCAGCTCTGTGTAAAACAGCAAAAGGACCAGGAGAGCATCCCCTCCTCAGCTCAGGGCATGATCCTTTAGTTACAACTGGAATATATATGGGGCAGGAGGGAAGTGTGCAGAGGTGTTTGCCAGGAGTTGCACGCATGTGGATTCATTTCCAGTTTGTGAGAGCGTGGGACAAATGATGATGGAGCTCCCCTGTGCCTGCCACATCTTGCGATGCCCAGAGCAGGGACACCCGGTGCCCGAGGGCACGAGGGCCATTCTGCCTGCCCCTTCTGCTCGGGGAGGCCAATTGGATTACCTGGGTAATTTGAAGGGTGTTGTCTACACAAAACAAAGTCAAAAGACCCATCCCTGCCAGGTGCTATTTCACAAAGAAAGAACATTGTGTTTCTTGCTCACAGTTCTTGGCAGTTTATCATGTTCCTTTATTTGTATCTTTAAGTGTCAACACCTTGATCAATTTTATTACACCTGCCTGTGGTCAGAATATTACCAATGTGGCTCTGATTGATGTCTGGGGATGGGAATAGGTCATTTGTAATGACTGTAAATGAAAACATCAAAATATTGGTAGAAGAATAGTTGCAGTAGTGTGAAGATATTGTTATTGAGGTGGCAATATTTAACGTTATATCTTTTCCTAAAGCCTCCCAGACCACACTGTCTTTTCTGGCTTCTCTGAGGTTTAAGAGGTTTGGGTGTGCTATCCAAACAGGATGCCAAGGCAGGGGGGTGGGCATGGTCACCCAGTGACTTCTGCCTCGGGTGGCAGTGCCTGTTCCCCCACTTGAGCAGGAGGGGAGGTGTCAGCCAGCACTTGGAGGAATTGTCCTCAGCTCCTGCACTATTCCGCGTCGTGGCATGCCGCTGCTGCTCCAGAGCCCTCTCGTGCATCAGAGTCCAGCAGGAACTCTTCTCCTTGCAGTTTGCTGCTAGAACAGGAAAATACCGTGGGAATTTTGTCTTCTCTGCCTGCCAGCTCTTCAAGGAAAATTCTGATCTCTCCAACCATGAAATAAAATCGAGCAAAATATCACTGAGCCATATGGACACCAAGAAGCATAACGCTCCCGTGGAAAATCCTCCCTGCTGTCTCTGGTGCCAATTATCAATGCAGCTTAGAGCAAAGCTGGGATTTTTAGTGCCCCTAGTGTGATGCACCCCCCTGACCTTGGGAATCATTTTTATTGCTATTTCGGCTGGCTCTGTCCTTGGCAGGTTGCTGGACTACAAACAGGTGCAACAGAAATGGTGGAGACAGCTAATTTCAAAGGTGCACAGAGTCCTTCCACAGCACGTGGCAAACACGTTTAATGTTTGGAAATCTCCTTCTTGTGGCATGGGTTAAATTTGGAACTGCAAATGGAACAGTAGAAATTCCTTCAGTCGTCTGTTCTGCCAGAAATTATACTAATGTCTGTATCTACGCTGTTCTGTGGTATCTGTGCTCCTGCTGCCTGGGCTTCTCTGTGGGTTATTTTCCCAGCAGCAGTGATGGACAGAGTGTTTTGGCCAGGGGAGCACACATCTGAGCTGGGGCAGCTCACCCTGGAACGCTCACTCCCTGGGCTGCAGAAGCAAGCCATGCACTTCATTGAAGGTTGGTTTGCCTCCAGGCCCTTATGCTTCTTTATTTCCCTTTAAATGGATGTTTTCCCCAAAGACAATCTTTTTAAAGCAGTTCAAACAGGTTTCCAATTACTTTTCATCACATTAGTCTTCTGTTCTAAAAATCTCAATCTCAACATCAGGTCCATTTTGAGAACTTGGGAAAGAGTTTTTTTTCTTCCTGTGCTATTTTTGTAAGAGGAGCATTTTAACAAAGATCTTTCCTCTCTCCTCTCTCCACTTAGAAAACCTCAGTGAACTGGTCGAACAGAGGACCAGTCTCTCTGCTCTGATAACAAGATGCTCTTACCTCTCCCAGTTCATGCTCTGGATACTTGCTGGCAAATGACCTCGTCGGGGTGCAGACACTGGCACAAGTGTAAGACAGAGCCCCTCATTCCAGTGCATGCCAGAGGCCACAAGCCCCTCGGTGAGAAGCTCATTTGGGGTCACTGGCTGAAGGACACATCCCATCTGGGTCCGCATCTGTTTTCTGGAACTTGTTACATGGTTAATATTTGCAAAGCTTCAGATTTCACTGTTTAATGTAATTTTATTCAGTAAAGTTGCCTCATTGCATAAAGGTCTTGGTATTTAATATTTAATAGCATAAATCCCACGTGAGTCCCAGGCAGAGGATAAAAAATTAGATTTTAAATTAATGTGCACTCAACGCCTGCTGCTCTTTCTCCACTTAAAGGCCAATGGCCCTTTCAAGCCCAGCACCACCTTGCAGGGGCAATGCCCGTGTTCTCTGCCAAAACAGCCAGTCACCACCACAGGATGTGTATCATTCCCTGCAGGTGCTGCCAGCTGCCACATGGCCACTTCAGGATGGACACCTGGGATTCATCCACACAGTCTTCAACCTGTCACTCCTTCAACCTGGCAGCTTGTGACAAAGGGCACTGGAGCAGTGCCCACAGCAGAGAACTCCTGCATGGCCTCAGGGGTCCATGGTGCTGAGCTCACCGACACCAGCCCAGAACCTGGGACACACAGCCCTGTGGTTCAAACCACGAGCACCCCACATCTCTGGGGTGATCAACAGGTCCTGGATTCTGCAGGAAAGTGGTTTGGGACAGATTTTGCGAGGATTCAGCGTGTAGCACATACCTGGAGTTCCACATTCATTTGCATGTTTGGTTATTTATGCTGCTGCTTTCGTAGGGATAATTGCTTACTTTTTCTTGGATGACTTTTAGCATTTCCCTTTTCCTTCTGCTGGGAGAAAGTTTGAGATGGATAACTGCACTTAAATTTTTTGTTCTAGAGACATAGCAGCCAAAAGCACATCCAGCTTGCCACATGGTTTGTAGACCCACTCCACAACTAGCCATAGACATTGTCCCTGCCATGTAATGTCCTATTGCCTCCGTGAAATCTTTATATAGATATATATATATATCTATATATCTGTATAACATTTCAAATTATGTAATGCCACCATCTGCTGCTTTACATAAACAGTGTTCAGCTTCCACCTCTGCTGCTTTATGCAATTTGTCCCCAGCCAAGCCACTGGGGCAGGGGATGGAGGAGGGACTGTAGTGCTTATTCTTCTCTAACTAAATTCCTCTCCCCTCATTAGGGCAGAGGTGGGGAGCTTGCAGCCATAAACACCACGTATTGCAACAATGCTCATTTGTTTGCCACTTACTGTCCTTACTCTTCCATATGCAAACCAGGCAGCTTGCGTTTACTTTCATAGGCAAAATTACTGCAAGCAGGGTCAAGTGGAAAGAAGAGATTGGCAGGAAAGGAGCAAATCTTCCTTAAAATAAAAATGTCTTCAGTAATTAGCAAATGTTGCAAGAATTAGCAGATAAACAAGCAAAAGGTAAGAAGGGAAAAGCAAGCTTCAGGGCAATTAATTAAGATGGTAAATGAAAAGAGACCCAAAATTTCTGCAAGCATGTAGCAGATGGGAGGGTATACTGGGAGCGTGATATTTGTTCAGGCAGTGAGAAAAAGCTGGAAATACAGGGATTCGGGACCGTTTTTGAAAAGAACTGGTTTGTTTTCCAAAAACAAGCCTCAGAGAAAGCAAGACAACATTTAATTTCTTTGCCAGCCATTTTTATTTTTGCTGTTCATGAAGCCCAAAGAAATAGAAGTTCCTTTGCAAAACTGGAGGCCCACAGCCAGCTGTGCTCTTTAAGCGCAAGCAGCAAAAGGGTGCTTTAGTTAACGTGCAGTGCAGCACACCTGACCGGACGGGCTGGGGATGTAACCTGTGTCCTGCTGCGGAGCTGAGCCCCATTGCCTGGCTTCCCCTCGGGGGTCCCTTCCTGCCCCCCCTCAGCCCCAGAAGGAGCCAAGGGCTTGTGCTGATGCCCGAGTTCCTCCTGTACCACAGAAGTGTGAGAAGCCTCTCAGGGCCAAGCCCCAAATCCTCACATGAGCTCAGTCAGCCTCCACAGCTGTCAGTCGGCGGCTCAGGGAAGACACTCCCGGAGGGGAGGGATAAATAAATGCAGGGTGTTGGCTCCCCCTCTTACCTTGTCCCTGTCTGTCCTGAAGTTCTGTAGCAGGCAGAGACTGCACAAGAGATCTGGGTAACTGGAATCTGGCTGGTGAAGGGGGGCTGGGCTGACACCATCATCATCTAGAGCTCTTCTGAGGACTCCTAAAAGACTCAGCTCTAAACTGTCCCCAGAGCTTTTCCTGATCCTAATCCAGGAGAAGTCTTGCTTTAATGACTATATCATCACCCCATCGTGCTTTTTGTGACTGAAGCATGCTTGGCTCTTTGGGGTGGGCAGCTCCGTAACAGTAGTTGTTAAAGGGGTTGGGATTGCCCCATAGAGACAGGGCTGCATTTTGTATTTCAGTTTTTGGTGGGTTCATTTTGGATGAAGAGCAAGGCAGTGATATATGTTATGAGGAAGTGATCAATTACCTGGTGTGTCTGGAGCACTGAAGATTTTATCACATCAGGATGATGGTGATTGATTTTTTTCTTTTTTTCAGATCTGCAGCAGAGCAGCAATCTCTGGATGCCTGATTGCAGCTGACAGGTAAGTTGTGGAGCCGGCTTAACAGTGACTGTGACAGGCCTCCCTATCTTGTGTCCCCAGCTTCTTTTCAGACTGTAATGGCTTGATGAAGACATGCTGTCGGGGTGATAGAGATCCAGAGATTATTAAATGAGGATACCTTTGACTTGCTAAATTACTTTAATTTTGCAGCAGGCTCTATTAGCTCCAATTGGCCCCCCTTTGTAGGGGTTAGAGAAGAAAGCAAAAGGGGTGGGCTGAAAAACTGCAGAAGGGTTTGTTCTCCTGAAAGCTGTGGCAGAGCTGAGGGAGAAAAGTGGGAATTGCACCTGGCTTTGTCTGCCTTGCTGGCACCACGCTGGGCAGAGGATTGATTTAATTTATCCCAGCAGGTGTTGGGTGCAGAGGGCTGTTATTGGCTTTGGGGCTTGTGAAGCACAGCACATTTGGTGTCTTGTCCCTTGTTGGTCTTGGAAAGGATGGAGAAATTATTCTGTGTCAGGCTGCTCTCCCCTGTGCCTGGTTGTGCAGGCTCCGTGCTGCTCCAGTGGAGGAGAGGAGTGTGGTATGGGGGCTGGAGTTTGTATCCAAACCTTGAGTATCTGTTTCTCTGGAAACGAGGCTGCAGTTGCAATTTGTATAAAATCACTCTTTGCCAAAGGAAATTATGGGGCTGGTTTGGACTAATTACAGAGTTGTTCCGTCGTTCTTGCTGTGGCAGTGTGACACGAAATCCTGTGTACTCCATTTCTGATCACCTGTAGCGTGAAGAGGGAAAGAGGCAGGAAAATAGCAAAAGGAGCCCAAGTGAGGCAGGAAGGCCCTGAAAAGGGAATGAAGCCAAACAGAAGGGAAAAGGTCTGTTTGAGGTGCAGTCATAGCAGAAATGCTGCTATCCTCAGGTGACATTCACTGGAGAGGGGAAGGCGTGTACCTGCATTCCCAAAGGGAAGCAGGCAATTGCCTGTTAGTGTCAGTGCATATATTCCTTGGCTGCTTGCTGAATTAAGTTCTCTGTGGGTTGGATGTCACTACAGAAAGGCTGGCAGTCAGAGCTGTCACTGGATTGTGGATGTCCAAGACATGGTTGTTGTGCTCTACACTGAAAAATGTGTTGGAGGAGATGAACTTCTCCTTGCCAGGCTAGGACAGGCTGTTTGCTCAGAAATGGTCCCTGCTCCCAAGGCCTGTGAGTGTTTTAGGGTAAATGCTTTCAGGTGAGTGAACTTCCCAGTGTGGGTTAAAAGTAGCAGCTGAGCAGAAAGAAATATTCCGTGTGGTCCCATCTCTCTTCCTTTTCCCTAGTATCTATAAAATTTTAAAAAACCTAACAAAAGGAAAAAAAAACACAAACCAACAAACCCAAAATAAAACAAAGCACCTACACACCACTGAATAACCTCTACAAAGACCGGGGTTAACAAAGCTGATTTTTTTTTTAAGATCTTTGCATTGAAATGAGCTGATTACCAGTAGGAAAAAACTTAGTTTATTATCTGATTTTTAAAAGCTTGAATAATTTTAGCCATTGGCCTTATCATCAGGCAAAATAATTATTTCAATTATTATCTTTAATAACCTTGTAGGAAATCTTTTAAGTTCTTTTCCATGAATCCTACTTCAAATGCACCTGCAGAGATAAAAGCAGCAAACTTAACCCAATGAATAAGTGATTAACCAGAAATATCACTGCCTTGCCTCGAAACATCACAGCTCCTCGTTCATCCCGTGCATGTAATCAGTGTCTGCTCTCTCCCTGGCCTCTATTGGCAGCGAAGCTCTTTTGCGATATTCTGTCATTTATGACAGCTCCTCCAGAGAGTTCATTAGGGTGAACATTAATGTGGCTGAATACAGGAAACTGCTTTTCCTGACATAATGCCAACATCTATTACAATGCTGTGCAGTGCAGGGGGGAGCTTTATGGTTGTTTAATGCACGTGTGTGTGTTGCAAATGGCATCACTTTTTAACTCTCCCCGTAAAGCAGTGTCTGTTTTCTGGATTGCCACAACTATAAATAGATGTAATGGGGAGCCTGAGCAGCTGTTGTGTTCAGCAGTTGTCTGTGATGATTATGAATTAATGGGTTGTGGTTCCCAGTACTAGAGAGCCACAATTAATCTATACCATGCTTCAGACCATCAGCACGAGTGCTGGTGTTTCCTCTGCTCTATTGGAATTTCTTAGAGTTCCTCATACATAAAATCTGTATTGGAAATTGTGGCAGAGGAAAGCAGCAATGGCCAAGAAATAGCCAACGGCTTCCCCTTCTTCCATCTATGTCCACGCAGCTGTGTTGTGAAGTTGTGTCCCTTGTCTCAAGATTAGCCACAGTGGAATGTGGACGGCTGGCAGGATGGATGCTGTGGACTTGCTGCTTCCACACAGTGCGGACCATGTGTGTCCTTGGTTTTAAAAGAAAAACACAAAAAAGCAAAACTAAATCCTGCAATTCCACAGAAGAAAACAGTGCTTATGACAGCAGGAGAGAGATGGGGCCGAGGATTATCATTCCTTGCATGCTTGGCTCAGATGGAGAACACTGTAGCTGTAAACTACCTCACGCTTTTTCCCACAGCCTTATTCCAGTCTCCTTTCTGGGCCAATTCCCAGGTAGGAGAGCTGTGCCATTCCATTGTTAATTGTCTCCAGCTCAGTCTCCTGATTGCCAGCACGGGGCTGCCAGGACACGCTGGAACGCGCCACGTACAAGCGTTTTATCTGGTCGGAGCTGCCGCGCGCACGGCGCTGAGGAGCCGCTGCGCTCACGGGCGTTCATCTCAGCCAGCTGCCGTGAGCCACGGCTGCCAGGGGGACAGGACAGCTGCAGCATCCAAACCGGCTCCGTCTGTCGCCTGCCTGCCCCTGGGCTGGGCTGGCGGGGTCTGAGTGCGGGACTTGGCTGGCAGGCAGGGGAATGACTCTGGGGGAGGAAGTCAGGGCTGGAGAATTGCTGCGCTCAGCATGGGATGAGCTTGGGAGTCCCAGCAGCCCTGTGGGAGGCAGGGAACCCCAGGAGTGTCTGTTCGAGGTTAATTGAGCTGAGATCAAAGAAGCAGCAGGTCAGGAACTGCTGAGGGCTGCTGGGAACTGGGGTTCTGGTACTTGTGTGGGGTAGGAGGCTGAGCACAGCACGTCCTGTAGGATTGCCCAAGAGACGGCGCTGGGACGTGGGTTTGGGAGAGAAAACCTGTGAATCCTGCTGCAAGATGTGAACCCAGAGCAGGATGGTTCCTGGCGATCCCAGGGAGCGCACAGCTTGTGTGGACATCCCCTGCTTTGGAGGGGCTGTGGCTTCAGGGGAGGCAGAGCAGCTGGGAAGTGGGGGTGGGAATAGATGAGGGAGTGAAGTCTCAAGGGAACGCGGAGAAAGTCCTGTGCCTGTTCCCGCCCCAAGCTAGTGCCCAGCACCAAGGCTGCAGGAGCCACTGTGGCCAGAGCTGCCAAGAACTGGGCTGAGGGCGCAGCCAGGTGGTCCCTGTGCTGGACTGGAAAGGCAAACCCAGCCTGGTTTTCTAATTGCTCGCTGCAGCACTTCCCGTTTTATCAAACGGATTTTATTTTCTCTTTCAAGTCTAATGATGTCAAGAAGAGGCAGCCAGGTTATAGCTCTATTTTTAATAATTAGGAAGATTGGTGCAGGACTGTGGAGAGGTTTCCAATAGCTAGTTATTTCTTTAAATGGTCTCTGTTAGTGTCCCATACAGCTGATGAATATACTGGAGTGACTGGAGGATTGATTGATAGTAATTTCAGGATGTGACTGGGAATTCAATTGTCTCTTAAAAAATAGTGAAACAAACAAATTAACTTGAGTTGGTTTTGTGGGGCTTCAGCAGCATTGACATTTTGCTACATCCTGGAACAAAACGACAAAAAGCCTAGACTTACTGGGCTATTAATATTTTTAAATTATTTTGCTTTGCTGCAGAAAAATAATTTCTGTTCAGCTAAATCTGTGCTTCAGTAATTTGTTTTATTTACATGGATATTGGTATCTGCCCAGTACATGAGCCTGGCTTGTACCATCTTGTATTCTCTGACGGTTTGAGTGATAACTAACAGCACAATTGCCTTCAAAATAAGAAATGCTCCAAAGCCAGCCCCCTCCAAATCTCCTCTCCAATACAATCCAAACAGTACAATTTGACAGGTTCCAGGTACTTTATTTTGAGTTTTTTTTCTGGACAGGTGTGTTTTATTCAGCTCTAGCAGGAGCAGAGCTGGGTTAAAGAAACCCGATCAGTCAATTGGTGAAATCCTCTTTCTCTGGTTGACTGTATTAGTTCTGACAGGAGCCTCTCCTCCTTCCCTGGAGTGTTCTGGCAAGTGAGACTCTTGAAAATAAAGCAAAGGATCTGCTGAATGCACAGCCATGCATAATTTAGGAGTGCTGGAGCCTTCTGCGCATCTCATCACAAAATGGCATTCAGTAAGTGCTAACACAACTCCTTTGTGGATAGACATTTCTGTGAATTTCTTGTTTTTCAGTAAGAATTGGACATCAGACCCCTGCCAGGAATTAAAAATTGACCATCAGGAAGTACGGTAGCAGGGCTAACACTTAACTGAGACATGTGTGCCCACAGTCAAAATAAAGAAATGATTGTGGATTCTTGAGTGGGTCGGCTTTGAAGGATAGTATGAATAAATGATGGAAGACTACATTTTCCTTGAATTCACACGTTCCACCCATAAGTCATAAAAACAAAATTGATGCTAGAGAACATAGCTGGAAGGGGGAGAAAAGGACAACTCTCATTCTAAGGGTGTGGAGAGGAAGTGTTTTATGCTTCTGGACCAGGTGTGTGAGAGGAAAGAACAATAACTTTAATTTGTGTATCTGTTCCCATCAGGTAAATGTGTCATGCAGGGAGAAAGACCAAACAATTAAAACTAGTGTTGATATTTACTTGCACTAATAGAATGTTGTGCAACATCACCTGAATGAAAATAGAGTTTGTGATTAGTAGGTGGTTCGCCCTGTTTTAACAATGCAGAATGATTAATTCTTCTTTTTCATGCCACAAAGAGTAATTAAAGAGAAATATTGCCTAGTTCCACCTGATTTTCACTATACAGTTACAACAGTGTGTAAACCAAATCTTTTATTGATGAGAACAGCCGTAAGTTCGAAAACTGAGTGCAGAGCATGAAAACCACTCTGAGGCTCCCCTAGAGACATGTGAGAAATCTGAAATTATTAAAACATATGGTGGCACATAGTGATTACTGACAGCTCCTGCTGTGGCTGTGAGCCCTCATTTCTCTTCCACTTCAGCTTTTCTAAGGATTCTCATCTTGTCTGGTTCTCCCCCTTCCCTTGGTAAATCTGCTGTGACAGGGAAGCCCTGCCCCGTGCCCTGGACAGTGGGACCCTGCTGATGGACTGCCCCGCTGCAGGGACAGCGTGCTGGTCTCCATTCAGCAGCATCCCCTAAGCCCAGCCCTGCTGGGTGATGAGCAGTTTGAAATCCCATTTTTAAACCTGCACTGCCCCCTGAATCACAAGGCTTTATTCTACTGCAGTTTTAAAAAAACGTTGTTGTGTCTCTGATATTAAAGCTGAGTGTTTGTACCTAGTATTTGAACCCCAGAAAGGGAGGGAGTATATTTGTATGCCTGGTTGATATATTTATGCTGTTTGCCAAGTCCCTGTGTGCAAGGACGTTCACCACCACTCAGTGGCCATCATCATCTGCCGTTCTCTCTTTACACATGCATATATATTTACTGATACGGATTAATAATTATTTCTCGTAAATAATACATCGCTGTGAATTTGTGTGTGCCACCGCAAACTTCAGGAGTACACAAAGGGAAATAAATGTGGTGGTAAAGCTGCTCCATCCCTGCAGAGTTGCCCCAGGGCCTGGGGGCTGGCTCCTGCCCTCACATCAGCATCTCTGCCCAAAGACTTCTGGGCTCCAGCACAGCCAAGCAGACCCTTCTGGGGTCTGAGCCCTGCTGCTGCCGCCTGCTTGAGGAGGAAAAACTCTTTCCTCTGCCCCTGGAGGAGCCCCTTTGGAAGTTTCCTCCCAAATTTGCCCTAAAGCAGGACACCCAGCTAGAGCCAGCCAGGAGGGACGGGTGGCAGCAGCTCCCTACCCCAGATGCAGGTGCCTCGTGCCAGGCTGCAGGAGCAGCAGGGATGGAGTTCTGTCACTGCACAGGGCACGAGCTGGGTGCTGCCATCCTGCTGGGGACAGACAGCCAGGGCTGGAAGCATGGTGCTGACAGCTATTGCTTCTCTGAGGAACTCGAGTGATTCACATCAGTACCTTTTTCCCCAGTAAAATGGGCAGATTCTCCCCAGACCTCACAGCCCCATTGTGCCAGCTACAGCATGAGTAAACAAGATAAAAGCTGAGCCCCTGGGCCCAGGTTCAGTCGGCTCTGATGGGAGGGAAGGAGGGAAACAACACTGAGAGGTGAGCACATCAGCACCTCCTCCGCCGGGAAAAGTAGGTTATTCTGAAGCAACAAACACCAGAAGCATAAAAGAAATAAACAAAAGAAAGAGAAAAGAAGGAGATGGGATTTGGACAGAGACTGGTTTATTAAATTCCAGCTGGACAGTGATAGCAATTCTGGCAGCACTCTGCAGAGCATTTGGCGCTGTCCCCCAGTGCTGGCATAGGGACCAGCCCCACTCTCCCCAGTGAGTAGCTATGTGTGCCCAGCTAGGAAATTCTGGAGAAATCTGGTTGTTCCCAATGGGCTTTCAGGGAGCCTATGTCCTTGTGCTCACAGCTGAACCCTGGGCACCCCTGGGTGTCCTCATCTGAGTGATTATGTACCAGGAAACCCCCGTCAGTCAAGTGCAGCCCAGTCCTCACCCTGGTGGTTGCAATTGCTATGCAAACTTTTAGCTGGGTACTTGTTGGAAAAGGCTAATGCCAGAATGGTTTGCTTCAGGAAAAACACATCCCTGATAAATAGGACTGTTCTGTTTTGAGTAACACTCGAAGTGGTTGGTGCTGGGGCACAGCTGGAGCCTCTCTTCATAGCAGGGGGAAGGCTGACCTTGCTGTAGCAGAGCAGCCTTGCTGGCAGGTTCTTTTTTTCCTCCCCTTTCCTCTGGTGAGGATACAAAAGGATGGAGGGTTCTGTGCCAAAGCCAGGATGCTGAGCCCTGGGGAGTTCTGGTTTGGCCCGTGCCCTAATCCTGCTGATCTGCTCTTAAGCATGTGCTTTGATGATCAAAAGGCAGTTCAAATATCAAACAGCACTTTGCTACCCCGGGTCTCCAAATGCTTTTTGAAGAGGACAGGACCATGTGCGATGCTTACAGCAGGGGTTTGGGCAGCTGGCTGGTGTGGGAGGTCACTGTGCACACCTGAGGCAGGATGGGCACTGAGGGTGTCTGTGCTGCAAAAGCGTGAGAATGCCTTCTGCATAGCCAGGAATGGGTTTCACAAAACAGAATGGTTCTTCCAGGCACAACCTGGGTATTGATGGTACGTAGCTATATGCAGAGGACCATATGTCCCTGCTTTTGGAAACCTGTGTAGTCCCTGTTCTCGGAAGCACCTATAAAGTCAATATGTTATTGACAGTCACTGCCTGGTTTGTCACATTTGGAGTTATCTGCCACCCCAACGGGGCAGGGATTGCTGTTGCAATGATTTTTGGTGCTCCATCAAAGTTTGTGGATCTAGATCAGTTTGTGTCAGCTGAGTATCGTCTTTTACAGATGATTTTCAGTGGAGACTGTTTTTTGCAGAACAATTATTTCAATAAAATCCATCAGCTCCTCTCTTCTGGTACCGCTTTGGTGAGCCCAGAGCTGACCGTGGCCAGGCTAGTGCCTCTCCAGGGGGATGCCACTGCCAGCGCAGCTCAGGGGTGGCCTCAGACAAGCATCTTGGTGGGGCAGGGAGAAGCTCAGCAAGCCTGGGTCACCAGCAGGCATCGGGGATCCCATCTCTGCTGTCCCTTTTTTGGACAGAGTACTTACCCCTTCCCACACCACCCAGGCTTTCTCTTGGCCATGGATGATGGACCCTGGATTTCTACTTAATTTAGTGCCCACTGGTTTTCTGGGTTTGTCCTTGTACATTTGTCTTATTTTTACACTTGTCCTTAGTAACCTGACCCAGTTTCCACTCTCATGTGTTTACTCCCTGTGGCAAACCCCAGAGTCCATAAGACATCAAAGATAGTGCATATCCTCTTCTAAATTTGTTGTGAAATGATTGTCTGGAGGCAAATGATAATTTCCTAAGACTGCAAAAGATTGAGAAAAGCCCAGTTTCAGATGGCAGCAGCCTCAGCTCTGCGGTAATGGGTGTCTTTGCCCATGCTGCATAAGCTCCTGATGGTTTCTGCTCCCCTTGCTTTTCTGAGCCACTGAACAGTCACAGCTTTGGCAGCTACGTGATGCTCCAGCTTTGTCTCTGCACCATGGCCATGGAGAGTGCTCCAGGAGAGGTGACACAGAGCCCTTGGTGCTGCCTTGCCCAGTGCGAGGAGCATTTTAAGGGGTGGGTCCAGAGGGGCAATGTTCAGAGTCAAATGAATAAGAGGAAATTTTACACCAGTGGGAGTCTCTTACGTATCTGATGTTATTTAGGAAAATATGCAGAGAGAGAGTTTTTATCTTTAAATAGAGTTGCATATTTTTATCTATCAAGAGAGCAAGTCTGGTGTGTCAGAATATGTAAATATGTTGAGTAGCTCTGAGCCTGGCAAAAGAGCCAATATGAAAAAAACCCAGATTTGAACTTCTCACTGCCTCATATCCTCTGCTGCAGATGCCTAACTCCTTAGGAAATAAAAGATATTGTTTAACACACTCTGAGCTGTCACAGTTAAGTTCAGTACCTCCAGTGTCTAGTGCTCCTGGATGTAATTGGGATGCTGTACATTTTCCTAGTCATTACTTGGGAATGATGCTCTACAAAGTCAAGCTGAAAATCAATTGGAAAGCTGACTTCTTGCAACTACCACAGCTTCCTTTCTTTCCTTGAAAGTTGAAGTATTTTCCTGCAAGAAAATTGCATCGACTGAATCCCTGTGCTTCCCTGTTATGTCTTGCTTTCTGGGTTCATAGCTGCTCCATCTTATCAGAGTGGAGATTTCATTAGGGGAACTTCTGAGAATATTTCTTTTAATTAAAGGAGGTATCATATTTCCTTGGTCAAACTACAGCTGCTAATTCCCAGCTGTCATTGTGGCATTTGTTTAATTAAGAACAAAATTATTTGCATGACTGGAGAACCGTGAGACAGATTTTTGAACATTTACAGGGTAGGGGCTGTTGCTGGGGTAAATCAGCTCCGTTTCAGGTCCATGGAAAAAGAGCACCTTCTACCGACTGGGGACAGACTGGAGTAGCAGGGGAGGGGAAGAACAATCCCTCCTCTTCCTTGGCTCTGAGCTGACAGTTAGGCATTGCAAAAAATGCAGATACAGATGCCCTCCTACAGACCTCTTCCGGTTTAAGATGTGCTCTTCACTTTGCTCCCATTCTTCAAGACAAAATTTTTGAAAGAAGAAATCCCTACAAAACCCCAAACAAACCGCCCGTGGTGGGTGGGTGGGTGCTGCGGGGTGCTGGGGATGGGGGACAGGCAGCCTGGGAGATGGCCCAGGTGTCCCCTGCCTCTGGCAGCTCCCCGTGTTCACAGGATTCACTGGGACACGGGCAGGACTGGCAGGCTGAGCTGGGTGACACCAGGAGAGTTTGAGATGTTCATCACAGCTGTGCTAAATGGGAAATTCCTCAGTGACCCGAGGTGATGATTTCTCATAACCTTTGGGGGCTTTTTCTTTTTACTGGATAGACAGAATGGAAAACTGATGAGAGCAAATGACACATTTTATCCTGCTTCTGAGCAGACTGCTGAATCCACTTGATCATAGAGTTGATATATTGAGTTTGTCCAGACCCTCATTCTCTGCTGACAGTGTCTGGTTTGACTTGAAACAATCCTCAATAAGTTCAAGGCTGTAAAACTATAATAGGACCCCACAGCAACCTCCAGTTCCTTGAATTAAAACAGGTTTTCAGAGATTTTTGGAAGGTATTGATCTCTAGTGTGCTTAATGATCATTATTAACCTCATTAATATGTATGGTGAGATGAGAAACAGAAGGAAGGAGGGAGAGACAAAGTTTGCACTGCTGAATGAGAAGATTGATTGCTCTGGGAAGAGGCTCCTGGCGCCTGCTGTCCCATCGTGTGGTGGGTGTGGGGCCAGAGGGTGCAGGGACAGTGACACAGCCACGGGGCTTCTGCTGTGAGTGTCCCCTTGGCTGCTCTTCACTCTCTGAGCAATCACGTCCCATGGAGGGGCACGGGAATTTAGGCATAATTCTGCTTTGTGAGAGCCAGTGGGATGAAAACAGCGGAGCAGCAAGAGTTGGGGTGCTTGGGGGGCTGTCTCCTCCTCCCTTGAGGAGTTTTTAAAGCCTGCAAATGTATCAACCCATTAAAAGTCTCATAACAAAAGGTGAGAATTTCAGAGAAAATCTGACCTGTTAAAAAAGGATTTAGCTAAATGTCTGTGTAAATATTTATATTGCACTATACCATTAGCTTTTCCAGTTAATCTGCTTTCTGTGCTAGGGACTCTGAGTAAAATATGTTCCCAGAGTAGTTTACAATAAAAATTAGTGCTGTATCTGGCCTATTACTCTTCTGTAAAAGATAGATGCAAAAGTCCATTTCTGAGGGGCCACTGATCATTTTTTTTCTTATGGAAAATAAAACCACTAAAAGGCAACAGAAAAGACCAGTTTCTGGGAAGTCTGCTTGGTTTGCTTGTCATTTTTCAAGGCAACTTCTATTTGCAAATGGAAAATTCTTAAGATTTTAAAATGTCACTTAGAGCATCTGCAATTGCCCTGTAGAAGAGTTTGTTTACCTGTCAACCTTTATAAGCAGACGAACATGAATTTCTTTTACTCCTGGGAAATCTTGTCCAATTCTAACACTTTTCAGTGTGGTTGGTGAGGGGTAGCCTGAAGTTAAACACAGGAATATATTATTGCATTTGACACTCTTCACAAGTGTTGTGCCTAGTGTATTGTGAATATTGACTGTGGAGGACGGGCCCCTCAGCCCATGGATAAACCTGGTTCGTGTCAGGAGTCCAGCTAGTACCGGCAGAGCAGCTTCTGGGGGAGAGGCTGCTGAGGACCAGCTCTGAGCTTCTGCCCCAGGATAATGAGACGCTGCTTCACTGGCATGAGCAGAGTTGAGCTCTGGTCCCTTTGCTTCTCTCTTGCTCTGTGCTCCGCTTGTAAACAGACACCGGCGGCTCTTCTGGTGTTATGGGGCCGGGTCACAGCAGCACTGAGGTTTGAACCTAGCAGGGCCCATGTAAAACTCATTTGTTTTCCGGATTCTCCTCGGTTGCAACTACTGGTTGAACAGGAGTAAATGTTTTTAGAAAAGCTGAGACTTATAAAAATCCTGTGTCACAAAATCACTCAGGGATCACTGGGGAGACTTTGTTGTGACCACATAAGCTCGGGAGGTGAGTGCAGCCAAGGTGGCTGGAGTGGTAGATACCCCGAGATAGAGCCCTGAGGGACCCAAAACAAGGCATGAAGACATTTCCCCCTCCCTTGTCAGCTGGAGGCACCACCAGTGCAAACACCAGAGCACCGTGCAGCCCTGCTTGAAAGCAAAAGGTCTTGCTCAGTCTGCCTGGAGCTGCAGGGGACAAACAAGGAAGGATGAAGACAAGGAATTTATTGCCCCTCAGATTTGAAATGCTCAAATTTGAAATATTGAAATATTCTCAGAACTGATGCTTTGGCTGCATCTGCAGCCCTTGGGTATCGCAAGCTCCCTTGGCATCAATCGTGTTGCTGCAGCCAAGCCTGGAATTTCCCCTCCACCCCCCTCCCCGTGCCCCCCAAAGACAGCGGGCAGCTTTCAATTACCCCTGTCTGTACCTCAAAGGCTCAGCCTGCAGATCCTAACAGCAAGTACTGAAAACAAAGGCTCGGCTTGAGTCCTCAAGCAGCTGAAGCTGCATCTGCAAAAGGCACCCGGCGTTTGTTTGGTGCTGGAGGGATCTGTGTGGGGCTGGATAAACACTTAGTAACTTAGCAACAAAGAGCGAATGGTGCAGGTTTGCAGGGAGATGTCAGAGCGCAGGGTTCCCATACCTGTGTGAGCAGATCCCTGGCTCTGCCACGGCCTCTCCGCCTCTGCCCCGTGCCGGGGGCTGCCTGCCCTGCCTGGGGCTCCAGCTGAGCCAGCTGCTGCTTTCCTGGGCTGCTTCTGTCACCTCCACTTTCCGCGGTCCGGTAAAAAGTGATTCTGTCGGTTTCCTGTCAGAGGGACCTGTCATGAACAAACCCCTCCGTGTCTTTTCCGCCTCTTTCTCAAAGTAATGAACAGTCCATTGAGCCAACAGCGTTGCGCCGTGTATTTGCAGGAATTCTTGTAACAGATGTGCTGAGGCTTGGAAAAACTTTTTTTAGATAAGCCAAATTATCTTTTCAATTATCTTTCGCTGAAAATATTGTATTTTTGTAGGCATTCAAGGGTTTTATGGCATAAAATATCACCCTAATTATCATTATCTTCTCTATTATGTTTGCTGAAATATTTTTTTGAGTTGTCAAATATACAGCTATGTTGTTATTTGGGAGGGAGGCTTTAGCAGCTGGATATTTCTTGACTGTGCAATTTGATCTTTCTTGACTGTGCAATCTGATCTACATATTTTATTTCAAGAAGATGTTATCTAAAAGGATAGAGCAGCATCCCATACTTGTTTATTAGGATTATTCCATCATGGTGGGAACAGCTTCCTCAGATGGGTCTTGCAGTTCCCAGGGCTGGCACGGCAGGTGCTGGGGGGCCAGGGCAGGGTTACCCCTTCCTGGCAGCCTGCTCAGCCCCCTGGCTGCGTGATGCCACAGGCGGTGTCCAACACAGATCTGGGCTCTGCCTGCAGCCGAGCCTGGAACGAGAGAGCAAGGCTGTGTCCCTGCTTCACAGTGCGTGTGCACAGCTCAGACTCCCTCAGCTCCTACCCAGCTCCTGCAGCACTGAGCTCCTCATGCTGAAAAACAGGGTTTTTTCCCACAAATTTGGTCATGATGGAAAATCCCTCCGGCTGCTGCTGCCAAACACCATTCCCCTGAAACGAAGTTTTATTGCACCACGGAGCCAGCAGAGGGGATGCATTTACAATTTGTTCTGGTTCCTCCAGGAAATTCTGTTTGGCTCTGGCATGTCAGAGCTGTGACTGCTCTGGGGCTGCTGTGGCCTGGGAGAGAGGTACTGCACGTGTGGGTTCACAGTGGAGATGGGGGGTGAAGCTCTGTGCTTCCAGCATTGGTGTAGCCATTTACTTAAATTATCGCTATACCTAATGTCACCCCATCTCCTCCACCGCCTGTTATTGAGTGCTCCAGCTGGGTAATCTCATTAGAATTTGTCTCATTCTCACCTCCGGCAGCAGCCATGTACACAGCCTCACAAAAGGTTATTCACACAATATTGCATGACCTTGATGAAAGGCTAATTTGATAAGAATTCAATTTAAAATTCCATTTGTAGTGACAAACCAGGATTTTATTGATGTCACAAATTTTCAGCAGTAGAAGTGACATTAGGAGCGAGGCTGCCTTGTTTGCAGGCCTGGAGGTGGACAAGGCAGAGGATTTATATCAAAGGGTCAACCTACCTCGCAGCAGTTTAGTCTAAACGCTTCAGTAAACTGTTCGTGAGTTTTCTTTCCTTTATTATCCTATTTTTCTTTGCGGTTTACTTAAAGAGATCTTTGCAGTGGCAGGGACAAAGCAGAGGCTGATAAGGAAGGCTGTTTCCCTGTGCATTTCAAAGCTCATTTCCTATTGCCCTTTCATCCTTCGATCTCCACCAGGTTGAGCCAAGAGACAGGAGAACAGACCAGCCTGATGTGCTCCCTGGATGGGCGGCTCGTGCTGCGAGTGCGGGTGTCCCTGCCCCTGGCAGGAGCTCGCAGGTGGCTGGGGACCCATCGGGGGTGGCGGTGCGCTCCCCAGGCGTGCACAGGCTGCTGCACACCAGCACCCAGCCTGGCTGGGCCGGTCCTGGGACAGGACAGTGCCTCAGCGGCCACCCTGTGTCCCTGTGCCCGCATGTGACACTGCCTGTGTCCCTGTGCCTGCATGTGACACTGCCTGTGTCCCTGTGCCTGCATGTGACACTGCCTCTGTCCCTGTGCCCGCATGTGACACACCCTGTGTCCCTGTGCCCGCATGTGACACTGCCTGTGTCCCTGTGCCTGCATGTGACACACCCTGTGTCCCTGTGCCTGCATGTGATACTGCCTGTGCTGTCCACATGTGACACACCCTGTGTCCCTGTGCCTGCATGTGACACTGCCTCTGTCCCTGTGCCCGCATGTGACACACCCTGTGTCCCTGTGCCCACATGTGACACGCCCTCTGTCCCTGTGCCCACCTGTGACACTGTCTGTGTCCCTGTGCTCACATGTGACACTGCCTGTGCTGCCCACCTGTGACACTGTCTGTGTCCCTGTGCCCACATCTGACACTCCCTCTGTCCCTGTGCCCCCCTGTGGCACCCAAGGTTTCACAAGGCTCTGTGCTGCCGTTCCAGGTGGCAGGAGGTGGCACGGAGCAGGGCACAGGACGGGACTGCCCCACAGGAATGACAGCTCCTGTCCCCTGCTGCCGTAAGCTGCACACCAGCACGCACTGCAGTTACCGCATCGGGAGAGTCACAGCTCCACAGCAGATCCAGTATTATAGTTACTTTGAGTTAGCACCTTGGAAAATCACACGTGCTCTGAAAGGAATGACATCCTCAGGAAAAAAAAAACCCTGCAAAGTAAAAAGCCAGCCTTATCTGACTTAATTTCCTTTTGCTTTGATAGATTTTGCAATAAATTACTTATTTAATGGATAGCATGAAACATCACACAGTGAATTTTCAAACATTCAAATGCCTTGATCATTTAATGCTATTTTCCCTTCTTTATTATGCCATAGGCAGAATTTTAATTATATTATTTATGCAAATTATGTTTGTATAATCATATTTGAAAAAGACTGTGTGGATCAAATTTTCCAGCCAATTTATCTAAATACAAGCCTTAAACTTTCCCTTTATCACTGTCACAAACACTCTTCCTCCTAATTTGTCATTTTAGGCACTTCTTATTTCACTAGCACAGAAGGCTCAGTGTCATTTGCAGTCTCAAAAAAAAAAAAAAAAAAAAAAAAAAAAAAAAAAAAAAAACCAAAAAACCTCAGGAGTCATAATCAGAAAACCCAAGCCCATGTTTGTGTACATGGGGGAGTGGAAAATCTTAGCTTTGTAGGCAAAATTACTTTTTTTTTAACTGCTTGGTTTTCCCTTTTCCTGCCGGCTCTCTGAAGTGTTGTCTCAAATGCTCACTGCCCATAACAACTGTCTTTCCCCTTAAAAATCTGCTTAGTGCTCCTGGTAAATCCTCCTGTTGGTGTTAGTGGGTGACGGTGTTCGTTAGCAAATGACTGTCTAAATGAGAAAAGCAATTAGGCAGATTTGTGAAGGACAAAATGTGTATCGATTAATGTAATGATGACACATGCAGAATAATTTTGGACTCAGACAGAAAGTAAAGATCAAAAGGATGGGAAAAATACAGGTGTCTTCTAATTAGGGCATAAATCAACAATTAGGAGCTTTCTCTGACTGCCTTTTGAAACTCCTGGCATTAATCACTGCTGCTCTGTGCATAACACTCCAAAGAAAGGAAGCAACCAATATTTTCACATAATTAAAGGAAATTATATATCCAATACCTTTTAATGTGATTAACAATGATAGGATGAAGCTGTTTAAGAGCAGCAGTTAAGAGGAATATTAGCTGCCATTATGGCTGAGCTAAATATTCAAGGTTATATCTACCCAGCTGTGAGTTTGGAAGGTTTGCCTGGTAGGTGAGATAAAACTTTTCGCTCAGATAATGAAGCAAGAAGTACCTGGGAAAGATCATAATTGGTGCTGTGCAACAGGGCCACGGTGGTATTGAGTTTCCAGCTGTCCCTGGGGTGAGCAGTGAATGTGCCCAAAATGTCAGTGCATCACAAAGATGCCAATACTTAAACCAGACATATTATTCTGCAATAAAAAATAGATCCACTTCTAAATGCATTATGCAAAAGAGAGAGATGAATGTAGAGCTGAGCTGTTCACTTGGTCACAGCCCAGTGCTCTGCCGTGGATTCTGAAAGAGTGGAATCGACAGAGAAACCAGCCTGGCAAGGGTCTTTCACAGGGCTGTTTTGGGGAGGGACACCAGGGTATCCCTGAAAGCCACTGTCAGGGCACAGAGGGCTGATGTGTGGACAGACAGACCGCCTGGACTGGGTGTGGACAGACAGACAGACCGCCTGGACTGGATGTGGACAGACAGACAGACCACCTGGACTGGGTGTGGACAGACAGACAGACCGCCTGGACTGGGTGTGGACAGACAGACAGACCGCCTGGACTGGATGTGGACAGACAGACCGCCTGGACTGGGTGTGGACAGACAGACAGACCACCTGGACTGGGTGTTCTGTGGGTGCTCATGCTCCTCTCTCATGACCTGTGCTCGGGCAGGGAGTGGCTGTGCCCTGGCACCGCTGGGCTCTGCAGGCAGCTGCCCTGGGAAGGGGAGAAGCTCACCTGTGGGGCCCATGGGTCTGTAGGGGCTCCACTGGGGGAAGCTGAGCCAGAAGAACAGGGCGCTGTGAGTCCTCGCTCCAGGGGCTGCCAGCGGCTCTCCTCCCTGTGGGGAGCCAGAGCATCGCCCTCTGCTCTGTGCATCTGACCCTGTGCAGATCCCACCACCCCTGCCATCCTCAGCAGGCAGGGGAGGAACGTGTCACTAGGTGAAAGCTGGACTTCTGGACAGTGTGTTTGTACTTTCCTCTTAACTCTCTGTGTGAAAAGACACATCACAGAGAGGGACAGAGCACTGGTGTGCGTGAGAATTTCTGTTAATGTGGAGTGCGTGACAGCATGCACACAGACGGGTTTTCGTGGTGTTGGTGGGTGTATTAAACAAAACAGTTACATCCTGGCACCAGCTCAGTTTTCTGGAGGCATAATCTGCTGTACAAATGTAAGGACCTGTTAAATTAACTAAGACCCAGTAGATGAAGTCTAAATTAAGAACTCTTGTGTGCCCCTCTGTCCTCTGTCTCTGAGAAGGCACCAGTGATCTCACATAGCAGAGTGCTCCATTAGAGGCTGTTGTGCTTCAGCGAGGCAAGAGGACGAGAGCTCTGGTAAATCCGGGCTGGAAGATAATTGTGTTCCTGTCTCCAGCGCTCGGCAGTTATATCAAAATCCCGGGTAATGAGCTGTTCCCCGAGTGACCAGTATGGAGAGTGTTACAGCTCGGTCTCTGGTGCCCTGAAGGGCTCAGCGAGGAGGATTCTGTCAGCTTGCAGCAGCGCTGGGTACAGCCGTTAACCCCAGCCCTGGCCGGCGGGTGAGCACCTCAGCTGGGAGTTGGGAACACAAGCGTGGGGCTGGGAGGGAAGGAGCAGCAGAGAGCTGCTTGTGCAGGAATGCCTGCTCGTGCTGAATCCTAATGACAGCAGCCTAAATACCAGTGTCTTTAGTTATTTCCTGGTTTAATTAAGCAGAACCAGGCAGCTGATGATTTTTATTTTAATTCAAGCAGAAAGCCTTTCTCCGTGCCTGAATCAATGCCAGCCCAGCGGCTGGCAGCACAGATGCCAGAGTGCTGGTTTGTTTATCTGGACACAAAGCCTCCATAGACTGGGTGTGGATGATCAGTGACTGTGAATCTTCGTTTTGAAAAATCTGCTGTGTGGAGTTTCCTTGTTGTCCCCAGAGGTGTCTGAGCCCAGGACCAGAGTGGCCAGCACTCCTGCCCCCTGGCAGGGGCTCCGATGGGCACTGAGCTGAGCCCCCCCAGCAGTGAGAGCTGCTGCACAAGCCTTCTCCC
Source organism: Hirundo rustica (assembly GCF_015227805.2). Classification (NCBI taxonomy): domain Eukaryota; kingdom Metazoa; phylum Chordata; class Aves; order Passeriformes; family Hirundinidae; genus Hirundo; species Hirundo rustica. The sequence continues at coordinate 235,596 of NC_053468.1, forward strand.
TCCTGCTGATGACAGGCGTAAAGGAGGCAGATGCTGATGCTGCCGGGAAAGTCCCATGTGACTGGCTGACTGACTGACTGCTCTCCAGGGCTGGAGCAGGTGCAGATGTGCCCCCGAGGTGACACTGCAGTTACAGGTTGCAGCCTGCAGCAATTGGGAACTGCTCTGCCTGGGGACAGCCCTGTGCCGGGCTGCTGTAGCTTGGGGTTCCCCAAAGGTCCCCAGGGTCATTGGAAGCCCCTTTCGACCTCTCAGACTAAAATAACCTGAGTGTGTGTCCTTCCAGGAACCACAGCAAAAGGCAGGTAGGGAAGAACAGGGTTGCCTTAAACCTGGAGGCTTCAAGCACCCTGATTTTTTCTGAGGTATTTTAAAATACTGTGTCACCTTAATAATATTTTGATGTGTCCCACTAAATTACCTTTGCAAATTCTCCACTAAAATTTGGCCTAAAAAGATGGAAATTAATTCCTGGATAGTGAAATTTGCCCGGTCCTCTTCTTTTTAGCAGTTAAATGACTGAGTAATAAATCCATAAATGAACATCTTATTAGCCTAATCCTGAATGGAAGAATACACAAATCAGCCATTTGTTCAGTGGATATCGTTTAAGCTTGCCATCCATCTTAGTCAAAGGAGGTGCTGAGTTTAATTTATCAGTGGCTGGCCAAGAACTCCCAGAGAGGGAAGGGGGGAACAGCAGTCTCCCACTGGTGCTCTCCTGCTGTGGATTATCGTGCCTGTTGTGTAATTGCAACACATTGAAATGCAGAGATTCCTTCCATTGTGAGCTGTCCTGCTTCCAGGGGGGTAGCGATGGGGTAAGCAAGAACATCAGCTTTTAAAGTGCTGGGCTTGTGCTGTGAGGGCAGCCAGGCAAAAGGAGCAAGCCCTGTTTGAGCAGGGCGAGCACAATGGTGAGCTCTTCAGGTGGCAGGGATGTGGGACAGGAGCTGCTGCAGGTGCTGAGACCCAGCACTCCTTCACCACCTCCTAAGGAGCAGCTCACCTGGGCTCTGTGGTGTCCTTGACAAAGCCTGAAGCTGAACAAGAGACTTGTACTCTCTTTAAAAGTGACGGATTGAGACATCATTTGGATGCAAAATTTGTCATCAGTATTCATGTCCTCAGTCTCGGATAGGTTTTATTAAGCCAGATTTGAAATGATTGGAAATCGGAGAGTGGCAGGTTTTGAGCCAAGGCTGAGGAGGTCAGGCTGGACTTTGCGGAAGTCTCTGCCCGTGGGGGCTGGAGCTCGGTCGTGCAGAGGGTTTGTGGGGTTTTATTAAGCTGTGTGCTTAGTAAGAGAAGAAGTAGTTGTACAAAAGGGATGGAACACTCACCTTTGGTTAGCGCTGGTAACTCTGAGTAAATCAGTGTGCAGTTGTTCTCCAGAATCAGTATTTCATTCCTCTGGTTGCAGTAAGCCCAGAACTGTGGCATTAAGCACCTCACCGACCCACGACTACAGAGCCAGTCTGCAACCTCCCTGCACCCTCCAGACCCACACATTCCCTAGCACAAACACACTGCAGGAGCTGGAGGCCCAGAGCCACAAGGATGTGCCTATTCCCCAGACTCACAGCATTCCACAGGGACACTACGGAAAACAGAGCTCTGGGATGGTTGTAAAAATCCCTCTGGAGTTGGGCAGTGCTGGTTGGGTTTGTTGCCCAGTTAAAACTTGAGAGGAACCTGACAGCTGCGATTTGAGGAAGAAAGCACCTACTCACGTGTACAGTCTGCTGCTCCCAGAGAGCCAGAATGGTTTAAGCTGTTGCAGACAGGATAAAATCCTGCCTTGGGCTGCGTGTGCTGGGATCAGAGCCGCAGCCGCAGCGTGACTGCCGGGCTCCCAGCGCCACTGGGCTTCCCTCGGTCCTCCACTGGGTTTATCCAGATATAACTCAAATCATAATACAGCTCCTTAATGTTGCTAACTGTGTGATTTAGGCTTTTGATCAGCAGAATAGAGTGATCCCGAGCACTTTTAATGAACTATATATTTATCTGGGGAGTCGTACCACTTTCATCCTCCACACAGCTAATAACCATAGCTCAAAAGAGCCCGCTGGCTCTCTGCATCTCATTTTCAATTCATGCCTTTTATAAGGAGATAATCATGGAAAGAAAAATGCAGGAGTTCGGGGAAATGGCTGTGCTGTGTCCATTAGTGGGAGAGGTGGGCAGGAGGTGGTGAGAGCTGGCTGGATCCTCTGCAAACCCCACGTGGGTCTCTGCAGGCTCAGAAGGGGAAGGGACAATGGAGGCGGAGTGTGGGAGCTGCAGGTGATTTTCTGTCACACTCCAGTTGTTCCTGGTCTGTGTGAGCCCTGGAGGCCATCAGCAGGAAAAGGGACACAGAGGCAGGAGCAGTTCGTTTCCAGGTCTGAATGCTGCACAGGAGCCACCCAAGCTCCATCCTCCCCCTGCTTTCAGTACCACAGTTTTCTTTTGACTTTTCCTTTCTGTCTGAAAGATTTTTTAGTGCAAGTTAGAAGTTATTCAAGCCAGGCCAAGAGTTTTAAACCATAATATCAGAATCACAAAGAGTCATGGAATTACTCTCATCATGTTTTTTTCATTTTAATACATTGTTGTGCCCAAACCCCCCATGGAGTCAGGGTAGTTCTTGGCTTGTGTTTGTAACAGAGAAATGACTTCATGGCAGTGCCACTGGCACAGTGGGCTGAAATTCCTCCCTGTCCTGAGCAGCCCTGTCCCAGCGATGGTGGCACAGGTGGCTGCTGGCCTCCTGCAGCCCCTCCAGTCTCTCAGAATGGAACAGGGTGTCCAGAGGTAGGGGAGGCAATTGCTGCCTCAAGACCATGTCACAGAATGCTTCGGTTCTTTATGTATTAAGCTTATTTGAACAATGTGTTTTGTTCATAAATCGCTGGTGACAGAAAACGTACTACCATGTATATCACATGCTACACAGGGTGAAAAACAGGTCTTTAATATCTGAGGAAATTTCATTCCTCTGGCTGGTCTGGTATTTGTGACCATTTAAAAAAATTGTTCATTGCCAGTAAGAGCTGAAAGAAATTACCATCAATCTAAAGCATCTGGGGCCCGAGCTCAGACTGGGGTTAGTGGCTATTTTGCATTGTGTTGACCTGGTGAAATGCCAGTTGGTTTTACTGAAATAAAAACAGCAACAGCCAATAATTAATGTTCCCATAGTTAATTAAATTGGTCCAGCTGGTTAAGTGAAGCCATACACTCTGGCCTCAGTGATTTGCTGCTGTGGGTCACCTCCACCAGCATGCCTCTGAGGGCTGTGTGAGTGCACAGGTCATTGTGTGTGGTGCCCTGCTCAGCCCTCCCCACAGCAGCTCCAGTAACACCAGTGACATCCCCAAAAACCACCCTGGGGACTTGCTGCTTTCCCCTTCTGGAGCAGATGAGCATCACTGACCTCTCCTCCTCCTGTGCCAAGTCATCACTCATCTGTGGGTTTATTAGCTGTTTATGAACATGCTGTAATGTTTTAGGGAACAAAGCTGACCTTGGCTATGTGCAAATGCCCTGGCTCAGCGCTGTGTGTGACAGTGCAGAGGGATGTGTGCACCTCAGGGACATGTCCTCTCCCCTCTGGGGCAGGAGATCTTGACCAACAGTGATGGAGGAAATAATGCCAGTAAGTTTAATGAGATGCTGCCAGCAGTACACAAGTGGCTCAGCAGTTCCCTTAAAGCCCCTGTTTAAGGGCAGTGGGACAATTTCTGTTCTGGCAACGATCTGGTGCCACGGGATTATAGTTTTGCCCATTTCTGTTCAGGTCTTTGCTTTAAATCTCTTGTGTTTATTTTCTTCTTGGTGCTTATCAGGGCTATGTTCTTGTGCTATAAGAATAGGACTTCACAGAGCCACTACAAGGCTTTTGGTTCATCAGTTTTTAATTAAATTTGAATTGAAGATTCTTTTTCCTCTAGGCTAATTTTCAAGTGACAAACAAAATCCCCTTAAGTGCTTTTTCTTTTCTGCTATAAACTAGTAAAGATGCTGTCAAATTCCCTCAGAAACCCAATTTCTCCAGTCCCATAAGAGTGCAGATTATTGTTGCACTAGAAACAGAACAGAGCAGTTCTGGGCAAACAGATGAAACAAAACCAGTGCCAGAGCCCCTCGGTGCTTGTGCCAGGTGATATCACTGGACCCCTCTGATGGGCATCTCTCACAGGACCATCCTCTCTTACCTGCGTCCTGTAATTAACTCCAATTGGAGACAACAGGCTTGATCAGACTGCGAGAGTAACTTCTCAGAAAGCCACTCACTATTCTTTCTGGGACAAGGGAAAAGTGCAGGGCATAGTGAAGGAATAACCTCTGCAGAATTATCTTACCACTCTTCTCACATGAATTTTCAGGCCTCTGAGCACTGCTATGTGGATCCTAAGAGAGATTAAAAGGTTGATTTGGACTAAAAATCATGTTTGGTACGTCCTGTACCTCCTACCCGCTGATGCTCGATGTTACAGCGCTGATGCATCTGGCGCAGTTGTGTTAAATTTGCTGATAATTACCTCCATCTCACTGCGTTTCAGCTCGCGATAACAATGTGCAACAGCTCCGTGTCATTTCCTTTCTTCCCTGTACACACCAATCTGCTGGATTCATCTTTCCAGAAATGCAAGCTGAAGATGATAAGGATAATTGATGATTCCCTTCTGGACCAGGTCATTATTTATAGCTGTGTTCACTTTGGCTGTCAGCTAATCTCTGCTGCGAAGGGTTTATCTCCCTGCCTGTGCACGCTGCTCGCTGTGCTCTCTGCTGGCTCTTGGAGTGGCAAGGGGAAACACGTGCTGTGCAAAAATGACATTAATTCTTAAGCTCCCATTTTGTTATTCAAATTCGAAATTTTTGCTTCAGCCAGACAAACCCAAACCCTCAAACTCATCCCACCAGCATGGCTGGAGCTACTGGCAGTTTCCATGTTAGCTTTTATGGCTTGAATAACCCATGTTCCCACAGTATCCCGCCCTCTAGTCCTTGGTCTGACATCGTTCCCAGAGTGCTGGGAGGCAGGACAGTGCCTGCACTGCTGCCAGTGGGACGTGCCCTCACTGGGCAGGGCTGAGGCTCGAAGCTGCAGCGCTCGGCTCAGCGCGGTGCGTGCAGGAGCTGCTTTGGGGCAGGGCTGTGGGCACAGCCCCGGCGGGGCCGTGGGGCAGGGCCAGCACCACTGGGAGGACAATGCTGACTGGGGAGGCAGGACCTTGCAGTGGGAAAATGGGGAAGGAGAATGGAAGGGTGAAACAAGCCCTTGGAACATCAGTGGGTCAATACTGCTCCCCAGTGAAATCTGTTCTTTGGCTTCTGCTAAAATTGAACTGGTTGAGATTTTCCTTTATTTTAATGTGAACTGTTAAAGGAAAAAAATCTCTTTATAGGGGAAGAATTGAAACAAGCGGCATTTTCACACGCTGAATATTGATATTTTGTCATAAGTCTTCATCTATCAGTCATTAAAAAGAGTTCCCAAACCCTCCACTGGGGCCAGCTTCGTCCCAGGTGATGCTTTGGTCCTCGAACCAATTGTAGCAACTGGGGCAGAATCAGAGTCCCTGGGGTGGGCTCCCCCCTTCAGCACCTGCCCTGCGCACCCACAGAGGGACCTTGAGTTGTGTTCATAGCCGAGGGGCAGCAGTTCCAGATTTTTCACCACCTGTTGTGATAAATCTCCTTCCCTCCCTCCCCCTGCACCTGCAAGAGGTTGTTCCTTTTATTTGTGAAGTAGAAAAGTGATTTTTAAAAGGTGAAAGAGTATTTCTGACTTTGATAGCATGATTAGCTGGGCTCAGAATATTGTTATGGCTTATCTCGCTCTTCTGTGATAACTCAGAAAAACAATAAATGTCCTCTTACAGCAGACTGACATTCAGTATTGAAATTGGTCTCCTAATCTTTATGTGATTGCCTTCTCCGTGATAGAAATATTGCCTCTTGTAGGGTATTTATTGCCTAGTTCTTTCCAAAGTATTGACTTTATGTAACCGTTTGATATACATCAAATCCCTTAGAGATTTAATAAACTCTTCTGGTCAGTCTTCTGTTGTAAACACATTGAGATTTATGGTCATCTTTGTGGAAAGCCCTTTCTCGCTGAAATTCTCTGCTTCCAGATATCAAAAGATACGAATGGGAGCAGAGCTCGCGGTGGGAATCTGAGCTCCCAGCTGTTGCGTACTGCTCAGGAGCTGCTGATGGTTAAAGTGAAGAGAGCGTGCCGGGTGATGGTGCAGCTGCCAGAGCTGGGCCAGGGGCACCAGGACCCTCCTTTTCTCCCTGGGGATCGGCCCGTGGCTGCAGGGATCAGACACCTAGCTGGGCTCACCTGACACAGCTCGGCCCCTGGAGCACCCCCATGGAAGAGCAGAGGGAAAGGAAAAAATTACTTTTATTCAGTTGTGCATAAAGTTAATGCATTGGTGCTATGCTGCAGCACTTGGAATTGAGAAAAATGGAAAACTGTTAAAAGAAACATAGAAGCCTCACGAGCAGCCACATGGTGTCCTCTCCCTGCCAGGCTCCTCGTGCTTTCCCACCCTCCAGCTCTCTGGAGCTATTATTTCTTATTCTGCAACCAGATCATAGGTATTTCAGTATGATACTTAAAAGGTGTCCTTTGCTTTGGGATTGGAGAGGGGAGGAGCACACTTGTTTTTAAGAAGAAAGTTTTCTCCATACAGGAATCAGCTTTCCAGGGACAGCCTGCAAGAAACCCGGCTGAGCTCTTCAAATTCACTCATTAAATGCAAATACTCTCTTTTTCATCTTACATTAACCTCCCTTTAATGGTGTGAAAATGTCTTTTAATTTCACAGCTCAGCATTAAAAGACTATATAGTGAGAGGTTTCTGAAGTGTTATAAATCAATAGCAGCTAGAGAACAGAGCAGGTTCCTGCTTTGCATGCACTGGGGAGGAGCTGCCGTTCCTAAAATGTCCAAATCAATCCCCTTAGGCCAGCAGTGCATCCAAACCCTGCCCCTACCAGCTGCTGGAGATTGGGGGCTGGGGGCTGGCTCTAGGAAGGAAGTTCTGGATTGAGGCTTTCCTCTTATTTTGGTGAGATGAATTTCAGTTTCCCTTCTGATGGTGCAATTTAATGGGCAAAAACTGTTTGCAGACACCTCTCCACAGACTTTGCATTTCCTGTTGTTGCTGTTGTGTTCCTGCCCTTTGGCTCCTCTCCCGGGCAAGAATGAGAGGCAGCAGTGAAGATAAAATGTTTCTTCCCACCTGCCTGTCACAGAAGGTGCCTGTATTGCTTCTCTGGCTGCCTCATGGCTTGGGGACAGGTAATTAGTTGGGGTAGTGATGAAACCTCAGATAAATGGTGTGCTTCCATGGCTTCTCTGCTGATGGGAACACTTAATGGGAAACTTACTGGGAATGATAAAGTGATGTGTTTAAACAAGCTGAAAGGAGAATTTGGGTGATGTTTTGAGGCAGCCTGACAACCAGAGCTCTCTGGCAGCTCACTAATTCCCACCCTGCAAACCCAAACCTAGAACTGAAGGCTGGTGAGCCGCTCACTGTGCCCAGGGCTGGACCTTGGCAGCAGCATGGCGGGGGCTGTCCTCGTCCCTCATTTGTGTGCGGTGTTGCACCAGGCTGGAATCTCCCTCAGAGCAAATTTTGGGAACAACTCCTAGGGTGCTGCCAGCCACCTAGTTTGTTCCTTTGCACGCCAGGTTGTTGCCAGCGGAGCAGCAGGCAGAGCATTCATGTGGAGCTGAAACCTTGCAGTGTTATTTCATCTCCATTATTTCTCCCTCCTGATCTATTGAGATATAACCACTTTCAAAGACAGGGACAGATTATGATCATGGAGATGGCTTAGCTGGGACACAGCGAGTCATTTTTCCTTGCTGATATTTTATTAATATATGTTATTAACCTTGATTCTCCTTCCCCACGGTGCTTTATCATCTGAACTAATTAATTCTTCTTGCAAGATGTACAGGGAAGGGATGGGCACGTAAACGAGATGCGTCTCCAGGTGGCCGTAGGTGGTACCTGCAGTGAGGGGTGATCCCAGCTGAGGAGGAGACCTGGCACGCAGAACCTGGGTGCATGTGCCTGTAGATTGGCTGAATTTCTCCTGTCGCTTTTAACTGGCACAAGCGCGGAGGGAGATGATACCCTGAGGAATAACAAAGCTGGTTTTTTTAATGCACATGAGATAGCCAGGAAAAAGGAACAGTTTATTTGGCTGGTCACCCTCGGCCAACACTGTGTGAGGATGTGCAGCACTGGGCAGCCCCCAGATTGCACTGTCCCCTCCCCAAGGTGCAGTGGGTGATGCTCACCCCCAGCTCACCCTCGAGAGCTGTTCACAGCGCGATGTCAACGGGGCTGTGGCAGAGTCCCCTCTCCTGTGCCCGCGAGGCTCTGCCCCTCACACCGCTCCAGCCCCGGGAGCCCAGCAGCGGCTCTGCTCCCACCTGTGCTCCCACTCTGTGCTCCCACTCTGTGTTCCCACTCTGTGGTCCCAACGGTGGCTATTAACAAACACTCCTTCCTTTTCTTTCAATTCCATCCCCCCTTTCTTGTTTTCCTCTTTCCTTCTCTCACACCTCCCTGCTCCAGGGCTAACATTTGCTGATAGTGATTCGTGACAAGCAGTGGAAGTCTGAAGGAGACTGGGTGCCTGCTATAGCCTGGCAGGGTAAATGCAATCCTGTTAGCAAGATGAAAATACCATATGCCAGGGAGAGATGGAAGATCAGAAAGGATGACTGTGCTTGCAGAGGGCAAAAGAAAATATGTACACAAATTCATTCAAAACGAAATAAAAATTGACTAGATTTGTGAACAATTGTAATGTCCTGAAAATAGCTCATCTGATTCATCTTACCCAGAGATCTCATTGCACTGAGTGACCTCGGTGTTCCCAGCCTGGGTTTACTGCTCTTTATCTGCAGGGTCCCTGGTGCTGGTGAGAAATGGCATTTCCAAAACGATGCATTTGCTCCTGAGCCACAGCAGGGCTGTCCCACGGTCTGAGGGGCTGTTTGTCCATTCTCGCTGGGAAATTCAGAATCTCTAAATGCTGAAGGGGAGAGAAGGTTCCGGGGAGACCTTCCTGTGGCTTTTGATGCTGCGTTATATTCAGCAACCAAGTCTTCACTGGGATAAGCCGGTGCTCTCGGTTCTGCCCATGGCCGTCTGTGCATCCAGGTCAGTGAAGGTGGAAGAGCCAGGCACTGTCCTGGGCTGGGGACAGGGAGTGGCCATCCCCCTCCTCCGGGCCTGTGGGCACCCACGTGCCGTCATAAGCTGGTGTGCTTGGGGAGAGGGAGCGGGAGCATGTTGTCCTTGATGCCAGGAGAGATCTGAAATCCAAATGTTGTTTCAGGGAGAGCATCTCTGAGAGCAGCCTGCAGCATTTTACAGGCATTTGAGTGTTCTTCCCTTTGAACTAAGCTGCAATTTGTCTTTGTAGATGTCTCTAATACATTAATACAAACGGTGTAGTAGTGGAAATGCATTATAATACTGCGCAGTGTTGCTCTTAGTAATTCTCCTCCTTCAGCAAGTGAACACTTCCTTGCTCATTTGTATTCATTGTTTTGATGCTTAACTTGAAAAATGTATATTATACAACAGGCTGAAACCCATGACGAATAAAAGAAAAGAACCCAAGGGGATAATAAGTGTCTCAGCACTGCTGTGATGTCTCCTGCTGCTAACATCAAAGCAACCGGAGGCATCACTGCTGTGTGCAGAGGACAGGGTGCATTCCTTGGAGTTCCAGCTCACCACAGGGATGAGCCCTTGGCACCAGGGAGACCCGGGAGCACCACCAGGGCCACCTCTCGCAGGAGCTGGTCCTTCCTGTCCCAGTGCCACTGCAGCTGGGTGACAGCCCTGCAGCTCCTGTGCTCTCAGCCGAGGCTGCTGCCTCCCGGGCAGCCGTGCTGCAGCCGGGCAGGTGATCCTGGGCTTGTCCCAGCAGGACCCGGCTCTGTCCCACGCATGCCTGGCACTGAATCTGCTCCGAGTCATCCCCGGGAGAGCAGCTCTCCGTGAAGTCTCTGATGCTGAAGGGAAGGTTTGGGTTATTTCATATATTGTTGTCTCCAGTAACCTCGTCCACATCCTGCTGTGTAATTCAGACCATAGAATCCTGGATTTAGTTTTGGGATATTACTGCCATGGATTTTTACTCTCTGAGTGTACCCTTAAAACGATTAATATTCAAATAACTTCACTAAATAAGCAACTACACCAAAGTGGTTATTTATTACTATTTATGATGAGACTTACTGATTTCTCCAACACATTTCTCCAGAGGAAATTAGATATATTGCTTAGTTAAAGCAGTGCCTGGAAAGAAATGTTTCTATAAATACTTACCAACTCATCTGGAGAGATGATAAGTGCTGGTGTGTCCTTCACAATGTCATGTTAGTTGCTGAGTCTGGTTTAAAATTCAGTTGTTTATGTTCTCCGGGAGAAAGAAAACCTGATGGTTCTAAAGTGAGGAACAAAGTATATGCGCAAAAATCAGTCCTGAGCTCTGAAACCTTGAATCTAAGGACTTCTTTCTTCTCTTTTTTTTTCTTTTATGACAGAATCAGTGGGGAATAAATTGCCAGACAGGCTGAGGCATTCTGCTTGCTTACCTGGCACTGGAGGACAAAGTGACCTGTGGTGCCAGCCAAGGTGTGTGTGCCCCAGCACAGTGGTGGGAGCAGCGTCTGTGCCCAGCCCTGGGATGCCCTGTGTCCCATGTCCTGCTCCGTGCAGAGGCTCTGCACAGGGACCGTCCCAGGGGATCAGAAGGAGCTCAGCAGGAGGAGGCACCGTCCTGCCCACGGGACTGCAGCACCCTGACAACAGGTGAGTACAACATCCCACTTCAATTACACTGAAAGTTGTGTCACCAAAAATAGAAGTTTAGTTGTGGATCAGGCTGAGGCACTGTATGAAATACATTCAGATAAGCAAATGACTTATCTGGATCTTGGATTTTGCCAGTTATTAAACCTCCCGTGGTTTCTAGCACGCCTGGGAGATGGAAAGAGCCAGCGAATAATGGAGACCATTCCTAGAGGCCTCTACCTATGGATTGCAGGAGGAATGCAGGGAAATGGCATCCTGGTTTACATGAGATAATGCACAGAGAGCTGGAATGGATGAGTGAGGTTGGGGCACACCCTTAGCATTCCTCCATAAGCACATAGAAACTCTCATTTCCAGTGCCAGCTCTTGTTCAAAGCAACCCTTCAGTTCAGTTGCTGATGCTGTTTCAGACACAGAAGTGACCCAGAGACACGCAGAGATTTATTTGTAACAGCTGACCATTCAGAAGCAGCTGTGGGTGCCAGCAGCTCCCCAGTGCCCGGGGGGGATGTCGGTGCTCCTGCAGGTCCCCTTGCTCCTCTTGGACCCATGGCTCTGATTTACTTATTTCCTCAAGTGTCTTTCCTCCTGGTTTGTAAAGACTCAAACATGGAAGCTGTTTTGCTGCTAGCTCTGAGGTAATGGGAGTTTTTTGGCAGTTACCTTGTTATACAACCTCAAATACCAAGAAATCCACTTGCCAGCCTGTCTCTGTCCTAACAGCTCTATTACCAGCTATAGCTAGTTTCAGAATAAACTCTAAAACTATGGCTAAACACGCATTTTGCATCTAGCTGCAGCAGTTAAACAAGCTAATTCCCTCTCCTGCCTGGGAAATTGTTCACTCAACAGCTCTTCGGACCTGTCAGGTTATTTTTAGCCACAATTAACACACCAGCATACAATGCCATAGCACCCCTTCTGTTAACTGATGTGCCAGCACTTTTTTTATTCAGTAAACTATAAAAAGTTTTTAATTTTAATATTTAAAGCCTTGAAGGAGAAACCCCCCCCTCCCCAGTATTGATGCCTGATGACATTTAGTCAATGAATTCAGAAAAAAAGAACAGCGGTGGTTCTGTCTGTCTCCCAGCTCTTGCTAGCACTAAATTACAGAATTAATAGGCTTTTAGAAGAGACTGACACACAGTTACTGTGGTAAAGACAATTAAAAGTGGAAAGCCACTTTTCTCACCACATTTAACTGGAAGTTTTGAGACTCAATAAATCTTTTTCTTATTTCATTCTCACATTTTCCACAGGTATTCAAGTCTTTAGGGAAGGCTCCTGCTATAAACAACTTAATTTTTTCTTTCCCTGAATCTTTTGCTTTTCTCTTTTTTCCTTTCCTCAATAAGGAGTCGAGGTGCTTTCCCATCACCAGCACTCTGCTTTCTTCAGAATTGCTATTACTAAGATTTGGCGCAGGTTTTATGAAAATACAATGGGGCAGGAGTCCCAGTACCCTCTGGGATTTTTCTGGCCAATCCAGCTGGGGGGGAAAAAAAAGCAGATGAAGCCACTTGTCTGTGGGAATGTCTCAGGGCCGTGGGACTGGGGTGTAGATTTTTAATTTTTTTTTTAAGAAAAAATTTGCATTTTCATGATGCTGTTCTTTTTTTTTTTTTTAAGAAAAGAACAGCATCATGAAAATGCAAATTTTTATGACAGTTTTGGAAACAGACTCAGAAAATCTTTCTATTCCAGGAGCTTGTGCTTCATTAGCCTTTCCTTAAGCTAATGCTATGAAATAGAAATTTCAATTCTGTTTAAAAACACTTTTCTAGGAAACACTTCTTAAGGAAGTTGCTGAGAATGGATTTATCCAGCCTCGGTGGCTGTTCAGAGGGAGCTGCAATGATTCAGCATTTCCCCCATGCAATGGCTCTCCACAGGGTTTATTAGCACAGCCCACTCCAATGCCTCTTGGAAAGCCGTGGCACAGCACACTGTATGTCTCTTCACTTGCCAAAAATTGTTCTAGGCTTTTGTTCAATAGCAAGTTCATGTTGTGACCTTGGGTGGAAGCACCAGGAGATGCAGCGTTGCTGCCTCTGCCAGTCAGTGCCCGGCAGTCAGAAAGGGCAGTTCCTGTGGGGGACATCAGCGTGGGTCAGCCACGTCTCCTGAGAGGGGCACCGTGGCCTCCTTGGGCAGGTGCAGGGGGTGCAGAGCTCAGCGTGGGGGCTCACTGGAGATACCCCACGTTTAGCAGTTTGAACAGAAGTTTGTTCTATGGCAGCTTTGCTGGAGGAAGCAGGATTCTGGAAGACAGGAGAGCTTTAAGTCCTTTCCTGCCCCGGTGCTTCTGACAGACCTCTCTTGGCAGCACCATCATGACTTGTGCTCGTCTTCCACCTTCCCCAGCTCCCTGCCACTGCAGATCTGCCCTGAGCTGGTGCACAGCAGCTTCTCTCTCAGTGCAGAGGCAGCAGCATTAATGTCAGGTGACATTTTTACCTCCCTCCCCACTGACTTAACATCGTGTGAGCGGTTCAGTGTCCCCACACAGATTGATGGAGCAAATTACCCTTCCGAAGGACCTGTGTGTCTCTGACTGTAGGGCTCGGGGTGACTAATTTCAGCCTGACACTTCCCTTCCCGATGGCAGCAGCACTGAGACGTGTCCTGGCCATGCCCCCGTTGCTGCTTCCAATTGAGTGGTTGATGAATGGGCTGGCCTGAGCGCTGGCAGGAGCGGTGATGGATGCACTGCCCGGCTCTCCGGCTTGCCTGGCCGGGATGTGGCATTGGCGTGCTCCGCCTGCTGCCGCCGCCTGCTCCCTGCCACCTCACCGCCCTCAGAGCGGCCCCACGTCCCCTGAGGGACCGTGTCAGGAGGCACCAGTGGCCAAGGGGTTAAAGGAGCTCCACAGCCAGGGCTCTGCGGCTCATGGTCCCCACTGGGTTATAATCAGTCCCAGTATGATGTTGTCAGTGAGGGTGAGATGAACTTGCAGTAGCTGAAAGCGAGATAGGTTAATTTAAAACCTTGAGCAGAGCATCATAAACCACACAAAAGGTTCCATCTTTTAATTATTTTCAAATGGTCTCCCAGACAGGATGGCCAAAAAGAAGCCCCTGTTCCCAGGCCCCATGAGCTGTGAAACTGTGTCAGCATGTCAGGTTCAGTTATCTCTTGCTGTCCAAACGAGAGAAGGGCACAGGCGGGACAGGCGCCAGTTCAGGATGCAGGTGAGGAGTTGGTGGTGACTTGTTAGCGCTCTGTGACCCTGTTCAGGATGCAGATGAGGAGCTGGTGATGACTTTAGTGACCCCTTTCAGGATGCAGATGAGGAGCTGGTGATGACTCCTTAGCTCTGTGTGATGGGGTGCTCGGGGTCGCACCGGGGAGCTGCACAGAGCCCCCCCAGCCGCGGGGCAGAGCCCTGCTGGGGCGTGCCTGGCACAGCTGGTCTCGCATCCTGTCCGTGTCTTAAGCTCCGAATCTCACACTTTGGGAATAAGGTTTCAGCACCTGCTGGATGTTTTTGTTCTCACAAGCAGTTTCTGCTGTAGAGTGAAATCAAACCAGCCAGCCCAGAGCTGTTTGACTCAATCCAGCCCACTGACACACGCACTTGCTCATCAGGGAGCTGTGACCTGCCCCGGGGCTCAATGAAAGCACCGACTGCAGCGGGGGCAGAGAGGCAGAAGGCACAGAAATGATTATCCAAGGAAGATTTGAGTGGGAATTTTAGGTTACAAATGATAATGCTGCACTTTGTGTAGGACAGCTGGGAGATGCAAGTTCTAGTCCTCCCCACCACAGCATGGTGCCCGGGCACAGGTACCATGGGTGTCAGTGCAGGGATGTGCTGTAGTGAGAACAGCAAAGGTTCTTCCAAATCCCTCCTCCTGGCATGTGAAACGGGACCAGAGCACCATGTGCTTCCTCCTGCCCTTTGGCTTTTGTACCTTTCTGTGCTGTCGGAGGCCTGTATTTACCATACATTATCCACTTAGAAAATGACAGCCCTGTAATGCTGACTGAAGGCAGTTATATGGTGGTGTGAATACCAATAAATTGCATTTCCTGTGCAATACTGGGATAGTCTGGGCTCTCTTGGGTAGGGTGCTGCAATTGCAAAGGCTTCTTTTCTTCTGTTGATTTTGGATTTCATGCAGTCATTGTTTCTATCCTATTATTTAACCCCTGGGATAAGATCCTTGTGATACAATGATTTCTTGTATAAATGCCCAGGTTTGAATCCAGCAGTGCTCCTTTCCTGTCCTACAGTTTTGCTATGAGTGGGGGAAGAAGTGCTAGAGAAAAGAGCAATACACACACACACACAGACACAGCTAATGAGAGCAGGGTGTGAAAACATCCTGTCTTTCCTTCCCACCCAGCAGTGATGGACTCCACAGCGAACTGCAGCACCCTGAGGCGTGGGAGGTGTCGCACACGATTTGTTCATCACCCACTTACTGCTGAGGCAGCCGATCGCCTCTCCCTGGAACGAGAGAGAAGGACAAGATGACCTCGGGTAGAGGGTTTGTGTGGCCTTGGGGACCCTGGGCTGGGGCCAACCAGCAGGGGTGGGGAGACCAGAGCATCACAGCCCCCCAGACAGCCCAGGACCACCAGAGCACCCCGAGGGGCCAGGGGTCACAGCTCCGAGGACACCCACCCCACCAGCTCACGGCTGAACCGCGTCTGGAGAACCCAGTCCTGTGCCCTGCAGTGAGCAAGGAGGGCTGTTCACAGCATCCTGCCATGAACTGGCTTCTAGTGGCCCCTTGGGCTCTCTCAATTAATTAGTTTGATGAGGAGCTGGATTAGTTACCAAGCACATGAGCCTCAGAAGCTGAGTTACAGAGCGGCTGTGAACTGGTTTGTGCTCCTTGGCCAGCACAACCAGGGCTGCTCTGCATCTCCCCCATGCTTCAACACAGTCTCATGCCATTTTCCCTTTCTTTCCAATCAAATCCCATTCCCTGGGCTGCTCTCCCTCCTCCTCCAGTGCTGCAGAGGGCAGCTTTTCCTGTTTCCAGTATGGATCTGCACAGCCCGCTCCCCTCTCAGTGCCAGCGTGATCTGTGTTACAGAGACATCAAAGCACAGCGTCCTCTGGGAAAAGGAGAGATAAAGGGAGGAGAAAATGTTCCAGAAGCCCGACAAGCAAAAGTTGTGTTTAGCCCCTTTTGGAACAATAATCTCCCCGAAGGTGTGCTGAGCACGGCAGCAACACGCAGCGGGAGCAGCTGGGGCTCTGTGCACAGCGTAATCTGATCATGCTCTGTTTGGATAAGAAACACAGCTTCATGCTTTTCACCTTCTAGGAACGAGATTTATTATGAAAATCAGGTCTCTGCCTCAGAGCACATAAAAAACAGTTGGCTTCATAACCTTGGGAAAAAAAGATAAATAAAGAAATCCCATGAGACACATGTGAGAACTGAGGAGGTATTAAAACATATGTTGGAACATATTGATCCCTGAAAGCCTCCTGCAGCAGACATGAATCTTTTTCATTTCTGGCCCCACTGATAGTTTAACGAGGATGGTGTGTGCCACTCACCTGGATCAATCCTTTCTGCAGATTCCTGCCAAGCCCCCACCACAGGCCCTGTCTCAAGCCAGCAGAGACTGTGCCACGTTTCAGCTGAGCGATACCAAACCTCTGCAGGGAGCACAGCCCAGCCCTGGCCAGGCACGGAGGGCTCAGGCTCCAAGGGCTGCCACCTTGGTCAGGTCAGAGGGAAGTCCAAAGATCTAGGATCTGAGCTGAGGATCAGCATCCCTCCTGCTAGTTCTTGTCTGCAGTAATGTCCCGGTGACACCTGGCTTGGTGTGAGCAGAGTGCCTGGAACTGACCCTTTTATTCCTATTTCAGGTACTCCAGATTTTTCCTTTTTCTCCTCCCAAAGCGTACATGTAAAAATATAGCACGGGGCTAGGAGGATGAAAAGATGAATCACAGCTCTGAAAATATTTGACTATATTTTAAGCAGGACTCCCAGCAGGTACAACCATAGCCATCTACTGCTGACGTGCTTCAGAGGCATCAAAAGACTGGTTTTTCCCCCATTGAGTTACCGTTAATTATTCTTAAAATAAAGTGCTACCATGCAGCATTAATTCAGGAGAAACTGTAAGTTCCTTGCTATTTTCTACAGCTTGTTTTCACAATGAATTAATGGGAGTTAATTTAGCACTCCACAACAAACAGGACCACTGCAGGAATACAAACTAGGTGTTGCTTCCTGAATTCTTCCTCCCTCTTGTTAGTGCTCCTCTTTGGCTTTTATTAGACGTAGTACAAAAGGCCTTAGTCTAGCAGAGAGTAAATTTGCTGGAAAGGCAGAAATCAGGAGAAAATACTGCATGATTTCCTCCTCTTGTGGATATTAACAGTTTGGCACAGATACATTGCTCTCACAGTGGAAAAGGATGGTAAAAAATGGGCTCTAATTCTTTGCAGTGCGTTAATATTTTTATCTGTGAACAGTGTCGGTGTTGTCACGTCAGTGTAGCGTGTCCTTTGTCCAAGACTGATCCCAGTTTTCTGGACCCAGAACCATTTCAGCCCACAGGTGGCACTTTGACTGTCGATCACTTTCTCTAAAAATGCAAGAGATTTTAGTCCTCACTGAGATGGAAAACTAAAATAAGCAATTTGGAAAGCATTCTGCATCTTGGAGAGGCTTTCTATAATTTATTCAAACTCAGCTTGAAATAGAGAAATGGTTTTACCCCCAGAAGCATCCAAAAATACATTGTGTCAGCGAGTGCATTGTGTAGGAAAATCACCAAATCTTCCAAAGCTGGAGGTCGAGGCCCCTGTGCTAACAAAGGGCTCATTTCCAGCTGCAGCTCCTGTGGATGCCTGTGCAAGCCGGATTCTCAGCAATTGGGGTCCAGCTGGTGTGCGGCCAAGAGGCTCTTCAGCAGTGATGTCCACACAGCCAGATAGCAATTCCAGGGTCCCCCTCAGCCAGTCCAGAAGCTGTAGGGATGCACAGAGGTTTCTTGGGCATTCCAGCAGATGCTCCTGCCTCCTGGCTCAGGCTTCTTTCTCTGTGATGCCAGAGGTGGGAGCTAATTTTTACTGCAGCGGTCATCCGCCGTCGAAGGTCACAAGGGACGAGAGGAAATAGTCCCAAGCTGTGTCAGGGAAGGTTTAGGTTGGATACTGGGGAAAATTTCTCCATGGAAAGGGTGTCCAGCCCTGGAACGGATTGCCTGGGGCAGTGGTGGAGTCCCCATTCCTGGATAGATTCAAGAGACATGCAGGTGTGGTACTTAGGGACAGGGTTTAGTGGTGGCCTTGGCAGGGCTGGGGGAGCAGTTGGTCGTGGGGATCGTGGGTGTCTTTGAAGGTGCTTCTGTCCTTCTGGGAGGCCATGGATGGAGCGAGCTGGGGGTTCATTTGCATCAGGAATGAAATAAGTCAGTCCTGGAAATGCTTCCTGTGTGGTTTTAAAGATCTGTGGCAGCAGTTGTGGAGACTGGGGGTGGGGAGAGTGGCACACAGAGAAAATTTCATTCAAGCAATTAAGGAATCACCACATTCTTATGATTAACTTCTTGTTCCCAGGCTGAATGCAGAAGCTGTTAGTGGGGGCATTGCTATTCCATACCTGACACGAACAATGGGAATATTTGTTCTGCCCGGGAGGATTACACCTTCCATTAATCTAAGTTTTATTGAAAGTTTAAATAACAGACAGACAAAATTTGATCAATTAGCAGTGTAATTCCAAGGAGATGTCACAGTGAAATTAAATCCCAGGCATTTTTAATGCAACGAAACTTAGGAGCTCCCTCCAGTTTTCTTTCTCAGTACAGCGTTTAGGTTTTAATTGAAAGTTTATTCTGCTTTGTGCATCTTCTACTAAATTTTAATTTCAGACTGTAATGAGAACAGTTTTCTATTACAGTGTTCATAGCATTTCACAGATAGATCAAAGATGCCTCATAAATGAAGAAAACAAACATGTTTGTGTAGGATCCACTAGCCATGGAAGTCTCCAGGAGAAAAGAGATTTATGTGGGGAAAAGGAGACGGAATTGGTGCTGTGATGAGGAAGGATGCACGGGGGGAGCCAGGTGACTGTGATTATTGTACCCACGTGCTCATCCCGCCCCAGACAAAAGCTGCTCCTTGAGCCCACTTAGCACTGCTGCCCCTCTGCTTTCCAGCTGCCATGGTCCCCTTCCTGCCATCCCTCCATTTCGGCTTTCATTTCCTTATATAATTTCTCTGTCCCCTGTGAAGTGTTATTTCCATCATTACTGCTCCACGTCTTCCATTTTTCTTATCATAAATGTCATTCTCATACAGCAAATACCAGAAGTGCTACGACCTCCCTGTGAATCTATCTCAGTGCTATCTTTGGAGACATACCTCATCTGAAAAGAAGTAATACTGAGAAGAGCTGTATATTTTTGGATGTGTATTTTTGTCTGGATGGATGTCAGGGCTCAGCTTAGCGGGCAGGTGGAGCACAGGTCTAGTTTTGATTACACTGTAAGAGATTCTGGTCAAACGTGGGCCTTGATACCCTTACAAAAAGTGCCCCAAAAGTGCAAGGACTCCAAACTTAAGAGAAGATACTGGTGAGGAAAGGTTTCTCAGCGACAGTGGTGGCACAGCAGACAGCAGCAGGACTGTGCAGCACGCAGGCTGCGATGGCAAATCACTCCAGACTGTTCCCCTGTCAGTCACCATCAGATGAGCAAACACCAGGAGGAAATGGTGCTTGTGAAAATTAATAGACGTGGCTGCACATACCCAACATCTGATTATCTGTAACTGTGCCTACCAAGCCAATCTGTTTGCGAATCCTGGGGCACCAGGCAGCCGGAGCCCTGGCTGGGGCACACCAGCTCTCTGTGGCATAATCGTGCCTGGGAGGTGAGGATTTGGGGTTTCTCAAGAAGTAATTTTTCTTAGTAAAAGCAGCGATTAACCTTGCTTCAGTCACGAGCAGAACTATTTAAAACAACAACAAAAAATAAAAGGCAGCTGAGAGCTGCCTGCAGCTTGGCTCGGGCAGCCGCTCCTCCATATGGCGTGTGAAATGCCAGCACATGAAATTAACTCTCATAAATAAGTAATAAGGGCTGAATTGCCCAGAGCTGGATGGGCTGACTTCCTGTGGAACACAGCTCTTAACCGTGGCATCATTGTAACTGCAGGTGTTTGCGGCCGCGGGGTTCCAACAAAACTTGTATTCTAGGGAGAACTTGGAAGGAAAAAAACACTTTGGGAAGGGGCCAGCATTCCAGCCTCATTCTGGGATGCTCAAGGAGGAGTGCCTGTTTGTGTTCTCAGAATTGAATGTTTCAGTTTTCTGACACTTTCCACAGGTCAGGCTCAAGTGAAATTATATTTTGTTCAAACAGAGCCTTTGAAGTAATCGAATTTTTCCCTCTTCCAGCAGACTCCTTGTATGGGAGTTCTTTTTCATCTTCAGAACATGAGAAAGTTGAAATAATGAAACTTTCTCTGAAAAATCAGAAAGATTTGTCCCACGTTATATATCTCGTGTCATCTTTCACTGACAGTACAGGGGCTTCAGGCTGAAAGTCCTGTTCCTGCTAGAACAGAAATTCAGTATGCAAGAAGGTGGGAAGATTTTAAATAAAACTCTAAGGCTTAGAGTTGTCCATCTCTGACAAAAATAATTGAACACAAATAATCAGATTCTCACAGACCCTGAGGACCTGAGAAAGCGGTGTTTCAGCTCATCTGCAGGAGGCCTTCCCAACTGCCCGGCGTCCGCTCACAGCAGGCGTTGGTTCAGATACTGACCCAGCCGAAAGGGCCAAGCACCAGTGTCTGAATCACCCTTTCCAGCAGCACTATGAGTTCCTGGAGGCCTGATCCTGCAGGAACAATGGAATTTTTCTCCGGTCACCATCAGTGAAATGGAAGCAGTGTCACTGGGAGTTGGGAATTGATGAATGGTCCCCGAAGTGCAGCGGCATGATATGTCAGAGCTGGGGTTAATGGGGGGAATAGAAATAGCCTGAGCCTGCACAGCTGACATCATCTGCTAAATTAACTGAAAACCAGCTCACACTGTGCTCCTGCTCCTCCCTTCACTGCCGCTAACCCCAGCAGGCAGGTGCAGCACGGCAGTGCCTGCCATCCGCACGGAGCCTTGGGCAGCTGCTGGGGCCAGAGCGCTGGGCTGGCACTGCCAGGCTCTGCTGTGACCCTGGGACGCTGCCAGGGCACAGGGGGACAGCGTGACCCCACCCTCATTTCATGGGGCACCACGCTTGGCTTCGGCCACTCTTGGGGCACAGAGAGGGACTCACAGAAAAGGGGGAAATTCCCCTTGGAATTCACCCCCATGTGCTGCTCAGAGCACCTCACAGGTGAGGCTGTGCATCCCTGTCACTTCTCCAGGGTCTGGTTCCTGGTCAGAGCTGGTACCACTGTGGCCTTCAGAACCAAGCTTGCTTTGCTGTCGGCTGGGAGTGCTTGAGAAATGTTCCAAATGCATTTGGTGCTCCACTGTAAAGTGCCACCCATGCTGGAGACCAAATTGACCCACAGCTGAGAAAATGGAAAAACAGGCATTTAATTCTTTAATGGCTTCAAATCCTTTACTACTTAATTACCATTTATAACATAAATACTGGGAAAAAATCAAGTTATTTAAGAGCAAAAACAGATCCTAATTTTTGTTTGGCTCAGGAGCTCACCAGCTCTTCCCATGGGTGTGATAATTCACAGTTTTAATAAGTTTTTTCCTGTCCTAAAGGTAAAATACTACCCTGAAACTGCCAGGAGCAGCTTTCTTGGTTTGTGGTTCCAGCATGGCTTTTTCTGACCTTTGGACGTATGCCATGAATGCTTTAATCCCGGCAAGGGTTTTATCTTAAGCAGATACAATGAAGGATCTGAGAAGTAGGTCAGGAGACATTAGAGGCTGTTTGATTCATTGTAAATCGTGTGCACAGCACGGCTTTTAAGCCTGAAATGTCATTACTTGGATGCAATGAAGCTGCTGTTTTGTTTTAGAAAATGGTTAAATGGGTGGTTGGTAGGAGAAAGGAGAGAGGAAGGACAGGGTTTCTGGGGACCAGACACCATCTCAAGCAGGAAACCACCACCACAAGCAGTTCTTGTGCTTTGTGGTTGCAGCACCTGCGCCAGCAGCAGGGAGCAGCAGCACCTAAAGGCGCAGGGCGAGGCTCTGGGGTGGGAGTGGGGTTACAGACACGGGAGCAGGAGAGCTGCAGCTCTCCTCTGCCAGCAAAACAGGGCTTTGGGGACACTCCTGAGATCCTTTCCTAGGTATTGACAATATATTTTCCCGGCTCGCAGTGCTTTACCAGCCTGTGTCTGTCCAGGGTGCAGAGTTTTCATTTCTTTCAATGGTTCTCAAGAAATTATTGAGAAATAAAAAAGACATTTCCAAGTTATCTTCAATGCTTACTGTGGTTCAAATGGTTTCTTTAAATCCACAGTGCAAATGCTATTTTTCAAAGCTTTACCGGTCCCCAAATGATTGTAATGGTGTATTGACTGGCTTTACTGGGGCCTGGGGAGTTTAGGAAGGAAAAAAGTAACTTAGCAAGGAAAAACCCTTTAAATATATATACATGAAAGTTTTTAAAGTTCATCTAATCTGTCTCTAGTTTTGGTATTTATAAACCAGACACTGTCATCAAGGTTAACAGCACTTTCCTGTTCCCGGGAATGTTGCAGCAGCCAGCTGAGTGGAGCTCCTTCATGCCTCAAGGAAGAGAAACCCACCCATCTCACAGGGCTGGTGCCCCCCTGGTGCTTCTGAAATCACCGCCAGGAGCAAGAGCTTGGCCTCACAGCACTTCTCTGCAATTGCTGGAGAGCCTGGGATCCTGAAATGTCCCTGTACCAGCATTAATTCAAGATGAATATAGCTCCATACCCTGGATCTGCTTAACCTGATAAATAGTTTCAGTTAATGGACAGCAAAAGGAATGATGCTCAGTAAATTTGATTTTATGAGCCTTTCACTTATTTGCTGTGCCCATTAGGTCGGAAGTTAGGTAATGCTAAGTGTCCATTAGTGCATTAGCTCAGTGACGAGGGAGCTGAGTTGGAAAGAAAGAAAATGGTGGAAAACCCCCTGAAGCCACGTGCATTTATTGAACCTTTGTTCGTCAGTGGTGACATGGATGGACACTGAGCTGGAGAGGCATCGGGGTTTGGTTCAGGTGGAAATCCTCTGAATCCCCTTCTTCCTGCCACAGCATTTGGCCTGTGTTCCTCCTGCCATGGGGGAGCTCCTGGGGCAGGGATGGGGCTGCTCACGCTCTCCTGTCCCAGGAAAGTCTCTGAGCACTGCTGGTGTGATGGGCAGCCTGGGGCTGCTCCTTCCAATCAGGAGTACATGACCCAGCTTGTAACAAGCAAAATAACCTTTTCACTGATAACCCTTTCTTTTACTCGCTTCCTTTGAATTTTTTTCTCTGCCCAGGCAAATTAGTTTTTAAAATCTCTTTTCCCAATTTCTTCGCTACCCTGGGATTATTTACACACCCCGCAAAAAGCTGTTTACTCTTCTGGGTAATTCAATGAACATTCACTTGCTTTGAATTAATATGCAGCGTTGTTCCAAGTGCTGGCAATTTACTGGTAATTGGAACATCTCCTTACCCTGGAAAAAACATCCAGCCTCCCAAGTTAGTTTTCACAAGTGGCATTAATGCAGCAAGAGAGCCAAATTCCCTTGTTTATGTGCTAGCAAGGAAATATGGGGCTTGTTAGCAATTACAAGGTAAATTTTCTTCCCCTGGCTTCCTGGTGGTGCTTCCTCTGCAGCTGTGAGGACTGTTGAGGTGGCTGGAGCCTGTGTCCCACCGCTGCCAGGGCTGCCTGAGTCCCTGCTGCCGTGTTAAAGCAGTTTTCCCGTGACGTGTTACAGATGCTGGGAAAGGGTTTGGTGGGTAAAAGGGGTTTGCAGCGGTGTGCGGAGGAGCAGGGCACAAAGAACCTTTTCAGCAGCAGTTTGATCTCACCTGGATGCGCACCAGAGGTGTGTGCTTTCAGCTGTTTGTGAAGCAGGGGAGCGCTGCGGAGCTTTGCCTGCAGGATTTGTAGGAATGTCTCTAAGACTGGAGCCCCATGAGCTGCAGCACCCCTGGCCCAGCTGGGATGGAGAGCTCAGTGCAGTGACAGCGTCGGGCTCAGCAGCAGACAGGTTTCCATTTCAATCTGCTGCGTGCACTCTGAGCACAGACAGGCCACGGTTGTGATAGAGACCTGTCTGTGAAACTAATAGAACCTGAGAGATAGAAAATGAAATCTGTTTGCTCTGCTCTGTTGTCTGCTCGCTTCCCTAATCTGATTCCACTTCCAAGGCTAACACTTCTCCAGGGGTTTCCCCAATAATGGAAACAACTTTGTTAGGGACTGAAGACAGGGAAAGAGACAATAAGTTGCATTTGTCTGGCACAGTTTTGAGGTCCCAGTGGGAGCATTTTGACTCTGTGCAGTCCAACGTGAGGGTTCTTGTGCCTTTCAGAGCCTTTTTCTTCCCTTAAACTTTTCACTCCGTGTAGAACCTCCTGCCCAGGCAGCACACGGGGCTCAGCCAGAAGAGGAGACAAAACGTTCTGGGGTTAGTTAAACTCCCAGGTAGGGTTTGCTGCTGGATGTGGCCATGACAGCAGCTCCCCTGTGGGATGACAAGTCTCAGAGCAGCAGGGCCCTCCAACATCCTCTCCTGCTCTCAAGACATTATTTCTCTCATCACGTTTAGTGTAGAACTGGAAATCTTCATGATGAAAATATTTTAGTTGATTTTTATGCTTTGCTTTTGACCTGTGAAAATGTGTTTACAACAGAGTTTGGGTTAACACCCTGAAAATAAACGAGTGTTAATATGGCACCGATCATGCTAGCACAAAAATTAATGTTGCATATGCAACATTAAATACTGCTAAAGAATTTAATTAGGGAATCAGTCCTTATGAAAGCCAGCAAGCTGACAGCCCAGAGAGCTGAAATCTTCTGGCCATGGCAAGAGCTGAGCACACACGATCTCACTGGGAGGTGCCCCTGTTGGCTGCTGCATGGGGCACAGAGCAGGGATCATGTGCTGCCAGCCCTGTCCTTCTCTGCATGGGCAGGGGCTGGAGTTACAGAAACCATCTCTAGGGACCCAGTCTGGGACAGTATTCAACTTCACAAAGTCTCTGGGTGGAAATAGCTTCCAGTCACTGGGGACAATATAAACCCACAATCTAGACAAGAAATCCTACAGAACCCATTAGAAAGCTCTTGAGCTAACAAGTACACTTCAGACTCCTTGGCACCTGCTCGTAAGAGGCAGCAGAGCTCAGGGGCTGCAAAGAGATCTTCTCCATCCCCTCCTGCTCTTCAGAGCCCCTCTGCAAGCCCCCCAGGGGGTTTGTGGCCCTGCCTGCAAGCCCCAGAGCTGCTGTGACACAGCTGTCCTGTACGTGTGGTACCTGTCACAGGTGGCCTCTCCACAGACGAGGCAGCGGAGGGTGCTGCGGTCTCGGCTCCAGCCGTGAGGAAGATGTGGGCTTGTGGACAGCCCCCACCCAGCTCAGACCAGGAGCCTTCCTCCCACCAGCACAGTCCCTGCTCCCCGAGACCGCATTGACAAAGGGTGATGAATGCACTCTTCGGGAGAGGACATTAACTGAGACATCCTATTTACAAAGAGCTTCCTCGTGGTGTCCCCAGGAGAACAGGGATCCAGACAGCATAGTGTGTGTTGTTAGTAATGTGAAAGGACACTGTTATTTGTATTGCATCGCTGAACTCCATTATGTCTTTTATGCACCTTATTTCCAGGACAAATGCAGTTCCCTGTGAAGCCATCACCAATCAACACCCATGGCAGGTCACCAGCTCAGGTTTTATGCCGCAAAGGAAAGAGGCTTCCCTGAATCCCAACAATATATGGCCTACAGTGCCACTGACTCAGCATGAACCAGCTCCTCAGCTCCCACAGCACCCCTGGTTCTGCGCTGGCCGCCCTGGGCACAGCCAGCAAAGCCACCTGAGCTGGCAAGGACGGGAATGCCCAGGGACAGGGCCCCTGGCAGCACATTGTCCTCGTGCCAAAGTCTTTTTCCTCTGCTGGTTCTCAGCGGAATTTCCCTGCACATCCCTTTGCCTGCTTGTTGTTAGAGCTTGTCACAAGCGTGGGGGGTCTCTGCTGGTCACTTGGTCCCTGTCTCCCCCCAGAGCAGGTCCTGGCTGTGTGACCACCGCTGGTGGCAGGGCTGGGACCACCTCAGACGCTTTCCTTGCAGGTCCCTTGGCAGAGCTCTGCATGCAGCTGCTTCCCTTGCTCTCTGCATTAAGATTAATGTTTGAACAGCAGTTACCCCATCCATCTCTCTGGGAGGCTTCCTCCAAACAAATAGCAGGAGGAGGTGGCATCTATTTGGGAATGACAGGGCTTCAATCTATTTATTCCACATGTAACCGCTCTCTCCTGAAATGTCAGACTGACTCTTCATCTTCCACGGGCTGCGGTGCGAGCGCGTCGGGCGGGCAGGGGCCCGCCTCCCTTCATCTGCAAGGAAAAAGAGTCACTGAGATTGATTGCACAATTGAATATGCAGCATGGTAAACAGTTATTTGGAAATTATTGTTTGTGTTTAATTATGACATACAGAAGTTTAACAGTCATAAATTTTTCATTGGAGTTGGAATGCAAATGTGAGCATTAACATGCATGAACGAAAGGCACAGATCAGCGCTTCCCGCAGTGCATCCCATGATTTGGGGGCCACTGTTCCTGGGCATCCCCCTCCTCAGCGTCATGGGCCAGAGCTGTCAGTGAGCTGAGAGGGGCTTAGAAACCAGGGATTACTTGTTTCTTTTGTTCTCTGCATAAAGTCCTTAAGGCAGAGCAGTGGCTGTAACAGGCAGTGAGGGTTCGACTCCCCCTTACACTTTTGGGGAGCAGCCAGGGTGGAGAAGGGGCTGTGGGTGTAACCTCCATCCTGGCAAAATAGGAAAACTTTCTGGTTTCATGAAAGTGCCTTGTCAGCACTTTTGCTGCTGACAGCAATCCTTTCCAACAATTATCAGATTAATTTTCCCCATCTTTTCTCTCTTTTTATTCTTTTCTTATCTCTTTCTTCTCCTTCCCCCAGCATATGCGCATGGACACATGCTGTGGCTCTTGGCAATTGAAGAAAATGAAAAATAGATGTGTAGAGAGAAAAAAGCTTAACAGCAAGAAAAGATGTGGTAGAAAAGAGGGCAGTTATAAAGGAATCTAATTAAAATGGAAAATTTCCATGGGAAAAGGAAGAGGTGTTGTGGGAGGCAGAGGTAGAACATTGTTTCCATCCAGCCTGCCCATTCTGGGGAAGAAGCAGCATTTCCCAGCTGACTAAAACAGATGAGTATTCTTCTGTCTTTGTATTTCTGAAGCAAATCTCTCATGGGACAAAACATATCACTCAGTGAGTTGCATAATGTTTAATTCTGTATTAGGCAAAGAACAAACTGTGTCTGTGTGCTACAGTTCACATGAGAGCAGAAGGGTGAGGCACATTTTCTGAGCACCCACTTGTGCCACCAGAGACTGCATTTTTGGGGAGGATCTGAGGGAGAGACAGGGGCCCAGACTGTGACTTTCAGGGGTTAGCAAATGGGGTGTGGATATCTCAAAACAGACCTGCAGAAAGGGCTGACCTGTAGCTGAAGGATGTGTTTGAGCAGGGCTGACCTCATCATCAAAGTCTGAGATGAACTATCTCCCCAGATGAGTTCTATTTATGATGTTCTCAAGCTATTTTATTTTAGCAACAATATTGTAGCCAGTGGAGCTGTGATTTACCCCACAATGGCAGAGGCGTTCTCAGTGCCCCTGCAGTGGCCACCCTCTTCAGGGGGAGAGCGAGGGGTCACAGCACTGGGGACATGTCCTGCAGCCAGTTTGTGGCCACGCTGGTTCTGACGCCTGAGCTGTGGGCAGTAAGGGACTCACTTCTCCAGCACAGAGTGGCCCAGACATCACACTGGGGCAGGGAGGTGGTGCTGAGATAAACAGCCCCTGGCCGTTCGTGTTTCTGCATATTGTGGCTCTGTGTCGCTGTCAAATGACCCATGGCCAATCTCACTGATTTAGGCATTTCTTCGTTCCTTGACTGGTAAGGGTAACAGAGGAATCTGTGGCCATTGGGACACAATGAATGAGTTCTGGGAAAACAAATTCCCCAAAGAGGAAACTGTCTGTGGGAAAGGGTGATGTGGGATGGGAGTGCTAAACCAGACATGTGGCAAGTGGGAATGGCTTTCCTGGGCTTTGCCTTAAGATTGCTCCTTGCTGTCTGTCACTTCTTGGTCCTCTTCCCATGTTCTGGTTTGAAGGACACCTTTGAAATGAGGGATGAGCCATAATGAGAAAAGAAACACAAATTAATCAAAGATGACACTAGAAATGATGTGAAACATAATTTCTTTGGCATACAGTTCCACCGTACGGGGGTCTGCGTGTGTGCGTACACAGGCACACGTACACGAGCTGTCACTGTTCATCGTCACAGTGCTCATGAAAGACTTTACAAATATGAACACTAACAGCCCCCACACAGAGGTGTGGGTGACCTTCACTTGGGGCTCTGGAGATGGATTCACAAGCCATTGGTTTGCTGTCTGTCAATTTTCCTTTGTGGTTTCAGGTGGAATCACGAGTGGCAGCAGCAGCAGCAGGTCCCCACTGAGCAGCAGAGCCTGAGGAGCAGGAGGGTAATGGTGAGATACGCCTGAGGTGGGCTGGGGGAAAGGAGGAGTAATGTGGTACTCAGGCTGTATAGCTCCAGTGGAAGGGAAATGTACCTGTTAAGGAATTGGGTGTGGTTCTACAAACCCAGACTGGGGGTATTTCAGCTTGGAATGCAATTACATTCCTGTAAAATCTTTCACTGGCATGATGCTGGCTGTGGAGGTGAGCACCAGAGACCTTCTGCCCATGACTTTGCAGAACTTAATCAGCTTGTGCGTGAGCAGTGATGCATGAATAACCAAGAGAGAATGTGCATCCTTTCATGAGTGTTCGTGCTAGATCTGTGTCCTGAGAGGAAAGCAATGTTTGGATCACAGGGCAGGGGGAACCATAAATCCCACAGGAAATAAAAACAAAAGAAGCAGTGAGCATTGAGGACTTCCTCAGTCAGAGATGGTGTATCACCGTTGTTCTGTTATAAACACCACGTTGAGCTCTTGCATGTCGAATAAAGAGAAAGGTAAAATGAAAACCTGCATTGTCATGGGTTAGAAAATGCTGAACCAGCCAGCTCCATTCAGCATGAGGCTGTGACATGTCAGAACCGGCAAAATATTTCAGTGCGCGAGTTATTAAAAATGAAGAAATTGTGTAGAGTGTGAGGTGTGATGGTGATTGATTGTGTGTGCTCAGAGCTGCGTCAGGTCAGCCTGAGCCAGGGCATCAAACACGCGGTGACACGGCAGGAGTCGCAGTGATCGCTAACACGCTCAAAACTGTTCTCACTACTCTGCTAAAATAAATACCTCAGTTCTGCCAAAACATATTAAAGGTAAAATGAGTCACCACTAAGGCAAACTGAAAGAAAATTCCCTTGAAGGAAGTGAACACAAACGTAACTAAAAGCAGTAGATTAAAGATTGAAATATAAACTGCAGTTGACAGACAAACTTTTTTTAGTGATTTTCCAGAGGAAAAGCATTTATGGTGTCTTTTTCACGGTGTACTCTGCCTTCCCCTCACAGCACCACACGCTGCCCTTGCAGCCTGAGCCCTGACAGCTCTGCGCCTTTATTTGCCCAAACTCCATCCCCGTGTCCTGAGTGCTTCTAGAACAGTCATATACGCTTTTTTATTTGCTTTTTTTTTTTTTTTTTCTTTTTGGGCTTCATGTATGCACATTGCATCCGGTGGGCAGTTAATGGGCTGCCCCTCTGCGGCCAGAGAGGTGCAGGGTGTGCTCACACAGACCCTCTGCTCCCGGGGTGTCACTGGCGGTGGTGGCACTGTCCCCAGCTGCCAAACCCGCCCACCCCGGCTGCGGGCTCCGGCTCATTAATGCCAGAGGAACCCCAGGTGCTGAGTCACTCCTTCACGGGTAAATATCAGGGTAAAAAGACATGACATTTTCTGGGCCGCTCTTCTGTATTAATAAGATTCCAACTACAGGGTGACCTTTTCACAAAGGATTTGTAAATGCCAAAAGCTGCATAAAAATCTCTCTTTCTCAGGCAAACAGAGGCATCATAACTTTGCATTTATTTCTTAAATGGTGTTTTCCTGTCTTTCTCCCTTTGATCATCTCTTTCCCATGAATGGATGTAGTGACAGCGGTACCTCCAATAACTGCTATGAAAGGGAATGAGAGAAAATCAGTGATTGAATCGTTACCTTCGCAGGGGATCCATTCTGCTCCAGAGGCTGAATGAATGAAAACAAACAGGACAGGGATGATGCTCCAGCAGGGAGGGATCAGCCTCCGCAGGAGAGGGGTCACGGAGCTCGGGCTTGGACGTGGGGGAACGCTGGTGCCGCTCCCAGATTGTGTGTGTGTGTTTCTTACCACTGAACCACACACTCACAGAGAACAGGAAAATCAGCACCAGCCAACCACCCAAGGCTTTTATGGAACGTGGCGTTTAGGGCATTTATCAAATGAACGCTGCCTTTGCAACAGGCTTTACACCCTCCCTGGGTGTATTTCCAGCCATAGGAAAAGGCCATGGGAAAATGATAACAACCAAACAGAAACCCAACAGAGCAAAAGCCTTAGAACTTTACTAGTGGAAAGCTGAGGCTTCACCCAAGAGCAGGGCACTGGTAACACCACCACCATCACCCTACATTGTGTCAAAGGCCCCTAGGGCATGGAACCTGCCCGACCCTGAAAATCACTACATTGCCTTAATTAACACATTTTGTAAGGAAACTCTTATAGTTTTTTGTTTCACCCCCATGGTTACCTTTTTTCCTCTGTCCTCTCTCTGCATTTCTCGTGTCTTTTCATCACCAGCTAACATAATTTAATTCCTTCTCTCTTTTGCAAGACTCCAGAGCCTGCACTTGTCACTGGTGAGGGTTCAGCTTTTCCTAAACTGCAGCTTAAAAAGGAAAAATTGAGGCTGGATCTGAGTCAAACGCAAGTTTCATACTTTAATGTTTTATCACCTCAAAATATCATCCTGCTTTTAATCTCCTGAGTGATTCTTGTG
Source organism: Hirundo rustica (assembly GCF_015227805.2). Lineage (NCBI taxonomy): Eukaryota > Metazoa > Chordata > Aves > Passeriformes > Hirundinidae > Hirundo > Hirundo rustica. Next base: position 266,623 of record NC_053468.1, read on the forward strand.
CCCAGCTCAGCAAATGCTAATACTCTCCCCAATACCCACTCAGGCTCCTTCCAGGTTTTCTCCTTTTCCCTCCCATTTCCATGAGAAGTATATGATCAAAAGGAGCAACAAACTGTTGGTGGGCTCCTAAGGTTTTGAGGGTTGATTCAAAAACAGGAAATATGTCCACGATTGAATAGGAATATATGCCAGGTATGCATGAAAACAGCAAAGACTCACACCTAATGTACTGGTGAATTACCTGGAAGTCTGCGTGTCAGCTGCCTGAGCTCTAGACCAGGTTCTTCATCAAGGCCAGGACCAACCATCCCCTGATGGCTCCTGTGGTGTTACCCCTGGAACGTTTCCACCACAATCCAGGTTTCCCTTCAGCAGCACACAGCATTACTCCTTGTTCTGCTCGCACTGACTGATGAGACTAATTGGTCTCTGTCCTCTTCATAATGTCCCTCTAAGTATTTGTAAAGAGTTATCATGGCTCCCTCCAGTCCTCTTTTCTCTTCACATAAAGATTCTCAGTTCATTTTAATTCATCCTCCCTGACCCTCCCTCCCACTCCCACTTCATATATCAAATAACGGAGCCCAATTACTTTGCATACACACCGCGTTTGGAGGAGACAACGAAGGAGGGGACAGCAGAGTGCACTGGCAGGACAGCTGTGAATTCCCAAGTGACCAGCACCTTCCGCCGTGGGTGAACCGCTGCTCAGGCTCTGCAGCTCTCTTTGGGTGTAGGAGCTCTGCAGCAGTTCCACATCATGCTCAGGTCCCACCACAGCAGCAGCTGAAGCCTGGCCGGCCCCACTGAGCACTGCTGGGCACTTCTGGGCACTGCTGGGCACTGCTGAGCACCTCTGGGCACCACTGGGCACTGCTGGGCACCACTGAGCACTGCTGAGCACCACTGGGCACCGCTGAGCACCTCTGGGCACCACTGGGCACTGCTGGGCACCACTGAGCACTGCTGAGCACCTCTGGGCACCACTGGGCACTGCTGGGCACCACTGAGCACCACTGGGCACTGCTGGGCACTGCTGGGCACTGCTGGGCACCACTGGGAACTGCTGAGCACCACTGAGCACTGTTGGGCACCACTGGGCACTACTGGGCACCACTGAGCACCACTGGGCACCTCTGGGCACCACTGGGCACTGCTGGGCACCGCTGAGCACCACTGGGCACTGCTGGGCACCGCTGGGCACCACTGGGCACTGCTGAGCACCTCTGGGCACTGCTGGGCACCACTGAGCACCACTGGGCACCACTGAGCACCACTGGGCACTGCTGGGCACCACTGGGCACTGCTAGGCACTGCTAGGCACTGCTGGGCACCACTGAGCACACCAGACATGCAGTACTAGGGGATGCAGAAGCACCAGCAGAGGCCCAGAATTCCCCTCCTGCACTCTGTAACATTAAGATGAGGGCTAATTTGGATTAGCAAAATGGAAATGTCAAGCTTCGTTTATATTCTGGCAGCCAGTGTTAATTACCTTTCCCTTTTTTTAGTAACCGCTCTTGTGTTCTGTTTCCTCACTTAAAGCTGATAATAAGCTGTCCATCTATGTAACCATTCTGCTGACACAAATCATGATGGATATGGAAAGAAATAAAATGCAAATCTAATGAGACATTGCTCAGAATGAGACCAAAAAAAATTGAACCACATTCTTTAATCATCAGTGTGCAAAGCCAACCAGAATGAATTTGTTTCAAGGAGGCCTCATTTCTATTTAAATGTAAAATACACTGAAATGTTTTAAGAACCCCAGAAAACTATGGATTTTTGATAAAAGCCTAAGTATTAGCCTTGTAATCCCAGCCAAAAAAAAGCCCCACACCAACCAACAAACAAATTCAACCCCCTGGTGCTGCAAAGAGGCCAATGCCTTCTCTCGCTTAGACTTCCTAAAGAGAAAAGCAGAACTCCTTAGACATAAGGTCACTGAAAACTTTAATCACTCATTTGCTCTACAGGGCAAAGACTCATCAAATTGCCAGCATCATCATAAATACTGGTAGAAAAAGCCTAATTCTGACCTGATGCTGTTATAAATAATATGATTTGTCATTGCATAAAGTCAATAGGAGGTCATGAGCATTTTGAAAGGTTCAGTCCTGTAGCCTTCTTGCTCCTTCCTTCCCCCTCCCTGTTATCATATTTTCTTCCGTTTGTGTTTGAAGCTACATTTCTAATCACATCCAGTGCAGAGTAAGACACACTGCCTGGCTACAGCAGCCGCTTCACTGCTGCGATCCAAGGGTTTCAGAGCGTATTCCAAATGTTGTGATCCTGAAGGAAGCCCTGTACCAGGAAGAGTTGGTAAATTTAGAGTAATAGAGCCAGTCTTTGAGAACAAAGAGGGTCTTTGTTTACCTTCTGAACAGAGGTTTCAGAACATACTCATACCTCATCCCTCTTCTTTGGGCGTACAAAAGAAGAAAAAATTAAAAACTCATTAAGAAGAGGAGAGCAGACTCCTGGTCCTGTGTGCTCAGAAAACGAGGCTTTAACAAGCATCAGATGCTGTGGAGACCTGCAGTGAGATTTGTGTAAGTGGTGTGAAGAAGGTGAGACTCTGGATGTCTGTTCCTTATGCTCGGTGCAATGGGAAGGGGCGCCCCTGAAGTCCCCAGGCACTGTGTAATTAAATGGTGAGATGTGTGACGGCCAGAGGATAAATGGGTTCAAAAAGAGATTCAATTAATTCAGAGCAGAAACCTATCTGTGGCTATTAAGCCCCTTGTTCCCAACACAACTCATGGCTCAGGAAGTCTGTAATCTGCTAATTACTAGAACCTGAGAGCCTGATTTGTAGGCACAGATCTGTCTAGTTTCTGCTGGAGACAGAGCACTGGCTGGGTGATTTTAGATGCTCCAATGTAACAGGTCTATTATTTGGGTCTTTTAAAATCATCTTAGCAGAGCCTCTGTGGTGCCCTCCTTGTCCCTGCTCCTCCACGCTCTGAGCATCGTCACGGTGCTGCCTCAGCCCTGTCCCTGCAGGATCCTCTCACACACCCAGGAGAGCTCCCGAAGACCTCAGCATGATTTTGTGTTTCCATTTCATGTTCATCTGCCCTTTAGGTTTTGGAGAGGTATTTTCCCCTTTGCATTTCTTCAATTATTTGGATGATAGTTTATCACTGCAATAAAGGAATTACACCAGCACAAGATGAACATTAACATTTGCGGTGTGGGTTGAGAAAAAAACACCATCTTTAATCCTCCACAGCAAAAATGCTCCTCAGCAGCAAATGAAGGTGCCACAGCCCGAGTTTCCCTGCAGCAGAAATCCCTCCTCCTCCTCCAGGACTTTGAACTCCTCCACCACCAACAGCAATAACAAACAGCAAAGTCAATTTTTTTTTTTCTCAGACACCCAGTCCGTGTGATTTCAGATGTGATTTTGTTTCCTGATTTTATCTGCATGAGCAGTTTGAATGGTTTTATAATTTGCCTATGCTTCCATTTTATCACATCTGCCTCCCGTCTGTTATTTTTATGGTTTACATTCCCATTCTCCTTTCCTAATGCCAGCAGCTTGACTGTAAAGCTGATGTCACGTCCTAGAAACTTACCACCTCTCTCAAAAAAGCGTGTCTTGTGCAGAATGGCACAAGAGCCACCTGGAGAAGGATGGCTGGATCTGTTATTAATGATTTTCTTTAGCAGGAGCCCGCACAACCACAGTACTTGGTGCAGGTGCCTGTTTTCTTCTCGTTGCGCCTTGCGAAGTCTCACCGGTTGAACAGAGACCAAATGTAAACAAAAACATAGTGATACAGGGGTGTCAATCTGTTATTTCCCACTGCGCTGGGAACAAAACAGGAACAGAATGAGCACTCCAGGGCTCCGAGCTCCTCCCCAAGGCTTATCCCGGAAGATGGGGATGCACGGGAGCAGAGAGCTGGTCCCCAGGGATGTTCCATGAGCTGCCCAGGGCTGCAGAAGGGAGGGGAAATTAAAAGCCAGCCTCTGGACCCCCAGGCTGAGCAGTTCCCTGTCACACTCAAAACACAAAAAAGGGATTTTGTCGCTGTATCACAACAGCCATCCTCCTGAGCATTGCCGTGCATCCCCGGCCAGGGATCCTTCCCAAACATCTGTGAATCGATGTTAACTCACTGCAGCTCTCACAATGTGACCTTGGGTGGTGCGTGCTGGGCAGGTGGCTCTGGTGCACAGAGCCCACATAAGGGATGTGAAAGGGGCTGCAGGATTTGTGCACTGATGCCAACTTGGCATCAGGTGGCAGAATCCATAATGTGCAGAATAAATACAGATTTCCCTAATGTTGTCTCCAATACTCAATGCTCAACCTCCGATAAACAACAGATGAGTCCCGCACGTGTCGCAGGTTTGGGCCTCGTTTGTGGCAGCACAGACTTTTTCTCCTTCTTTTATAATTTTCCAAGCACAAGTATAATTGGCTCTGGCCTGCTACCAAGAGGTTTATTAGAGCGGCAAGGGATGAAACTAATGATTGTTAAGAAGATCTAATTCCAAGGATACTGAGTTGTTGATTACACATTTATGGCTGCTAACCAGCAGCTCTCGAATAAGGGCCTGTGGATTTGTTTACCTTGCCAAAGCACTAAGATGCAGACAGTCACTAAAATTCAGAGGTTGAGGCAGAAATCAATACAGAGCTGCTGAACACCCTCCTGTGCAGCTGGGAGAGACTAATTGCTGATGAACCTATGAGTCCAATAAAAATGTGCATAATTTAAATTGTATTAAAACCATAAGCTGCTAGAACATCAATATTTAAACACCATCCCACCATCCCCTGCAGTGTCACCAGGGATCCTACAGGAAGAACAGATATTGCTGAACATAAAAGCGACAAAGGCAAAAGAATTGCCTGAAATATTTCTTTCACCGAATTCCTGGAATGGATTTGAATAAAATTTCTCCCCAGATGTTCTTCCTCTTGGTGCTAAGAAAAGCTGCCAGAAGGGTTCCTGGTCCCCAGGCAGGTAAAGTGGAAGCCAGAGGAATGCATGGAGCTGATTCTAAGTCGGAGCAGCTCCACAGGGAGCGTGTGCCATGGGACATGCTCGGTGCCCAGGCGTTCTTCGGGTCCCTCTGTGCCGCCCTGGGTGACATTAGATGGGGCCGTCCCCAGGCAGGTCTCCAGTCACCCAGCCATGAGCCTGGGCAGAGCTTTCTGGGCTCAATATGATCAGGGAAGCCAGGCTACACTGTTTGCTGGGATGTACCTTTTTTCATGGGATTTTTACTGCTTCAACTGCTTGAAGCAGCCAAGTCAACATGAGCTCAGCTGGGACTGAGTCAGGAGTGACCCAGAAGCTCCCAGGCCCTGCAGTGCTCAGCGCATCCATCCAGCTCAAACCCTGGATGAGGGAACTGAGGGTGGCTGCAGAGGATGAGTTTTCAGCTGCCAATCCTAAGTCTTTTATGTGATGCTGCTGCCCAGCATCGCCTCACGCCACGTGCTTCAAACACCTGGATGAGTGGGTGATGCAAAAGAAATTTGCATGGTCACACCAGGAGGCAGATGTTGCTGCTGAGGAGTGGCTGGGGCAGCATGGGCAGCACTCCCACCCGTGCTTTTGGGTGAGGGAAACATGCTTGCTTCTGAGGAGGTTTGTTTGCAAAGACAGAGGACCGTGGCTGGCAGAGGACAGAAATACGCTGCTTAGAATGGCCAGCTCCAAAAAACCGGCCATGGATATCACCCACCTGACAGCTTCCACAACACGGTGCCAGGCAGCTCTTCCCTCTCCTCCCCCGAGACCCTCCAAACCGAGAGGGAGCTGCTGGAGCTGCGGCTGTAGGAGCTTCACTGAGGACTGACCCTTCCACAGCAGGGTCCCGTTCCCAGTCTGTTGACCATCCTGGCCACAGCACCCACACACAAAAATCTGCACTGTGCTGGCTAATTTGCACATTAACCAGCTGACTTTTAAGGAGTCCTACTCAATGCAGAGCTCACCTGCTGAGGATAACACATTTATCACCAAGAATCCCCCTGTCTGTGTTGTACAAGGTGTGCACATGGCAAACCTCCATCATTTTCTCAGACACTCTGGGATACATACCATGAAATTTAACAAGGTGTGTCCTGTACAGGGCTGTAACATTGCAGCTGTGTGCACTAATTAGATAACACTCATTATTGTTGGTTCAATTTGCATTTGCAGAGGCGGTGCCAGCGCTGGCCCTGATTGATTGCTCCCACTTTGCATTCATGAGGAAGGTGGCCTCAGCACGGTGGTTTTACAGCGTGTTTGCTACCACTTAACTGGATATGCCACTCAAATGCCTTGAACTTCGTCTCTTCATTAACAATATTTTGCAAATACACTGCAGGCTGTTTGAACAACCTGGCAGGTGATGGTGGGGCTGGGTGAGCAGAGCCCTCACCTTGCTGCAGGCCAGGTGGCAGAAACACCACTGTGACATAAGGGCTGCTGACAGCTCAGCAACACATCAGGATCATCAGTGGCCGTGTGCACTGCTCACGTTCTCCACTCAGATGTGATCGACAGGGCCTGTCAGAGGGTTTGACTTTGTCAGGCGATACCAAGCCCGTGAACCTGGGGCACGTACAGGTCACAGTGACCTCTGCGGGTTCTCCTTCTTGTCCCCTCACAGCTGCAGAGCAGGGCTTGCTCTGGTCCATCTCATCTCCTCTCCACTCCAGGCACCGCCTCGGGTGGAGCCAGGGACTCATCTCTTGCCTGGGTTGCTGTAGCAGCAAACAACAGCCCAGAAGTGTGCAGCCCAGGGTCCTCAAACCCCTCTGGTCCCAGGGACCCCACCCTCCTGTGCTCTCCAGTTCAACCCAGTGCCAGCAGTCACTCAGGCTGCCAAAAGGAAGATGCTGGGCTCTCAGGGAACCTCCTCTCAGCACATCCCATGACATGGGACAGCTGCTTCCCTGCCAGGGCAGGGGCACTGCGTGGCAAGGTGATGTCATTCAGTGCTGGACTGGTTTCGGGGGATTTTTTCCTCGCACTCGGTGTTGCTAGGCTGCTGACACACGGCAGCTCCACAGCCAGAGTGTTCGGCAGATGAGCTGTCGCTTCAGCTCATTCCAGGGTGAAACACTGTCACTTTTCCCTTTTGCATATGCAGCACGCACTGGGGAGTTCAGGTCTGTGCACAGCAGATTTATTCAACAGAAATCGTTTCATTTCTGCAAAGGAAATATGTTCAACTGCTCCTGCAGATGATGGGCTCTGGCATCAATTGGAGGCTGAGGCTCCAAAAGGAAGGAGAATATGTTTATGGCATGAACCACAGCTGTTTGCAGTATTCCCCTGCCCTAGCAATTATCTTAATAGAAAGAATTCCTGGAGGGTTATTTGGCTTCACATGGTGCACGTCATGTTCACAGTCACTAGTTCAGGTATCAGGCGAGAGAACCTCTCAAGACAGTTCTGCTCCTGTAAAGCATTTTCTTAAAAAAGCAGCAGCTTGAATGCTGCAGCCTGATCACATGCCAGAAAATACTTGCTCCCCTGGGTAGCACAAGAAGTTGTAGGAAAACTGGTACATTTACATAATCTGCATTATCATAAAGTTGTTTATCAGCATCGCTGAGCTGCCCAGCACTCCCAGGGTGTAAGGAGAGGTGCTGCCCATTGCAGCCAATGCTGTTTAATTTAGAGACACGGAAAAGGTGAGCAAGACACATTCCTGCAGAAAAGGTGGCGCACCTGGCCCATACATTTTTCCCTGGGGGAGAAGAGGTGGGACCTCCCCAACCTGACCATGGTGCAATGGTTTCTGTGGGTGCCGTTTCTGCCCCTGTGGAGCAGCTCCTGGAGGGAGAGTCTCTGGCCAGGCTGGCTGCAGGAGTACAAAAGGGGGGACTTGCTCCAGCTCTGTACTTCCACGATGAACTGGAGCCCATTTAAAATTCAGCAGCATCGTGTAAATGTGTTGCTGCTTTGCCTCAGAAATAATCAGTCAAGACAGTCCTCAGACACTGCTGCTCATTAAATAAAACACCCGGATTCCCCCCTGAAGGGGAAGGTTCCTCAGGGACTGGCAATATTTTAGCCTCCCTGCCATCTGAGGGCTTTAAAATCCTTTAGAAGCATTAATTAAGTCTCAGGACATGCCTGTAAGATGGAAGTTTAGCATTTACTCAGCAGTGAGCAGCACTGGGGCTGCAGGCTGGGGATGCTCCAGGACTGTGGAGGTTTGGATCCGGTATTGAGAAGCTCAGAGCGTCGCTGGTGCCAGCACAAGGGAGAGGAGAGTCCCAGGCTGCAGCTCCTGCCCTGACCCACCTGTGGTGCCAGGCTGGTGGCTGTGCAGAGGAAGGTGAGTTCCTGGGGGGAATGCCGTGCTCCCACAGCTCGGTGCTGCTCCAGCCCCACGGCAGCTTGGGATGGCAGCCCTACTGCTGCAGCCTGGCATCCCCCAGCCTGGCATCCCCCAGCCTGGCATTCCCCAGCCTGCAGGGTGTTGATTAGCGCTGGCAAACATCCGTGTCCTTCGCTGAAAACGTCTCACGGAGACGCTGGGATTTGGTTCAGGTGGCTTAATGAGAAAATGAGTAAATCCCTTCCTGGATTTTTACATTCAAACCAGCTGTCCAAAATATGAGATATCTGAATTCCTTATAGATTTAGGATGTTAGTCTCTGTTTTCTCTGTGAAAATGCCCATCTTTCAGTGCACAGGAGAGCTCTAGCTGTTCATCCCACCAACAGGACTTCAGTCACACACTTGTGAATGTATAAATGGAAGTCAAATGCTGTAATACTTCTGTGGAAATAGATATAAGAGAGGAAAGCATGAGTAAATAAAATCTGTCAAGTAATGCTTCAGAAAGTTGTCCAGAAACAAACAAACCAACCCCCAAAACAAAACAAACAAAAAAACACCTTGAACAAATATCCTGTAACTCTAAGGGGAAACAGATAAGGGTTTGTGTCACTGGACAATGCTGTTCACATACAGAAATGCCATTTTTTACCTGAAGATTTAGATGAGAAGAGAAGCTCAGTGATTTTTGTCAGTGCCTTTAGCTTCTCTGCAGAGAATATTAGCACACTGCTACTGACAGAACGTCAATAATGGGGGAGGTAAACACTTCCAAAGCGTTAATTCTCTCAGCATTGTGAGATCCAACATATGCATCATCACTGCACATCAGCGAGGGATAATGTGAGCAGCCACCACAGTCTAAAATACGGCAGCACAATCTGCTTCTGAAAGAGATTTCCATGTGGGAACAGACAATGTTTCAGCAGTTTCCCATAACAACACCACGGCCTGACACAGCTCCTGGCTGCTGGAATCTGCCTTTGCCATGAACGGCTTTGCAATAAATGCAGGTGGTGTGGGTGGGCACAGCCCTCTGGGTGAAGCACTCGGTAGCCATGGGAAGGGAAAAGGCAAGGGCAAATGGGAAAATCAATGCCATTGAACAATCACAAACCATGCAAGCTCACCCTGAGCAGCACTGGAGGCAGCTTTCCCTGACTTCCCAGGGCAGGCTGGGTTTTGACCTGCGGTCTGGATGCCCCAGTCATTTAGGCCCTATGAATACTTAATTCCCCACTTAATTCCTTCAGTACCAGATTGCTTTCCCTTACTGTACTTCCTTCACCCCAAATGCAGGTTAAAGAAGGCAAAAGGATCTCCTGGACCATCCTCTGGCCACAGAACATAGGCTCCTGTTTGGGATCCTACAGAGACCTCTGACTCTCTGAGAGCTGGGTAAGAGATTGGGCAATCTGTGTCTCTATCTGCCTTCCAAGTGTTTGTCCAGGACACTACTAGATCTGGGCAAATGATTACGCACAAATATTTCTTGGATTTTTTTTTTTTTTTAGTCTTGACCATTTTCTCACTCCTTTTACATGGGGTTTTCTCTCCTGTGACTTTGTTCTACCAGCTCTGTTTGGTACCAAAGTATTCACTGAAGTAGCAAATTATACATGATTATTGGAGATTATTCACTGAGAGTGAAGTGATAAATGAATAATTAATTCTCATTATTAGCACTGTTGCCCTGTTGCCTGGAGGCCTCTGTGAAATCAGGATCCCCTTGTTTTAAGGGCTGCACTGGCAAATAGGCACAGGCAGCTCTTGCTCCCAAAGGGCTCAGCCTGGAGAGGTGACACAGGGGAAAGGGCAAAGAGCGGGGTGTTGGGCTGGGGCAGCATTTCAAAGCCCAGTGGGTTCTGCACTGAAGGAATGCCCAGAGGTTCCTTCATTCCCTTTGTGTGCTGGGTTGGAAGGTTGCCTTCCCCTCCCCTGGTGAGCTCATCACCCCTCTTTCACATTCCCATGAGGACAAACGCCAAGGATGGCTCTTGATGTCCTCTCACCAGCCAGCACCTCTTGCAACACCACTGATTCTTCTGTGGCCATGTTATTTCTCTGGTCTGTTCTGATCTTTGGCTTAGGGGTTTTTTTGAGCCTCTAAGTCAGCAAGGTGAAACTCAGGTGCTGAAGCTGCTAGGGAGAAGGCGGGAAGGGGCAAAAACCCCACAGGGGAAGCATTCCCTCCCTCCTGCCAGGGCTGCCTGAGGGTGAGCGGTATGATGTATAACTGTGGAACTCTCCCACAGCACACAAAACAGGGAATGGGCTGTAAAATATGCTGGAGCTGGAAAATGAATGATCTCTGTCAACTATTTAAAAGCAATCCAGTAATGTGAACAATCAGAAGTGAAGAAAAATCAATACACTTTTCATGGCACTGAAATGGAAAATAAGTGGGATTTTACTCTGGGAAAATCCATGCAAACAAAACCCGACAAATTAATTCTGCTTGTCAATGAATATGGTCATGTCTTCAGCAGCAGAACCACCTCCCAGAGTGCTCTCTTCAGCCCCAGCACTGTGCTAGTGATGTAGCAGAAAACCTCGCTGCTGTCAGTGGTACAGAATTGTGAACATTAGAGAACTGTGTGTGTTATTCCCAACACATTCAATTTGTTTAACAAATAATTCCTCTAGGAAGTGCAAGGAAAGCAAACAGACGACAGAGCACAGCAGATACAGCCCAGTCCCTACTGCCACACGCAGACAAAGCACCAGAGCAAAGCAAAGCATCACAGTCCCTGTCAGACAACTGGAGGTGAGATTGGAGTGTCCCAAAGTGGTCATTTCTACACTCCAAATTGCAGCCAGCTTCTGATTTCGGGTAACAGAGGGGAAGTGGCCTTGAGGGTACAGGAGGAAGCTCGTGTAGCAGCTCAGGAGGTGTGGGGAACCCTCCCAGAAAGAGTTTGATGGAAATTGGAAGGGGGGAAGGTGTACCATGGGGAGGAATTCAAGGGGAGAGGGATCAGTGGGTAGAGTTTGGTCTCTCAGAGCTTTGCAGAGCCACACAATTTCCCTTGCAGGTCAGCACCAGGCATGCACAGAGACAGATCTATTAGTTTTTCTTTCCAAGCTTTCCTCTCCTGCCGGACACAAGAAATAAACAGCCAGAAACAGCGCGGAAATTGAAGACCGTGGCACTGTCTGTAAGAGAGCTGCCGGATGTGCAGCCAGCTCCTGAGCCCTGGCCAGACCCGTGTTTGGCGTTACTGAAGTTCACAACTATCCAGCAACCTTCGCTCTGTATTCCAGCAGCAAAGGTCACGGCTGACTCCTCCTACGATGGGACTTGAGGTAACACAGGAGGAACTTCTGGCAAGCCTAACTCATTTCTCCTCACTGGGGCAAAAATTCTTAAGCTTGTTACATTTGGCAAAGTTGTAAAGGAAACCTTAGTAACGCTCTGAACACAAACGCCCCTTCGGCAGCTGAGCTTCTCCCGGCAGCAGCTGCTCCATCCCTGAACAGCAGCTGCTATGGGGCAGAATTTGAGTCTCCTGCAGCACCTCCAACACTGCGACCAAAGGACAGTTATCCCGATTCAGCCAAGCCCGTAAGCTCTAAGCTCCTATAACCACAGTTATTTATTTTTAGGTTCCCTCCCGAGGCTCGGGTCTGTCTCCGCCGAGGCGCTGCCGCCGCTCTGCGGTCCCGGGCGGAGCTGACGCATCCCGAGGCTCGGGGGCTGCGTCCCCTCCGCATCACTCGTAGTGCCCGCAGAGCCCCGAGCAGCGGACAGAGCCCTCCGTCCTGCGGGGGCTGGCTCGGGCCCTGCAGGCTGCAGGAGGGGATCTGCTCGGGGAGGAGATGGCCCTTGGTGGCCTGGCCGGGGACACGAGCGCACGCAGCTCAGCCACAGCCGCTCCCTCCCGGGAAAGGACCTGGCGCCGGTCGGCTCCCGGTGTTGAGGACTGTCTCTCGCTGTCCTGAGCGTTTGGGCTCTGACAGTTCGCATCAGACCCCAGTTCATCTGCGGGGCTCAGACATTTTAAATAGCGGTGCTGGTCACCGGGTAAATTAACGCTCAGCCAGAGGCAGAACGGGGCCTCACTGCCTGAGGGAGGGATCGCTTCTGTTCCCAGCTGCTCCCATAGGCGTTTCCCAGACTCCAGCCTGTTTGTAAAGGAAAGCAGATCATTACCCTTCATTGCTGTATTTCCAGTGCCATCTTCTGTACACAAGAGGAAACCTCTGAGTTCAGCAGCTCCGAGGAATGAAACTGGAAAATTCTTCCCCCACCCACGTGGAAAAACTCCGTCACTATTGAAATTAAACACTGAAGGATTTACATTTTCAGTAGCTCAACAGCACACTGAGTTGTGTGCTAGAGACACCCACGGGTGCCAAAATCTTCTAATTTTACAAAGTACAGCAGCCTCACTTTGTGTTTGTCATAAATTTGTGCAGTTTCTGGGATGGGGTGTAATGGGTGAGAGAAATAAACATCCACTATTACAAAGAAAAAGTAAAGACTAAGTCTGGCTATAAATATCAAAACCTCATGTCAAATAAATTCATAGGGCCATGATTAAAGTACGTGATCAGGAATCATTGTTTTCCTTCTCTGTGTCATCCTGAGCCTTTCCCAGAGATTTTCAGCCCAAGACTGCTGTGGGGCTGCCGTGTCCTGGCTGTGCCATGGAACACCCACCTCATCCTTGAAGAAAGACTACGCTGCATCCAACCACGCAGTTAAAGGATTGCGGGAAACCTTTGCTCTGAATAGCTTTTTAATAGTGTATCAAGAGATTGCAGGCATTAAAAAAAAAAAAAAAAAAAAAAAAAAAAAAAAAAAAAAAAAAAAAAGGCACCAAGAATTTTCTTGTCCCTAATTTCAATTTCAGATACTAAGAACAAACCTGATTTTTGTCAGTTGATGCCTTGCTTGGCTGAGCCATTGTCAAAGCTGGATCCAGAGCAGTAGCTTTGCAGAGGCGCATCCCTGGAAGTGTTCAAGGCCAGACTGGATAAGGCTTTGAGTGCCTGAGCCTGGTGGATGTCCTTATCAGGGGGTGAGTAGGTGAACTTTAAGCTTCCCTCCAAACCCAAAGCATTCTGTGATTTCATTCATCCTTCTACTTTCCTACAGTGCCTAGAAAATCACTTGATTACTTGATTAATTACATTCAGGAGGCTTCCCACTAAGCACTATTCAGCATGATTATCTAGTACCTCCAGACTTTTACTAAAGAGACAGACAAGGTCTTATCGTCTTCCCTAATAGCTGCCCCATGCTGCCCTGCCAGATCTGATAAGCTCTGAAGATTATTTGGAAGAGCCTTAGAACATCCAACCACTTTTAACTGGTGTCAGTGTCTTCACATCTGCAGATGCTCCTGAGACTGAATGATCAAATTACTCTCCTCTGTGATCAGGACGAGCGGTCCGTGGCACAGTGAGCAGCATCTCACAGCAGACAGAGCAGGTGCTCAGGCACTGGAGCCCTCCTGTGGCAGGGCCACAGTGAGCAGTGCCACTGTGTCCCCAGCCCCGGCTCTGGTCACATCTGCAATTTGCTGGCCAGATCAGTTGGGGTGAAGGCTGTGGAAAGCTGGAACCAAGTGAAATAAAGACTCCGAGTGAACTCCTCTGAAACCTGGATTTAGGTTCTTGTTCCCACATAGCTCACAGTTTGTTTAAACTATCAGAGTGAAGCAATTCTGGCTGAGCAGCCTGTTTTGAGTTTGTTTTCCAGTTGTCTGCAGTATTTGAGTCCCCTTCCCACCAAACTTTAGAGTCCAGATTCTGTGGGAAACTTTCCAAATTCTGGCTGGAGTACTCAACCATTAATTCCCAACTTGCCCATCTGCCAGGTTTAGAAAAGATTTCTTTAAATCCTTTAAAACATATGTCCAAACTGCGTGTTTATCTGTCAACATTGTCTCACACTATTTAATTTTAAAGCTTAACTTTTTAAACCTCTCAAGGCTGACCCTGCTCTGAACACGAGGAGCTGTCACAACAGCCTGTGGTACCAGACAGGCTGTGTGCCCACTGGCCACACACCCAGCTGCTCAGATTCTCCTGCAACAGCCTTTCCCCTAACCCCTGGTAAAATACTTTAAAAAAAAAAAAATATTTTTTTTTGAAAGGAGGCTGGGGAGCTAGAGAGAGGAGAAAATGCAATTTCCTTGTTAGCTTACCCGGGCTGTCCAGAGGCGCTGCCGGAGCCTGATGCCCTGAGGGGAGCTCGGCTGGTGCAGACAGAACTGTTGCCTGTTTGTGCGCCCTGCCACATGGGCTGGCTGCTGACAGGGACCGGTTTATACGGAGCTTTATGGGGCAATAATTCCAGCTCAGACAGAGGAGTTCTCTTGGTTAAATGGCTGAGTGCTTGCAGAAGGGTGGCTGGCTCCTCCTCGGCTGCTCCAGTCTCAGAGCTGGGAGCACCAGCAGAGATTAGATTTCCCCATTTGAGCATCCCCCTGCTTCCACTGCCGGAGTGTTTGACTTCACGGGAGCTCTCCCAGGCCCCACTGCCACGGCTCAGCCCGGTCCCATGCCCTCACCTGGTTTTCAAAGGAAATTCCCACAAAACTCCCCTAAAGCTGTCACTACACGGCCACACACCCAGAGTACGTATATGGACACAAAATATGTTATTTATTGTGAATTTTGCAAAGACACATTTAAGCAACAAAATATACATTTGTGAACCTTTCATTTTATACATAACAATCTGCTACCATAGCAATAAATTAAATATACATTATTTACAACAGACATAGGTCACCAGAAACTACAAAGCACTGCCTCTCTACATCAAAAATAAACTTTGTCAGATACATTTCTTCAAGATTTATTTGCACTCTTCAACTCTCTTCACATTCTCTGATACAAATCCAGCATTTCCCTTTGCAGGACATAGGCAGTGCTACATTCACGGACGGCGATGGGAGCGTGCGGGGGCCGGGGCAGCGGCCGGGGCGGCGGCGGAGCAGCGGGAGCGCAGGTGGGACCCGCAGGGCACTGCCCCGGCTCCGGGAGCGGCACCGGTACCGGCACCGAGCCCCTCCCGCGGCCGAGAGATCACAGCCCCGGGCACGGCCCCTCGGTGCCAAAAACATCTCTTGGCGCCTTACCTGCCGTTCTCGAGGACCCTCAAAACTCTGGAAAGAAACTGAGTTTGTGCTTAGGATCCTCTGCTTCCCTCAGGAAAAAAAAAAAAAAAAAAAGGCAAAAAAGAAAAGAAGAAGAAAAAAAAAAAAAAAAAGCAAAAAAAAAGCACTTCTGTGTTGTGCTTTGGCTCTGTGGGGTTTCAAGAAGACGTAAGTACGTGCCAAGTGCTTTTCTGAAGGGAAGCCCGGCCGGAGCAGCAGCTCTGCCAGCGCTGATGGGGGGATGCTGCTGGAGGGTCCCGGCCCGCTCTGCACAAGGACCCGGAGCCAGCGGCACCAGATGCGGAGCTGCCCCCGAGCTGCCGCTGCCTCTGAGCCAGCCCAGGAGCCGGTCTGAGCCAAGGGACAGCCGGGCTGCACCCGGAGCAGGCGGGACCGAAACCCCGGCAGGAGGGGGAGCAGCGCCCAGCAACAGAGACCTCTCCACACAGCGGGGGCTTCCCCATCACCCCTACGGCAGTTCTGAGCCCCCTCTGCTCCCTCTGCAGTGTCGCTTCGGAGGAGGGCAGAAGCTGTGTACATGGAAACTGTATATATAAACTGTATACATATATATATATGTAAAATACATATATATATATATACACATATATCTCCCTTTTATATATGTATAGATGTGTGTCACTTATAAGCACAAAACATTTTGCGAAATATATACAGGAACAGCTTCACCCACTGCTGGAAGTGCAGAAGTCCCCGGGATGTAACAGAGGCAGTGCTCAGCCCCAGAACCGCCCCAGGACAATCCCGGACACTGCGGGACGGGAGGCTCAGGCCAGCCCCTGGGCCAAACCCCAGCTGCTGCTAGGGATGTAGAGCAGGTGTTAGGTGAGGAGTGCTGCTGGAAATGTCCCGCAGGAGCTGCTGGCAGACCTCGCGCCAGCCCCCGGCCCCACCGCTGCTCCAGCAGCTGGTGCAGGAGAGACACGTCCAGAACACTGCAACTCTCCCTGAGGCTTCACACTGTTCTGCCTGATAGTCCCATCTGAATAATTCCCAAATCAATCTAGGTCAAAAAGGAAAGCCACAGTTTCAAGTGAAAAAAAAAAAAAGCAACAAAACAACCAAAAAATGGCAAACCAGCTGACAGTAGCCACTGCATCATCTGCTGAAAGATCTCACAGAGATCAACACCCATAGGAATGACAACATCTACAGAAACAAGTGACTTCTCAGAGGAAAAAGCAAACCCAGAGCAGACCCTGGGAGCAAGTCATTGCACCAGTCAGTGTTTCTCTGCGCAGCCTCAGGAAATCAGACCAAAGCTTCTAAGGGGAGAATTAGGGATGGGCTTGAAAGTGCTACTGAAGCATCATCAGACGAGTGCCGAACAGCAACGTGTGTGATCCTGAGACACCTACAGCTACAGGCTGTGCTGAGCACACTGCACGCTCCTCTCCCAAAGGAAACTCAAGGTTTAAACTCCATTGAAATGGAACTGGCTGGGAGCAGGAGGGAGCGTCCCCATGGGAGTTATTGATATTTGCTAGTCCTACACAGCACCTAGGGCCGGTGAAACTGTTCCCTGCCTTTCCACAACTGTTCTCCTTTAACCTGGTTCCCATCCCATTGTAGCTGCAGCCTTCCCACATGGATTAATTACAGCATGAGCAGAGCACCCACGTGAACTGGATCGTAAGGCTCTCGGAAAGCACCTCCCTGCAGGACCAGGGTGAGCAGAGCAGGTTCTGCCAGCCTTGGCTTGTCGCTGGCCCGGGAGGTGACAGGGAGGAGGGGAGGTGACGATTGAAGCACTTGCCCCAGAGAGAGGGGCCCAGGGCTGCTCCAGGGGCACAATTCTGCACCTGCCCCCTGGAACAGGCTCTCAGGTACTTTGTGCCACTTGAAGAACCCACTGGGTGAAGGTGACTTTGGCACTCAAAGTCCTGTTTTCAGTAGGAATCACAAACTCGAAGAACTGTGTTCACTTGAGACTTGAGAACCTGATTTCATGAGGGTTTCCCAAAGGTCACAGGCTGGGGGGACAGGGGGGAATATCTCTGCAGCATCACGGCCTGTCTTCCAAAAAATGGGTGAGGGAAATTTACGAGCAATGTGAAATTTACGGACAGGCTTCAGGAAACTTCACATGAAGTTCCATAAAGGAGCAAAAGGATCTCTTGGCATGTTGAGAGAGGTATTTTCTGGGCAAGGGCATTATGGGAAAGTTACCTTGCAGAATCTATAATCCTTTCAGAATTGCAAGAGCTTGCTCAAAAGCAGCAGGACAGACTCTGCAAGGGCCGGAGCAGGATAATGCTTCACAAATCACCGGAGTTTTACGCGTTTGCTTGCCTGGTGATCAAAGCCATAGGGCAAAGCAGAGCCCAGCAGGGAAATCTGGCTCCAGTTCTAGTACTTAGAAAAGCTACAGCTGTGATACACCGCAGCTTTAGCTTTGGGTCACCTTTCCCAGGCCAGTGCCCAGTGTCAGGCAGGGACAAAGCAGGGAGGAGGAACCTGCCAAGGAGGATGAGCTGGCTGCGGTCCCCAGCTCCTGCCCCTGGGCCAAGTCTCTCACCTGCCGCTTGTGCAACAAACTGAGCAACTTTGGACGGAGGGGCTGCCGCTGCTCCAAGAGTTTTGAGGAGCTGAGGGATGGCTGGAGAGACACTGCAGACCCCATCGCAGGGAGAGCTTCCCAGGAACCCCCCTGGGGAGGTTTTTCCCCATCGCCACCAGAGAAGAGCAACAGCAAACGATGGAGGGAAAACTGCCCCAGAGCCACTAACACCTAACTTTGGCCTCACCTCCCACCCTTCAAAAAACAAACATAAACCCCTGTTTCCCCACTGATAGCTGCAAATAAAGCATGGAGGGACCTAAACTATGCAGAGGTCTCCCCTGCTGCCCCTCTGCCCAAAAGGAGCTGCCAGGCAAGGCAGGGATGGGCGGAACAGACGGTGCCCACCAGCTGCAGCACACGTGTGACCCAGCACGGCACCAGAGGGGGACGTGGCCCTGGCCACACGTGTGTGCAGCACAGTCACACATCCCCTCCTGCACGGGGGGCGTGTGCTGGACAGGGGACACAGGTGAGAGGGTGGCAGTCCCTGTCAGCACAGGGCTGTAGCAAGGTGAGAGCTCTTTTCTGGTGTAGCGGGCAGCCAGTGAGCCAGGGCCCCTCGCTGCCCGTGGCCAGGGCGTGCGTGGTCCCATGGGGTGTTGAAGATTTTTCCCTTTGTTGAAGCATTCTGTGCAAAGAAGAAAAGGATAAACATGTCAGGAGTGTGGAAGAATATTCCCACCCTTGAGGTGCTGGGTACTGAAGCACCTGCCCCAGGAGCTGAAGCCACAGCAGTGCCCTTCCCCAGAGTGCCAGGCCACCCATCAGTCCCAGGCCGTGGGAGAGGGAAACTCGGTATTGGGGTGAAAATCACAGCTTTTTGGGACCCATGCTGGTGAGTGCAGACCTGTCATTGGTCCCTGCCCTTTCCCTCACTCACCTACAGCAGTGTTTAGGGGGCTCTAAGGTACAGTATGGACCCCACAAGCAATAACAAGTGGTGTGAGCAGCCGTGGTTGGCTGAACACAGCCGGCCCCCAAACAGCCTTTTTGCACAAAACAAAACACACCAACACTCACCGGTGACAAATTCATCGCTTCCTCCTGCTAGTGGCTCTATGTGAAAGAAGAGAACATGGGGTGGGTTGCAAACAAAGGGGGCAAGAAGTCACAAAATCGCTTCCCTCTTGTCCCTCACGGGCCCCAGAGCCCAGGCCCCCCATGCCAGGCAGGGAGGACACGGCAGCACAGCACCCCAGCAGCGGGAGCCCCGGCACCTACCATGGAGCTGCCATGGCTGAGCTTGTCAAAGCGAAACTTCAGGTTGGACCTTGGAGAGTTTCTGTTCTTCAGATCTGCTGGAGGGAGAGGACAAACAAAGAACAAAAATAATAAACTGTGAACAAAAATATTTGCTGTAGTACTGGCTGCATTCGCCCAGCTAGGCACTTTAATAGGCTGTCAGGAGTGCTACCAATATTTAGCCTGCCTTGGCTGAATGTTTGGCAAAAGCCGAACGTTAAGTGTTTGCGATGGAACAAATTGAGGCTTAATTACATTTCACAGTCTTTCTCCTAGAAATGCCACTGAAAAGGCTACGAGGAATGACTGATCCGTATAATGTATGGGTGGATTTTCATGTTCTTGGCAGGAAAAATACAAAATAAACACTTCAAGCATTAAAAAGGGCTGGTTTAAGGGTTCAGAAAATCACTAATGAAATAAGGAGGAGGACCCGTGGGGTGCCAAGACACAAAAAGCCTGCCTGCACTCCACGGTCCCATTTTGCCCGCAACACTCCCAGTTACAGAGCTGTTTGGGTCTGTCTGTGCTTCCCGGCTCTTTCAAAAGCTAGGCACTTTAGGCACTCTGCTGACTGCGTGTCTACACGTGAACAGTGGTGCCCTGTGGCAGGTCTCTGTAGCTCAAGGGATCAGAGCCGTCCCCGGTCTCACGGCACCGTCACCACAGGAGGGGCCAGCAGAGAGCTTCTCCTGCCGGTTGTGCCCTTTTGAGTTGCACCTCGTTGTGCAAATCGTCCGACTGAAACGGATGGACTTGGTGAGCAGGTTGGCAGGAGAGGAGTGGAGCCAAGACCACAGGAAGCTGCTTGTTGATTAAATAATTGTGAGTCACGGCTCAGCCTCTGGAGCCGGAGTTTCCACGACTACTGCACATGCCTGTCTGGGGAGACAGAGGGAACAAAGCCACAGCAAGAGCCACCTCTGTGCTCTAACTGAGAAAGGAAACAGATTCCCCGTGGAAGTACAGCCCATGGGGCCACGTCTCCAGAGCAGCCCTGTCAGGATGGGGCAGCCCCACAGCCCGTGGGTGCCTGTCCTGCCAGGGCGAGCACAGCTGCTGCCTCACCCTGGCACCAGGACAGGGCTGCGTGGGCGCTCCTCCGTCCCAGAGCCACAGACCCCGATCCAACCCTGCACTACAGGAACCCAGGGGCTTCGGGTGGCTCCAGGAGCAAAGGCAGAGCCGGTGCCTCCTGCCAGTCTGCCTGGCACCCACCTGTGGGGCTCCTGCTCATGATGACGGGGGTGGCCGCGGCCCCCACGCCGGGGCTCTCACTGCCGGGTGACGCACTGTAGACAAACACGTCCTGCTTGAATGGCGACGCGGTGGAGGGCTGGCTTCCCTGCTCACAGAGACAGGACGTGGCTCTTCCCGCAGTCAGGTCCTCCCCAACACCCTGCCAACGCCCCACTGCGCCCGTGCCCACCGCACCCTGCCGGCCTGGGCAGACGGAGCGGTGCCCGGGGCATTCCAAGGCTCACTGGGGTGTCACAGAATCGCAGAATGGTTTGGGTTGGTTTGGAAGGGACCTTAAACACCATCTAAACAGACCCTCCTTGCCACGGGCAGCGGCACATTCCACTAGACCAGGTTGCTCCCAGCCCTGTCCAACCTGGCTTTAGACACCTCCAGGGATGGGGCAGCCACATGTCCCACCAGGAACACCAACCCTCCTCCTCCCCACAGCCAGAGATGGGGTTAAGCCTCTCCCTGTCAGCGGTGAGGAGGCAGCTGGGGGCTGGCAGGCGCTTCCCCCTCAGAGCCCAGAGGTCTGGAGGCAGCAGGGAACCCAGGGGTGCGAGGGAAGTGCTGCAGGGAGGGTTTGGTACCTACCACGCTCTCGTACTCCTCCAGGGTCTCGCTCTCCCCCGCCGTGCTGCTGAAGCTGCTGGTGCTGGAGGAGGAACGGGAGATGTTCGACCGCCCGTTCTCTTTCAGTTTGATAAAAGGCCTAGAGAGAGGCGGAACGGAAGGAAGGGCGCGTGGCTGTCACCAGGGAAGCGTGTCCCTTGGACTGTGACAGGGGGACAGATGCTCCTGCACACCCCGGAGCAAAGTGCTGCCGTAGGAATGAACCTTTTGGGGTGCTTCAGCACACAGCCACTTCTGAGGGCGTGGGATAAGGCACTGGGTGGGTGCCCAGCAGGTGCCCTGGGTCGAGCTGACTTCGCCTCGGCAGGGAGGGACGGGCACAGCAGCCTTCTGTGCCCTGGGGATTTGGGCAACCTCAGTCAAATGCTGCTCTTTGCTCTTCTTTGTAAAGACCAAAAAGGAGCTGTGCTCATGGATCACCTGAATATTTTCTCCCTTAATATCAAACTTATTTACAGTAAAATTTAGATATGGTTTTGTTTGACAAACTCCTTGATGTCTGTTGAGCTCTGGTGGAAGGAGAACGGGCTCCTCCTGCCTCACCTGTCTTTGTTGGGGCATATTTCAGGGGAGCTGGGGTTGGATGAGGTTTCAGATTTCATCTCTTGGGAAGAATGTCCCAAATCCGGTGTCTTCTGGGCTCCAGAAACACTGTCGCTGAGGGCACAAAGAGACAGGTTGCACGAGTTATACAAGAGACTTTAAAAGGATGGTCAAACTGTACTACCTGACACCAGCTATAAACTGTGAGAGAGGCAGATGCTCCGTAGGTACCACCACAAACTTACCACCTTGTCCTGCTCTCTGCCTGGCTCTCCGATGTCGTGTGCAGGCGAGGGAACAGCCCTGACCGGCGCTTGATGGGGCTCCTGGACTGGTTCTTGGCAGCAGCAGCTGGGACAGGGGGCTGGAAGCAGAGAACAGTGCGCGTTTGAGAGCACAGCTCTCTCTGGAAGTTCAGACGCTAAATATCCTGAGAGGAACTGCACTGCCTGCGCCTCTAAAAACCACATAATGCCAGAACTTCTCTTCTATCTCCTTTTACTTTGAGACCAAAACCCCAGGAAGCGTATCTTTGGTTCTTCCACAAAATAAGCCCAGCTTGAACAAGGCATCCAAATCCACAGCCTGCTCAAGTCTCCCCTCGCCCTTGCTGCCCATGCAGGGGCTGCCGGGCTGTGTCAGTGGAAGGCAGTGACCCGTCGGGCTGTGGAGGGGTGTGAAGAGGAGGGAACAGTGGGATGGAGGGACAGAAGGATGGAGGGACATGTGGACATGCTCACCGAGAACGTGGTCTTGGTCACCTCGCCGCTGTTGTGCGCGATGCCCCCGCTGAGGCTGCCTGGGATGCCACCACCGTGGTGCTTCTTCTGGCTGCCCACCATGGTCTCCATGGAGTGGCTGCGCACCCGGATGGCTCTCTGTGGCAGAGGGGACAGCAGGTCATCACCACCCAGCGGGGTGCTGTCCCCAGAACTCCTCCCCAGCTTCAGGGGTTCCCCAGGCATAAAGGAGAGCAACCTGCCTCTGCCTCCCCGAGAGCAAGCACACGCTGACAAGAGCACGACGCGTGACAGCAGCCCTGGCAGCTGCAGCTGGGCATGGACTGCCCTTGGGGGGCCCCAGAGCCACCACAGGATCGAATTTTTACCCCCCATTGCTCTGTGATATCAAAGGCTGCAGGTATGGGACCAGGAGACGCAGACACAAGCCCCAAGCCCTGCCTCCTGCCTGGCCGACCTCCCAGAGCCCCCGGCAAGAATGGGGACCACAGCCAAGCCATAAGCCACCTTCCACAATTCTCCCTGGACTCAGAGGATAGATCCTCTCCTGCCTTTCTTGCACCTCTCCTGCACCTCTCCAGCCTGTCCCAAAACAGCCCCTGAGCTGGAGGCTTCACAGCCACATAAAAGTGCTTCTGCTCTTCAGCAAGCTACTGCTTGAGAATACGCGTAGCCTGAACCACTGCTGTGGCTTCTGGTTTGGTCTATCCACTCTGGAAGGGTCTGGAAGTGAGCACTGTGCAGCACTGGCCCCTAGGCAGCCACAGGCTCCCCCTGCTCCCTTTGATCCTCATTTCTCCCCGTCAAGTAGCTCCCTTCCCTCACTCCTCACATCAGCTGCCTTCCCTGTTCTCTTCTCAACTATTCCCTCGGCCACCCATGCTCCTCCAGCCCCTGAGTCCCAGCCCAGGCTGAAGAGTAAATGATCCACGGCAGGCCAAGCTCCTGAAGGTGCCAGCAGTGCATCTGCAGCACGCAGGCTGTTTGTTTGCTGCTGGCTCCGGGGGTCAGGGAGCCCCGCCAGGGTAAGAGGAAGCTGCAGCCCCGAGCTCTCACCGAGCCTCCAGTGCTAAAGACCACAGCCCCTCCTGCCCGTCCAATAATGAACATCAAGCAAGCGTCCATCAGACTGAATTTATTGGGGTCAGCAGAAATTATACACAATTTGACGTTGTTCTAGGTAAAAGTGACCCGTTGCTTTGCTGCAAAGCAGGAGCCACAGGTACTCACACTCTGCAGGCTCCTGCCCAGGGCTGTGGAACTCCGTGGGGTTCCCCAACACCCCGGCCCTGAGGAGTGGCTCCCTTCCTCACAGAAGAGGCAAAGGCACCTCTCACTCACTCAGAGACCAGCAGAACTGAGCTCTGCTCACCTCTGAGAGCTGCTCCCCCGGTGGCCTGGCCAGGGGATGGGTCTGCAGGCTGGGTCGCAGGTGCAAGGCAGCAAAGACACGATGGGGACCAGGTCTCAGCCCCTGCAGCCCTCCTTTAGCATCTGTCCTCCCTGTCACTCCGACAGCGCGCGGTGCAGGATGTAAGCCAGCAGACAGCCCAGCAGCGTGGGCCCCAGGTGTCCGGGCAGCCCAAGGCGGCCCACGGGGCTCACCTCCCACCCCAGCACTCCCTGCAACGCCGAGAGAGCACGGTCTGTCTCCTGGCACACACAGGGTGCCAAAACAAGGCTGTTATAACCCTCAGCGTGGAGAGCCTGACGTGCACGCGGCGATGCAAGGCTGGTGGCACAGCACTTCCATTCCTACATGTCTCACACTGGCACAGGACACAGCTGAGCCTCTGCAGCGGGGCTGGCGAGCTGTGCACCCCTCCTCCCCAGCCCATCCTCCGGGTACAGGATGAGGTGACTCATTCACCAGTCCCACTTCTCTACACCACAGAAGTACCCGTGCCCGAGATGACTGCAGGAGCTGTCCCAGCACAGGCACAGCACAGCCGCCCTGCCCAGCCACCCAGTGCCAGCCCCTCCGTGCTGCAGGGCAGCTGCACCACAGACAATGGCTCACACACTCACACTCAGGTGCTGCCCCTCCATCTCGAGGGATATCCCTGCTGCCCAGCCAGTGACCGTCCCCACTGCCACTGGCTGCTCAGAGCTCCTTCACAGCACTTTATCCATTCCTTTTCCTCCAGCCCACCACCTCCCACCTTGCTGTGGCAGCTGCCCCAGGATCCTGATCCCTGTCCCACAGCAGTGGCAGACAGCAGCCAGAGCATGAGCTGGACATGTCCCACCAGAGAAGAGCCCAGCTGCAGGCACACCCTGTGGCACAGGGCTGGGCCTGGACTGAGACCCCTCTGGGAACAAAAAAATGCTGCAGCACGCTGGTAGAGAGGTGCTTAGGAGCTCTGGAGAAGTCACTCCAATGGGGACACTCACCAACAGAGTGACTGTGTCAGCTTATGCTTGCTCCCGCTGGGACCAGCTTGGGCACTTGGCAGGCTGAGCAGCAGTGGTGGCAGCAGCCCCCACCTCCTCTTGCCACCCTCCCCTCGAGGGACGCCTCTTGTCCCCTGACACTCGCTTTGCCAACCCCAGGTGCATTTTAGCTCTGCTGTTGGCAAGGGCAGAGCTTTACCTTGAAAGACTCCAGAAAGCCTCCATGACCCCCATTCTCCAGCTTGTCCTCCTCGGGGCCCAGCCCCAGCATGGTCTGAGTGTGCCCGTGGAGCTCGTCGTGGAGGTTGTCCAACAAGGCGGCCCGTGTCCGGTCCTGCAGGACAGACAAAGGACTCAGCTGGGGCTCCAAGGGAAGGGCAGTGGCTCCTGCCACAGCTCCGGTCCACGTGATGCCAGCTCCTGCCTCCTCGAGGGCAGCGCCCGCCCCACGGTCACCGTGCTCTCGTCCCTGTGAGCACCGACCCAGCTCCGCAGGGAAAGGTGGCTTTGAGAGGGAACGGGGGAACTCCCCAAACCCTGCTCCAGGCAGGCAGGGACACGTGGGCAGCATTACCTCCAGCTTCGCAAACTTGTCGGACTTGCAGCAGGCGTTCTCAGCATTGATGAGCTTGGTCAGCAGGAACTCCCGGAACTCGGGGCTCTGCAGGGGGAGAACCAAGGTGGAAAACACCCACCATCTTAGACTCTCTGTATCTCTGGTGCCACAGCTGTACCAACCCAAAACCCAAGCTCACAGCACCCACAGTCCCCCAAGATGTGGAAGCATTGGTGAAAAACCCCAGAAGGGTTTGAGGTGCTTGCCAGCACCAACACAGGTGCCTGAGCACCAGAGCTGCTGCTGCCACCTTGCTCAAGCAATGCCATGCAGTGGTGCATGGTCACTCACCCTACCATAAACACCAGGTGCCTCAATGGAAACCAAAATTAATGCAGATCAGTTCCAGAATTCCTGTTTTCCTCAGGATGCTGTGCTTGGAAGCATCTCGGACATTCACATCTACTATTTTTACAGCTTGGAACATGCTTCCCTCTCAGGTCCTACCTTCTGGAACACCGGTGGGCTCGGCAGGGGTGGGCCAAAGGAGGGAACATCTTCCCGGGCCGTGACTGACACCTGAGGAGTCAAGAGACAGGTTATTCTCCCAGCTGCAGCAGGATTACAGGGTTTATGCCACCTACACCCCAGGTGCTATTTCAGGCACATTCAAACACTGAGGACCACCAAAACTCTTTAATAAATGAGCTGTTTTACAAACACGTATTTTATGCACTGCTGTCTGCATACACACACATCGTGTACCAGACCTGTGTGCACACGTGTGTGTGTTCAGCACACGGTACAAGTCCCCACCAAGCCTCTCACTGACTGCACCACTGAGCACAGGGTAAGGGCCCTGGGCAGCCTCACCGTGGTGTGCCACGGCCTCGCCACCCTCACAGGCACGAATTTCCTCCTAATCTCTAATCTAACCCTACCTTTTGCAAGTGGGAAGCCATTCCCCCTCGTCCTGTCACTCCATGCCCTTGTCAAAAGATGCTGAAGCAAAAATGGGTAGGTGCACCCTGGGACCGCCCTCACCTTGTAGGCTGCATTATCCGCCTTGGGGTTTTCCACCTGCACCACAATGTAGGCGTGCAGGAAGTTGGAGGCAATCATGTCTGGGACAAATGGCGTGTTCTCCTCTTGGAAGATAATTGCCACGATGTCGTTGCCAATGTGCCTCTTCCTCTGGAGCTAAACCCAAAGGGAGATCATTGGGTCAGTGAAACCAGGCGGTTCTGCTCCTGCAGGAGCAAGTGCCAGTGCCGGGCTGCGGAGCCAAGCAGCCGCTTCCCACGGTGCCAGGGCACTGGGCAGGGCAGCGTCAGTGCAGCCCCGCTCAGACCCCTCTGTGCAAGCAACCTCGTCTCTCTTACTTGTTGTGTGTCTCCTTCGGTAAAAGGCAGCTTTGTAGAGACATGAAACATTATCTCCCTGTCCCTGAACACCGTGTACACAGACTCCGCTCCCGTCTGCCCGTGGCTGACATCCAGGCCTCCTCGAAAACTGGAGATCAAGGGAAAGGCGGAGAGAAACTAAGAGATATTAATTGAAAGCTTCACAGAGAGCACCAGCAGCTGTCAGGGGACAGGATGGAACAGCCCAGCTCATTTATCTTTATCTAGCAACGAGCAAATGGGAAAGAACAAAGCGTGCGTCATGTGTTGTAACCAGCCATCGCTGTCACCAGCCTGAAATACAGGGTGAGCACAAAGCAGGGCTGGTCAGCCAGGGCTGACCACAGCCACGGGCACCAGCCACAGCCTCACCATCCCTCACCAGCAGCGGGGGTCTCTGGGCGCTGCAGCGACCGCCCTGGAGGCACCCGTGGCTGAGCCGCGACACCGGGCACGGCACATTTCCACAGACCTCCTTCCATCTATGGCTGAATATAGCCAGATTTCATCACAACCTCCAAGCTGCAGGAAAAGAAGTTTTTCTCTCTTGGCAGCTCCAATTTTTTTTTTTTTTTTTAACTCCCCCAGCTTTGAAAAACAAGCCAAAGCTATATTTGCTTCTGCTCCGCACATCCCGCTCATGAGCGAGATGACTTCTGTTCTCACACGTAGATATTTTTACATATGACATGGTCTCTTGTTAATGTATTTGTAAAATCATCCTTTTTATCTAACTTACCCTTTGAAGTCCTGGAGAGTTATGGTGTCTCCCAGGAAACTTAGGAAGTTCTTGAAGGCAGTGCTCTCTTCATTATTGCCAAACAGCTCCTCCTCTTGGGTCTACAAAACACAGGGTGCATCTGCTGACAGCCCCAATTCCCCTGCCTGTCCAATCCCGTCACCTCCAGCCCCACCCACGGGGTCCCTGGGGTCTGAGCAGCACCTCGTTCCGTGGCGTCCTGCCCAGCCACAGGCTGCTCCCCACCTCTGCTCCCCACCTGGCACCACCACACTCGCCACCAGCACCACCCGTGGGCTGTCACAGCCCACTCAGCACCAGGACAGCCCAGGGTAAAGCTGCTGAGAGCGTCTGAGCCCCAGCAAGGACCTTAGGATTATATCCAGGAAATACCAAACCAGAAGTGAATCCTCTGTTGAAAAATCCCTAATCATCTCCTGCTTGCTGTATTTCAAAACAATGAGACCCTAATTATGGCCTTGCATGAGTCACTCAATCCAACCCAAAATGCAGTATCTAAGATAATTAGAGTGCCTGTCAGAGTAATTCTCAGTGAGTTCTGAGGCTGAGCTCTGCACTCCCCATACAGAGTCCCCCTGCTAATGACAGCACTTTCGCAAGTGCCTCTCTTCAGAGCCCACAGTCCCTCCAGACAAACGTAGCTGTTTAACTGTCTAAACATATATCTGATTAAAATACCACGCCTGCTAAAATCCATTTTCACATCCGCTTTTCCCTACGGCAGCTTGTGGGCTGATTTCCACACTGAGACTTTTCAGTCATATCATTTTTTAATGAGTGGGGAAAACATCCGAGCAATGAGAAACAGTCAGCGAGGACATCCAGTGACACGAGGTGCTGCACATGGCAGAGCTAACGACAGAGCTGAGTCTGTGCTCGTGAAATGTGGATCCCTGGTGCACAGGGACATGCTCCATGAAAGTGGCATGGGGACAACTCACCTGCCTGAACTTCTGATAGATCACACCGAACTTGAAAGTGTTGTTGACCTCGTGTTCGTCATAAGACACTATCATCTGGGACGCCTGCAGGAAAGCGAAATGCCAATTGTTTAATCTGGTGGTTCAAAATGTGACGGCCAAAAGATCCATGGTGAGGGGTGAGGAGAGCCCACGGGAGCTGCAGCAGGGTACAACAACAGCTGGGCAACACCAGGAGTGTGAAAGAGGGAAAGAAGTCAAATTCCCACATAATTAGGCTAAAAATTTTCAACAGTGGCCCTGGGTGGGGTTCTCAGTGTCCCTGCAGAACACACGACCACCTTGGGCAGGTTACCTCACCTTGGGGTAGAGAACCGGGTTAAACTTCAGCCCGGAGGCATCGTCGCAGAAGGCCTGTGGGCAAGGGGAAAGAGCAGTCAGTGCCACCCTTGGCCAAAACTTCAGGCCATGAAGGTCTTATAAAGAAGCTTCGATAGCAGAAGCTTCCCACTTCACATCCTCTCCTTGGGATGTCCCATGGCCAGGCTGGCCCCGACTGAGGATGCAGCAAGCCGAGCCCCAGGTCTCTCCATGTCAAATGAGTGCCAGGGATCAGCAGGAAACCGAGAGCAGGGCCAGCACACAGCAGCACCTGAGTGCCCCATGACCTGAGAGCCCGGGCACTCTGCTCAACACATCCCAACACCGCCTGACGGGCACAGGCACAGGCTCTCCTGCACGTGTTCCAGCCAAGCCAGGCAATTCACCTTTGCAATCTGGGGGATGCTCGGAAGTTTGCTGAATCCTGCCAATGGAATCCTTTCATGCAATGTCTTCACTCTGGACCTAGCAAAGAAACAACAAAGAGCAGACAGATGTCAGACTGTGTCCACAGCAAAGCAGCACCCGCTGTTGGGAAACACTGCTGTGCTGCACTTGTGGGGCCTGGTTAGGGAGCAAAGGCTCGATTTGTTTTCTCATCTCTGCAGCTCTTAAAATATTCATAGTTCAGAGGAAAATGACACAGTGGCTCAGACATGCTGGGTCCTGTCAGCTTATGGAGGGATGGTGAGAGAAGTGACTGGTGTTATCCCAGGGAGGATTAAACCCACAGAGGTTTACGTTCAGTTCCAGTGGGTTTAGCGACAGATCAAAGTCTCACATTCATTATCAGGTTTAGCAGTCCCAGCACAGAAACACCGGGATGCTGCCACTGCCTCCCATCCCCCCCAGACCCCCTCCACATGCTGCTCAAGCTCAAGCACTTGCTGTAGAAACAGAACCAGGGACTCCCAAAGACAGAATATTTTGTTAAACAAATCTTTTTTTTCCATACCTGAGTATAACCCTTAAATATTCCGTGCCATCTGTCTCCTCGCATTTAACAGAAAGGATCAGATTTCCAAGGCTGCTGGCTGTACAGTAGAAATTTAAATGATCCTAAAAATAGAAAACAGCATGTTAGCAGCCGGGAAGCAACTCGCCGATGGCAAGGACACGGTCTGGACACTCACCTGCCACCCCAACACCCTCCCATCACTCACACACTTGCACCCCCTTGCCAGGACCAGGGCTGTGAGCAGGAGGGCAGGGGCTGCCATAGGGGTCCCCAGGGACAGGAGGCTCAGAGCCAATGTCCCCACCGGTGTCACAGGAGACCTGTGGCTGTGGGGCCAGGAGTAAAGGCTGCACATGTGGCCATCACTGCCACGCTGAGAACCCAGCAGCACCTCCATTCCTTGCAAAGAGGGAAATGGCAAAGAGGGAAATTGTAAAATTTGCCCATTTTGCTCATGATTGGAGAAGTTTCTGAGGCAAAAGTGTGCGAATTTGAGCCCCGTGGGGTGGAGGAACCCACCTTCCCCAGGAAATGCTTGCGGTAGGCTCTGGCCTCTCCCTTGCACTCCAGCTTGTAGCCATAGGTGCTGGGGCTGAGGTTTTCCTCCTCCTCCTCACAGATGCTGCTGTCAGATGAGGTGGGCGTGCCAAGGTTTTCTGGGTCTTCTATCCAGTACCCCCCAAACTGTGGCAGGATGATCAGCGGGTATGGGCTACCCTTCTCTAGGATCTGCAGAGACATGTGCCACGAGGGGTCAGGCAGGACTGGGATGTGGATGTGGGATGCAGAGCTCACTGCCCAATGTTTTCCCTCCCCTACTGCAGAAGACCCCAGTCCTGACACCAGGAGGGACAAGTCCAGCCCCTCCCTGAAACCTCTTCTCTGTCACAGAAGAGGGCACATGCTGCTGAGGAAAAGCCAAAACCCACAAAGGTAGGGAGGGGGGAACATGCTTTATGCCGCTCCTCTCAGAAACAGAATCTCCACCAGTTCCTCTGCCATCAGCAATTCTGGAAAGGCATTCACCAGAAGGTGTTCAGGGCACCCACCTCATCGATGCTGGGGTATGGGATGTAGTCTTCCTGGAGAAAGGAACCAAAACACCTCTATGACCATCTGTTCCCCACCAGCTGTCCCTAAGAACCCCAGCCCTGCCCACCCAACCCAGGGAGTGCCTCCAGCACCCTCTGGTCCCTCGCAGGAAGGCATCAAGTCCTGCCTACGGGGAGTTCCTCTACTGGTGCAACTTCCCAGTGTGGTGGCAAACCCCAACCCTTTTGCACAGCTGGAAGCTGGTCTGGACATAAAGCTGCATTAGGGATTTACATGCAATGTGCTCCCATCTCTGCAATTCAATCACTGCCTTGTTTTTAGATAACATCTAAATCCTTTCCAGCCCTTTGAGTGACTGTGACGATCACATTAAACCTCTGAGATGAGGGGGGACACATGAAAAGATCTCCTCAAGAAACAAAAATCAACCAACCTTGTGTTTTTGGCTTCCCGACCTCTGTTCTTCCAGTTTTGGTGCCTGTTTGGAACAAAATGAATGCATCAAATAATTTAGATGCTTCTACCAACACAGGAGGTCAGTCCACCAACATGAGGGTATTTTGCTACACGGAGCTGACTCCAACCCAAGCGGCTGGAAGCAGGGTCTGTTCCTGGGACAGGACTCCCAGCACTGCTGTGGGGCCTCTGCTGGGCCAAACATCCCGAGCTACTAGCATGCACATTGCTGCTCACCTGCATTTTTTCCAGCATTTCGAAGAATTCTGCCGACTGGAAAGAAAAGAAGGAAATCTACTGTTCGATAAAAGCAGACACAAGGCAAAGCCGTCCAAGCCACATCACAGCAGGGACAAAGGACCTCCACCCCAAGCCCTTGTCCTGCTCCCTGGATGTGACCAGGCAGCTGTGACACCAGGAGCTCCCATCCGGCCCAGCGTGGAGCTCAGCATCATCGCTGCAGGTGCCCTTGCCAGAAGCCCTCGACCCCACAAACGCCGAGCTTTGTCAAGCTTTGCTTGAGCAGGGGTCTTGAATCATTTCTTTTCTTAATCACAGCAGCACTGGTGAAGCTGCCGCCGGTGGTGCTGGGCTGCCCGGTGCAGGGTTAATCCCCACTCGCCAAAGGAACTAACGAGATTACTGAGCTGCTCCAATTAGAAGCCCTGCTTCTGCTGCGGGCCTCAGCTGTGCCGCAGGCAGGAGCCGCAGCCACCGCAGGCACAGGGTGAGTGGCCCCGCACCCCCAGCCACACGGAGAGAGGGGGCTCAGAACCCCACCAGAGCGGGCACAGCCCCCCATGGCCTCTCCGGGGAGCTGCCAGCACCACAATGCTGGCTCAGCCTCGCTCTCCCTCGGCGCCGGGAGCTCAGATAACCCTGCTCCCACCCCGATGCACCTGCGCTGTCCAGCGCGGCCCCGGTCCTGGGGGTGACCCGTGCTCGGGGCAGCTGCTCTGAGGCCACTCCTTTAGACAGCACCCGCAGGACCTGGGCTTGCTGGACGGTCCCAATCCCTCTCCCAGCTCTTCCTGCTGCCAGCTACACACAAATAAATTACCCAGCCAAAGTACGGCTGGCTGAATGCGGCACTCCCGCTGAACACATAAGTGACTTTTCTGGAGGCACCCGCCCCGTCCCTTCTCTCAGCCCTCCTTTCATCCAGCCTGGGTTTGCTCCCGAGGAGCGGCTGGGCCACGGCAGCGCTGCCAGCCCGAGGGGAGAGGGAAAAGCGAGAAGCATGCGTGATTTGGGGGAAAAAAAGGGGTCATGGTAATGAGGGGAAAGGCATGGGGAATGACTTTTAGTGAGCTCTTAGAATAGACTGAATTTCTCAAAAGAAAAAAAAAGAAAAAAAAAGGAAAAAACAGAGGAGGGGATGAAGAAATGAAAATCAAATGAGAAGAAAAGTCTGAGAGAGATTTTTTTCCTTTAATATTTGTGGCGAGCAAAGGTCGGATTTACAGCATGAGCAGTCTCTGGCTGCCAGCACAGGTGTGGCAGCTGTGGCTTAGA
Organism: Hirundo rustica; assembly: GCF_015227805.2. Lineage (NCBI taxonomy): Eukaryota > Metazoa > Chordata > Aves > Passeriformes > Hirundinidae > Hirundo > Hirundo rustica. The sequence continues at coordinate 299,427 of NC_053468.1, forward strand.
CACAGCCCTGGCCGTTTCCAGCTTTAAACCATGCCCGTCCTTACCTACCACCCTTGCAGGAGTCAAAAAGAAAAACCCCAGGCTCAGACAGCTCTCTGCCCACAGCCAGATGCTCTTTAAAAGTCTTTTCCTTAGTTTGAGCTTGGTTTGGATTCTGTTTATCTCCGGGTACAAATGTTCTCAGATAGTTTCAGGACCTGCTCCACCAGTAGCCAGAGCTGAGACCTGACCCCACGGTGGCACTGGAGCCCCACAGAAAATGCTCACACGTCCTGGGCAAAGCACGCAGCAGTCTGCGCCCTTCAGAGAGCAGTGCACGCTTAGAGCCAGCTTTCCTGGGCCACAAAGGACAGGACCAGAAAAAGAACCCTGCACCGGGTGGGAGCTGCCACGAATGGAGGGCAGCAAGCAGAGCTGTGCCAGCATCCCCATCCCAGCACTCTCCCCCACGCGTTACAGCATTCACCAGAGAGCCCCGGAAGAAATCTGTTACCTTCCCGGCATCATCCCCCACCTGCATCGGCCGCGCAGCCAGACCTCCTCCCGGGCACCCAGCAAGAGCGGCTGAGCGCCAGCCCGGCCATCCCTGCCCTGCCCCACACCTCCCTTTGTTAATGTTTCCTCAAGCCAGAGGCACGGCAGGACAGATGTCTTGTTGTTTCAAAGGGTGGCTCCCCCGGGAGGCACAGCGCCCGAAACGGGCTGGGCAGGGAGGTTTGCAGGGGACAGGCAGGAGCCCGCTGGGATGCACAGCCCGGGATGTAAAACCTCGCTACGGGATGTCCGGCCCCACACAGCCTCTGCCTCGTGCTGGCAACAGAGCCACGCAGCACGGTGCTGGGGAGGGTACTGCGAGGAAAGCAGCGCCGGGACTCAGCACCGTGCCTGGCATCACGGAGGTGTCAGCGGGCATGGGCCTGACCCCGCGGAGGGAGGCAGGGATGGCGTCGGAGCGGGCTGCCGGCCGAACTCCAGAAACCGCCCACTGCTGCTTCTCTGGGAACAGCCCTGATCCGTGCAGGCACTGCGTTGGAAGCGCTGCTCCCCTCCAACCTGGCTTTCCCAAAGCGGGGCCTCGGCGCGGCCCCTCGCTCTCACCTTCATGGTCGGCGGGGCCGTGAGCGGCGGGGACAGCGGCCGCTCCGGGGCGGTCACATCCGCGCTGTTCAGCAGCTCCTGTTTCCTGGAAAACCAAACACAGGCATGTCATCTCCCCCCGCCCGAGCCAGCGCACGAGGCCGGAGATAAGGGTTATCTCCCTTGGCAAAGCCGTGGTGTGCAGCTGCTTCTACAGTAATATCTAGAATCTGAGAAAAAAAACCCAGCGGCCAGTGTGAGAAGGTGATAGAAGTCAGCAGAAGAGCCCGTGCCCAGGGTGCGCTGCGGGTCCTCACGTGCGGTGGTGGTGCAGGGACAGCAGGGCTGGGTTCCTGTGACAGCCCATCCCCACGGCTTCCCTCCCTCTGGCACCCTCCCCAGCAGGGCAGGACGTGCGGCGGAGCAGCCTTCTGGCAGCAAAGGAGGCTCCGTGACACCCAGCAACACCCCAGTGCGGGTCTGGAGGGACCCAACCGAGGGCCCCGCTGCCAACACGGAGCCAAGAAGTACCAAGAGCCACCGTGAAGGTGCAGGATCCCAGAAAGCAGAAAGCGGAAAGCAACCCCTGTGCCACGGAGCTGCCAAGACAGCACCCCACAAAAGTCCCCCGAGCTTTGGAAAAGTATGGCCTCAGCCCTCCCCTGAACAAAATTCCCACCCCTCTCGCCCGGCAGTTTCCGGGCAGGCAGCCACGCCATCACGCAGCGGCGCTGCCAGATGCTCCTCCGGGAGTCAGAAAAATCTGAGATTTAATTTAGTTTCCTCTTGTCCCTGCCAGGTTAGTCCTGCAGAAACCGGGCCAAAATGTCCAACTGTTTATCTCGGCGTAAGGAGGTTTGGTTCCCATGGCAGCGCCCCGGGATGGCTCGCACAGCGCCGCGCTCCCGGGAACGGGCACCGACGCCCGCCGGGGCCTCCAAAACGCACGGCTCCTGCCGCAGGGTGCAGCCCTGCCCTCTGCAAACGCTGCCCTCATCACCAGCCCCACCACCCCGGGCCCTGCCCTCCCACCCAGCGCGCCCCCTGCTCCCGAGCCCCAGCGGGTGCGGTGCCCATCGCCGGGCGGTCACGGGAAGCGCGGAGCCGGTGGTCCCTCCTCAGCAGGGCCCTGCGCCACCGCGATGCCAGGGGATGAAGCGGGGAGGCACAAAGGAGGCAGCGGGGACGCTGCAGGGATGCTGGGAAGACAAAGTGGGACCAGCAGCATCATCCTACTCACAGCCAGGGGAGTCACGGGCTGTGCCAGCAACACGGACTTGGCCAGAGGCGCTGGGGGAAATACCCATTGCATTGCGTCCAAATGTGAATCCAGACCGAGAACTGATGTTTCACATCACATCAAACCAAAACAAATCTCCTTTCTCTCTTTTTCATACCAGAGCAGGTTAAATTTACATCGTTACACCTCATTTGAGCTCCTGGCATCTTCCACTTTTTCAATGCAAGAAATTAATTGGAGCAATGTGGGGTAACAGCGGAATTCCTGTCCTGCCCACCCAGACTGTTTATCAAGCTCCTTCCCTCTCTGCTCTCCACAACCTCTCCACGTCTCTACTGCTGGAAAATGCCGAGGATGACAGATTTTCCTTGTTTGCTCTTTGACTTTCTAGGACACTAAAGCGCAGCCTGATCTGGAGCAAACCACTCATCCTCTGCTCTCCTTGCTTTGAACCCTGAGCTCTGCCTGATTGCGCTCAGCTGCGCAGCGGCCTCAAAGGCATAAAACAGATACGACTTTGAAAAGATTAAAGTTACAGGGATGCGCACAAATAATTTGATTTGATCTGGGATTTGTAGTGGGTTGCCATAGCATCATGGTCTAAGTATTATAAAATCACCCAACTCAACAACATGTTCCTCTGTCACATGCTGGCTGCTTCTTGGGGGCCAAACTGCTGGAACTGCTCCTGCAGTTCCGGGAGAGCAAAACAAGCCCATCCCCAACGACTGCTCGGAGCGGGCCTGTGCGCCGTGATCTGTCACGGTAAAGTCCAACCACGGACGCCCGTGATTCAGCCCGCCATCAGCGCTGGGGTCAAGGGCCGGCGGCCCATTTCCCAAACTGATTGCACTCGGGATGACAAATGGATCAGGAGGGAGATTAGCACGTCTTTGCCTGTGCACCGGGGTGCAGCCCTCAGGGGTCCCCCTGAAGCTCACAGCAGCCCCGCACGGTGACCCAGTCCCCAGCTGACGCTGAGAGCGAGGCTCTGCAAGGCCTGAAGCACGGCAGGGGTGGCAGGTGCCCAGGCCAGCGAGGATGGGCGCTGGGGACGCCGGGCAGCTCCCTGGCACCACAGCATCAAGTACGTAACCAAAGGTCACAGGGCTGTGTTTGCTCCCTGAGGGGCACCTGGCACGTACCAGGGCCCTCTGCCTGCCCCTAATGCCCACGGGTCCACCAGCCAGGCACCAGCTCACAGGATGCGCCAGAGCATCCTCCGGAGCCACGCGGCCGGACACCAGCCTCTCCAGAAGGAAACATGGGCATCACTTCTGTAATTCTATTTCTTTGTTTGTCTTATTAGGCAAATTAGGAGAGAAGGAAAAGAGAGAATTAGAATCCTGCATACTTAGTAAATCTAATTAAGGAAATACCTTAATGCGGTTATGGCAGGGCCGGCTGCAGGGTTTCCAAACGGAGACCAAGATCACCCCAGCTATCCCAGCCCCCTCCTGGAACCGTGCTTGGAGGGGACCCGTTGCCAGCTCCCAGGGAGGCAAAGCCCACCTGCCAAGGGCTGCTCTCCTGCCTCCTTCCAAAAGGGCACAAAATGGGGATTTTTCTCCCCATTTTGGGGGAAACCATGGGCACTGGTGAGCTCCCAACACAGCAAGGGCAGATGAAGTCTTTCTCTTTAAAGCATCCCTGATCACACTCCTAAAACACCTTCAAATTAATATCCTGTATTTGGTAAACCCCACAGACATTGTGAAATTCTGATCAAGAAGTCCTGTTCAGCACAGAGCCAAGGCTGCCTGGGCCCCTGGAGTGTTCCCATCCAGACCCTAATCCCGAGTGCACACTTCTCTGTCTCAAGCTAAACCTAATAAAAAACCCCAAATGCATCCCACCTCCTCATTTTGTCCATCTGATTTATTTCCCAGACAGGCTCTAAATCAACACGGGACATTTAGATAAATCACAGGTGGGGAGGGGAGATGTCAGCGTTACCTGACATCGTGAAATGCTCCACACGTGGTTGGCTCTACCTCTGTCAAGATGTGCAGATGAGACGGGAGCATCCCGGGCTACCCACACACCTACGCTTAACTCCACACATCAAACCTGGCCTAAGGAGCCACCAAACTCCTGCAGCAACAAGTTCTGCCTGTCAGATGCCTCATCCTTGAGAAGGTCAGCAATGACTCTCCTGTAAATTAACAGCCTCTATTTTTGGACTCATCATTTTTTATCCTTGATGGGCATCACCTTGCCAGCGGCTCCCTTTTTAGTTTGTTTAATATTCCATGCCTGGTCTCTTAAGTTTTCCAGGGGGACTGTGCTTCCATTCCCCTTCCCATCCTCCCCCTGCCCGGGCTCAGCCCTGCCCACAGTGGTGGGAGCAGGGCACAGGCTGCTCGTCCTCCCTCCAGGGGGGCTCCTCTCTGTCCCCCACACAGCTGGGACCGACCCCTGGCTCCGGGACACAAGCACCTACTGTCACACCAGGCAGAGCAGCAGTGGCCTGGAGCCCTTGCCAGCTGCTCACAAATTGCAAAAAAAAAAACCTCGACCAAAACTCTGGGTTTTTTGCAACACAGACAAGGGCACCTTGCTGTGAGTTTACACCTGGAAATCTGCAGTGAGTGCCTGAATGAAGAACCTTGCCCTGACTTTGAGCAGCTCTCCACCCAATCCCTGGATGCCAGGCAGGCAAGATCTCGCTGCATCATCACTCATCTCAGGGAGGACATCAGCAGAGGACATGCACTGCTGCAGGCTCCCACTGATGTCAGACAGTTGTGGGGCTCCAGAATGCCCCCAGACGTGGGGTCCAGCCCAGGCACTCAGTGCTGCAGAGCTGCCAGACCCTTGGGGAGAGCCCCTCCCATGCAACATCTTCCCTAGAGACTGATTTACCTTGTTATGTCCTGGCTCAGCCTAGCCCTATTCAGCAGTGTTGCCTTCTCACATTGAAGCCTGAGAGTCAGCAAAAAAAAAAAAAAAAAAAAAAAAAAAAAAAAAAAAAAAAAAAAAAAAAAAAAAAAAAAAAAAAAAGGTGCAGCATTTTCTCATCTACGTTTCTTGCAATAAATTACGTATTTGCAAACTGCCAGCCTGCACCTGCACACACACAGTGTCCCCAGTACCCTGTTGTTGGAGCGGGACTGCAGCCCTGCTCAGAGAAAGGTGACATTTAACTGCCAGGGCTTGGCTTTAATTGCCCCTCCAAAGAGTGAATAAACAGCGTTGAACAGTTCAGAGCGCCCTGCACTCGAGCAGGCAGGATCCCTGCTGCCTGCGCCGGCCGTGGGGTCCCTGCTGCACCACACCTTGCCCGTCCTGCTGGGGAGGGGGGACAGCGAGCAGCTGACTCCTGCTTTCCCTGCACCTCCACAGACACTGGAATCCTTCCAGCTGGCCAAGGGCTTCCCACTGGGCCGGGACAGGACAGGACAGCGAGGCTCGATATGCAAGTATGGTGAAAAGAAGTTTTTATCTTTTACAAAATGTGCTGCCTACTCTCCCCTTGCAGGAACAGAGAAAGTGGCAATTTCCTGCAGATCTGGGTAAATCAGCCAAGGCACTTGCAGACGTTTTCAGACCAGAAGGCTCGTCTGATCCTATTCCTGCCAAACCCGAGCCAGGAGCCTCGGGCAGCCGTTTCTGAGCTGATTCAATAATTTGCAAATTGCAGAGAACAGCTCCCAGAAACCTCTGTCTCCAAACGCCGTGGTACTGATGCCAAAGGGCAAGGGAAGGCTGTGAGTGGAAAGTGCCCCACAACAGGGCACCACCCACCAGCTCTCCACTGCGAGAGGACAGCCGCCAGAGCGTCACCTCGCTTGCATGTGGGATAGTCAGGAAAATTCAGTTAGGTATAACTACAGTTACAAATCCCAGGCTTTCAGAGGAAAACAGGACCAAGGAGGAGCCCCCAGCAGCAGCCACCCCCCAGAACTCCCTGCGGCTCCCCTCCAGCTCAGGCGTGCAGGGGAGGCACAGGTGAGAAGCCTGCAGGTGCAGGGGCAGGTACGCATCACCCAGCTCTGCCAGGGGAGCCTGGGGTGTTGCTGCACTTTGCTGGGTTGCTAACAAGGAAGGGACACGGGCCACCACAGACTCTGCAGCTGCCACCGATCCTGCCAGGCTTGCATATGGCTCATGGAAAGCAAAATTCAATTGCAAATGCAGAACAAAGACCGAATGTAGGAGGGGAAAAAAGCAAATAGGAGCAGGTGGAGGAACAGAGTCCCTTTGACGATGCTGCTACCAGTCCCTTCCTTTTCCTGCAGATTATGTCACTTTGATGGCCCTGACAGCTTGCATAAGATGAAACAACGATCGTAAAGCGCTGCTTGAATTCTTGCAATCACTCCCATGGAAGCTCCTCAGTCCATGGCAGACAGAAAAAACCTCCTCAGGGTCTTGTTCTCCCCTTGAGATGTCTGTGTGACTCTTGTTGTACTCAGTAAACCCCACAGCAAGAGGCGCACTGATACGTTTTGTGCACAACGTGATGCTGGGAAAAAAAACAAAAAGGAAAACCAGACTCACACATCACGGGGCAGATTCCTGTGCAAGTTCAGAGCCAGGTTTTTTCTAAGCACTCCAGTGTCATGCTGAGCTCATTCATAGAAACCTGGTACCTGGGGGAAAGACAACTCTTTGGCAAAGTCTTGCTTGGTGTGACTGGTAAAGCACTCCCTGCCCTTGAGGCAAACGCAGGATTAGCCAATGAGTTTCAGTGGGTGCAACATCCAGAGGCTCCTTTGGGCCCCACCAGCGTCACTCTGCACTCATCCCCACACACGGGGGTAGGAGAGCTGGAGAAGAGACTTCCAGCCCCTCCAACACCTGCCAGCTGGTAGCTGAAGCCCTTGGTACAAGGGCAGTGCTATGGCTAGAATGGGCCTGGACTAAACAGGACAAAACCCAGGGAGCAACATCAGGGGCAGGAACAGTCAAACCCACCAGGGAGCCCCCGAGCAGTCCCCACACCCTGCATTCCAGCCCGGAGTGTGGTACGGGGGCCAGCCTCGGGTGAGCAGCCATTACTGCTGCTCATTCAGGAGTTGGTTTTTTTCCTGCGGGTTGGTTTTTTCCAGCTGTTCTGCTCTGATGATCTACTTAATAGCCCAGCCAGGGAGAAGAAAATAGCCCAAAACAGCAAGTGACACAGGAACTGTCCAGGAATGCCAATGTTCAGCGCATCACTGAAATCCTGCTCACCACGGCACCAGCTGTCCAAGGCAAAGTCCCTGTGCCAGCAGCACTGAGAAATGGGGTACCAACCCTGCAATCCACAACCAGTGGCAGACAAAAAGCTTCATCCTCTGTTGCCTCACTCTGATTTTTCATGCTTATAGATTAGGGAGCGGGAGAATATTTTGCAATAACTGTTCCAAACAATCTATTCTTCGCTCATTTCAGTTTGGTACCAATTCACAAATTGAACCAAGAAAAAAGAAAGAAACAAAACACCCTCAGTCTGCAGCAGTGCCCACGTTGCTTCCTCCCTGAACCAGAGATACACACACCGTGGGGTTCGGGTGCATATTTCTAACTATTTTTAACACCGAAGTTGCCAGAGCAGCAGAGTCCTGGAGGAGAAAACTCCCTGCCCGGGGCAGCCCGCAGAGATCAGCGCGGGGTCAATCTCTGAGGCCAACAGCAACTCCCGCGCGGAGCGGGGGGAGCGGCGCCCTGGGAGCAGATGCCAGCTCGCACAGCCCTGCAAACAGGCCATTTCCTAGGGCGCAAAGTTGAGCACCAAGTACAGCCCATGGTTTCGGCGATGAAAGATGAAACCATTTGTCAGCTGTTCCCGGCGCAGACAAAGCTGCGGAGCCGAGTTGCGATCCGCCTGCACGGGAGCCCGAGGGGGCCCCGAGGACCTCGCCGGTCCTCCCGGGAGTGCGGCAGCAGCAGCGGGTGTCGGGGCTCCCCTGGCGCGGGAGTGCGGCCCCGCACGCACACGCCGGTACCGACACCGGCCCCGAGCGGCCGCGGCGATCCCGGCGCCCGGCTCCCGGCACCGCCGCCGGCGCGCAGCGCGCACCGCGAGCGGGTCACGGTTATCCCGGTGCCGGCCGCTCGGTCCCCGGCAGCGCGCAACGCCCGCGGGTCGCGGTTATCCCGGCGCCCGTTCTCCGGCTCCCGGTACCGGCCGCCGGCACCCCCCGCCCGGCCATCCCATCCGCCGGCCCCGCGTCCCCCCGCAGCCCCCCGGGCTCTGCCCGGCCGACGGTACCGAGCGCTCCCCGGCTCCCCGCGGCGTCACCTTCTCTCGCTGCTCTGCCGGGAGCGGTGCAGGAGCCCGATCAGCACCACGGCCGCCCGCACCCCCGCGCGCCGGGACCGCGTCCTGCCGCCCGCCCGGGACATCGCCGCTGCCGCCGCCGACCGAGCGCCGGCACCGGCGGGGGCGGCGGCGCGTCCACGGCCGCGACCGCCCCCGCCCCGCGCCGCCCCGCGCGCGCCCCGCGCCGCCGGTAACGAGCGCGGGGCCGGTAACGGAGCCCCACGGCGGCGGCAGCGGGATGACGGCAGCTCTGCCCCCCTTCCCCTCGGGCCGGGGGACGCGGGTGTGCCCGCAGACCCTCCGGCACCCCCGGGCCGGCCCCGCGGGCGGGCGGGGCTCTGAGCGCGTCACGGGCCCGGGGACCCGACTGTCCCCGGCACAGCCTCGGGTCACCCCGGCACGGCGGCTTCCCCGCCCGCCACAGCCCGGCCTCCTTAAGGGGCGAAGTGCCAGCGCAGCCCCTTCAACCACACAGAGCGAGGACTCGCTCCTGCCCCACGGACGGGCTCCTCGCCGCAGCAAACCCCCGCAGGACCCCTTGGTGGTCCCAGCCTGGCCCTGCCATCCCTCTGCAGGGGCCGAGCATCCCTCCCCCCTGAGCTCAGGCTGCAGCAGCAAGACAGCACGGGGCTCGAGCCTGTCCCTCACACCGGGAGCTGACACACAGCTCCCTCCGGGAAATGAATTCTTTTTTTTTATTAAGTAAACTGTAAATTATCTACTTCTCACCTCAGCACCTTTCCCTGGAAATCCTTGTTGCCGTGGTGATAAAACACCCGGGTCCCTCTGCCCCCCATTATCTCACCTTTCTCTTCTGCCAGTTTAATTTTCACTGGAATTAGACACAGAACAAGCTACAGCACTTAGGGCAACTTCCTAGTCGGCGTGATGAAAGCCCCATCCCTGCTGCCAGCAGCTGTGGGATCGTACGTGACAACATCCATCCAGCACAGGACGGGACACCAGCACCTGCCCAAAGCCTGCTGGTTCCCCGTACCCCTGCAGCCACTAGGAACAGTCGAAACAATCCTCCTGCATCTGGTCCAGCCCTGAGCCCTGGGTGGGTTTAACCAGCCTGGCCTTACAGCAGGGAGGGCAGAACCTCTCTGGCAGCCACAGTTATTCCCCTGGGCCAGCTGCTCCAAGTGTCACAGCCGGGCCAGGGGCCTGGGGGGGCCCTGCCACAAACAGGAATCTCTTGAGGGGCACACACGGCTGCAGGCAACCACATCCACCATCCATTCAAGCTGGACCTGAGCAACTCCCAGGGAATGAGAAAGGCCCGCTGCTCCCCACCCACAGAGCAAGAGCCCAGTGTGGAACAGGAGCTGCCTGGAAACCCCCAGCTGGGGCAGTCAATCATTAACAGTGCATGGGGCTCCCCTGGCAAAGTCTATAACAAATGTGTTTGCTCAGGAGAAACAGCTTGCAGAGGCCACAGACCACATCTGGCAGGGAGCCGCTGCTCCTGCTGCCTCGTCCTGCCTGTCACACTCCCGCTGCACCCACCTCCCCTGCCTGGCACCCTCTTATCTACCACCCTTAAGGAGATCGACATAACCTCAGTTCTGGCCTTCTCTATCTAAAGGTTTCAGCAGAGTCTCTAATCAGATGGATTCTTTAAATGCAACAAAACAAACCCCCTATCATTGCCATAATCTCTTTCTGTATCCGACTGTAAGCCAGATAAAAACAGGCGCGATGTTATTTTTGTCAACACACCACATGAATTCACCCCAGATGAACCAGATAGCGTTTCAGTGTCACCACAGCACCCACCCTGTGCACATGGAGCACTCTAAGACCCAAACTTAACCCCAAGATCAGTATTTTTGTATTTCACCAGATCTGGACGTCCCTGCGGAGACTGAGGCAGCAGCAATTCCAGCAGACAAGTGTCAAGGTACCCACTTCCCCACAGGAAACAGTCCAACTTATTCTCCAAAAATTCCAAAATGCATTTCTATCTCCTCAGAACAACATCAGATGGTGCCAAACTCTGAATGGTGGTGAGAGAACATAAGTAGGTAAGAGGAATGGGTCCTGCTAAACCTGGGTGCTTCCTGCACCGCCAAGCCTTTCAGTAAAGTTTTTTGTGGATCAAAGATCTCTTCCTGCAGAAAATAGCTGTTCTGCTTTCCTTCGGGCTGAACCTATCAGTATGACAAACTTCTCAGTCATAGAAAAAAAACAAGGAAAAATAAGAAATTAGATCCTATTTCTTTGCCAAATTACACCAGTTCTCAAATTAGTTTCCAGTTAATGGAGGGGGAGGAGTTAATTTTAAATCTTTTAGCTCTCACATTAAACAGGCAGATTCGAATTTCATTGAGTCTCCCTCTCTGGAGACATTTTCCACATCTCCCCTCCCCTTTTCCAGACAAGTTAAGTATTAATCTCCTCTTGGTTTATGCTGAAGTGGCTTTTTATGGTATTGATTTTTAAAGATGTTCAATTCTCTCCTCTTTGGAAATAGACAAACTTGGAGCAGAACCTCAGTCGGGTTCCCTCTCCACCCAAACATGGCTCAGCCCGCAATGGCAGTAATTGCATCTGGACCCATTGCAGCTGATCTGTAATTCATAGGCTGAGGTGGTGATAGATGGTGAGGGGCTGAGGTGGGCTGGGGGTCCCTAGGAGGGCTGGAAGCTCACACGGGTAAAAGGAACCAGGACCTCCTGCTCCACAGGACATCACCTCCGGCTGTGACAGACCCTGCAGAACCTGCCCTGCATTTCTTAGGTTCTGCCATCTGGAAACCTCTCCAGGACCGACCAGGGCAGGATGACAGGGATTCCTAGGAAGGCACACAAGGTGGCAGGGCTGGTGCATCTGAAAGTTCCTGCCCTGCCTGTCTTCCCCATGCCTCGCTCCCTCCAGCTCCATCCAACCTCCCGTTCCTGCCGTGACGCCACCAAAGCATCCATCACCTTCTGAATGTTTGCAATAGGGATGCCCTGTCGGGGCCAGCACCCCCAGATGATCTCCAGACGTCCCAAACGACATCTCCTAAGACAGAATGCTGCAGTTCAAGGACTCCAAGTCTCCATCCTTCCTTTAAAACTTCAGTGTGACCCCTTCAGCCACTAAATTACCTCCAGTGTAAGCAGTTGCCCCGGTTTTATGAAGAAATAAATATCTCTCGAAAAATGCCCTGACATTTTCTTCAGAGAAAGCAGTTTGGCAGTGAACTAGGAAGCCTGAGGGGCTGGAGGGAGTGCAGGACAGGTCAGGACAATTACACACCATGATTAACACATCACCTGGCAGCTGTCTGGATGCTCTGCTGAGAAAGAAAGATCTGAAAACATCAGACTAGGACAAGATTGAGCCCTTTATCCCTAGAAATACAGATTCTGCTGTGAATAAATGACACTATTAATATTATTATGAAGCCATTAATTTATGTAATAACTTTGGCTTTTGGACAGATGCTGCTGTGAGATGCCATGCGCAGGGGACGCAGCCCCCTGCTCGCACCTGAGCTGCAGCCACAGCTGAGCCCAGCTCTGGTGACTCAGGGCTTCTCCAGCGGGAGCTGCAGCGCTGCCTCATCACAGTGCAGGACAGTCCGTGTCACCCCTGTGCCTCCCTGGGCAGGAGACATTCCTGGTCCCCTCGCTCCCGAGGGACAGTGTCAGAAATACACGAGCTGTGCCAGGCACTTGCCACAGCCGGGCTGGAGGCACGGCCAGCCCATCCCTGCGGCACCGTGCCTGAGCTGCAGGGGCTGGGCCCGGAGACCTGCCCGGGGCCCTTCCCCACCCCCTTGGGACCCTTCCCCACTGCCCCAGGCACTCACCCTGAGCCCCTCTGGGCACTGCCTCCCACCTGAGCACAGGCACCCGCGCTGCCCAGGCGGGAGAGCTGCGCCGGCACCGAGGACTGGGAGCCAGAGAGGAACAAAAGGAGACAATGCAACACGGCCCCAAACCCAAAAATAGTAACTGTTTCCCTGCAAAGGAGCAGCCACATCCCAATTTCCCTGGCATGGCAGAAACGGATTTGGGAGCTTGCAAACGAGGGAGAAAGCGATTATAGTGTTTCAATCGGTGCTGCAGGAGGAGGATAAGAGGGCATCCACTTTTAGAGAAGTATCACAAGAAATGGAGCTTTAGATTACATTACATCCAGCCCCAAGTAATCTGATTAGAAATTTATTTTATGGCTGCAGTTAGAAAGACATGAAGGAAATCCCAGGAAAGCAGAGAGCCAGCTCCTCCACGCAGGCAATGAGAGACAGAGCACCGTGAGCTTATCTCCCCAGAAATGGTGTGATGCCACCAGCCACCCCGACACCTGGCCAAGTCTGAGAGATGGGATGGATGTGTGCCAAGGCATGGGGCAGCCCCAGCTCTCCACACACACATTGGCAAGGGCCCCCACACAGCAGTGCCCCAGCCTGAGAGCTCCCTGTGCCCTGGCACTGTGGCTCCTGTACAGAGGAGCAGGGTTGAAGTGCAAGAAAGGAGAAATTTACCTGCTGAGCTCAAGGAGGAGCACACAGGCAGCTGGCTTGCCCTGTCCAGAGCCCACCCCTGTGACAAGTGCAGTCAAACATCAACCTTCTGCCTGGCCTGTGGCCAAGCAGGGTCCATGAGCATCCATCTCCCCAGCACAATTTCCAGCCCTCCCAAGCAGTAGGTGAGAAGAGTGCTCCAAGCCACAAGGAAAGAACAAAAATGAAAGAACTCTCACTTTCAGGTGGGTCAGGCAGGCCTTGTCACCCTCCCCTGGGCAGAGGGGATGCTGAGGAGCACAGCTAAGGAAGGTGCTGGGAGCAGCTCCTCCCTGTGCGCCCCAGGCTGCCCCTGCCCGAGGGCACACAGTCTCCAGAACATCCCAGTGAAGCAGCTCCTGGCTGCAGCGTGAGCAGGCGATGCCAAGCACTGTGTGTGCCAGACACACTCAACCAGACCAGCTCCAAAGGGGTGAGACCTGAGCCGCAGTCAGGCCAAGAGCTTTAAGAAAGCCACCAAAGAGCAGTGACCCAGGAGCATCCGTGACAGGAGCCTGAACACTGACCATGCCATCAACACATGAATGCATGAGTGGGCGGTTTTCCAAGATTCATTTATCAAGGAACAAAGCAAGCTGTGGGTACAAGGAGTCTCTTGTACACCTCTCCCATCCATTGTGTGCCATTTGGCCTTGAGCCAAACGCTATCCTGTGATTGAGACAGCCCAGTGAGTCACCTTTGGGGTCCTCCTGCCCAGCAGCCTGGCTGTGTGGTGGCACTTGGGGGTAGCATCAGCTGCAGCACTGTTGACACAGAATGAGGTAGTCATGGCCACGACAGCAGCGCAATTACATGGAAATTCTATTCCTGATAATTTGGGGTATTTCTCCGTGTGAACACAGGCCTCCTGAAGAGATGAGCTCCAAGATTTCAGCATCCAATTAAATTAGATCAAATCAGCAGAGGAAATTAGTCTTTACAGCATGAGCAGATCCTCTGAATTTTACTAGCAAATCAGTGAGCTAAATGTCACCATTCATCAGTAACATCACTAATAAAGCCAGAATTGGGACGTACAGCTGCTAACATGCACCACTTGCCCAACACTTCCAGCACCACCAGTACCCCGCTCAGGCTCTGGTCATTCCTCCGCTTCCCAGACAGAGCAAAGACCATCCCTGAAGCCATTATGCCATTCAATCACCACTGGAATCCAGCTGGGAAGCTCAGGATTAGGCCCAAACTTTGACCTCAGTGGAGCAATGCCCTTCCTGAGGATGCTGCAAGGGCAGTGGGAGGAGGTGGTGGGCAGCGAGGGGGTCGTGGAGCAGTCCCAGTGGCAGCAGGAGCAGCAGCGCCTGTGCCCCAGCGACTCCTCTGGAGATGACACCGTCTCAATTACCCACCTCCCTCGCAAGCTTTGTTTGATATGAAAGCATTAAAAGACATATAATTTGTGGAGCTAAAACACAGGTATTATCTCTGACACATCCATACTACAGGGAACGTTCTGAAGTCAATCACATCCAGGGGTTTCTGCTGCTTCACAGATTTTTCCTTGCCTCTTGCTCCAAATAAGAAAAGATGGAAAATGAAGCCGTTTTTAGCTGCAGACCCACCATCTTCCTCTTCAAATCACCTCACACTGTGCAACCTCATCAATGATTGGGAACAAGAGAGCCAGATCAGCTTATCAGGGCTTTGGAAAGTGGACTCTGCATTCTAAAGTGGAAAGGATTAACACTATATTGTTGCAGGAGAAAGGAGCTGTCATGGTCCCTGGTGTGACACCAGTAACGTTTGAGAGGAACGAGACAGGACAGTGCCTGAAAGGACTGACCTTTGAGCCTTCACGGAGACTCAGAATATAGCTCTGACCTATTCAAGTACCTGTCAAGCCTCTACATGTCTCTTCTGGGTGGGAGCCTGAGATGAGCCATGTTTTCACAACAGGCTTTGGAAGATGCGAGGTCCTTGGATATCGCATGGGTCACTGAGAGCATTGCAAGCCCCACTGGAAATAAAATAGCAGAGGTGGAGAGGGCCGTTTCCACCCTTTGCAGCACCAAGCCTTCCCATGGCACGGGAAGGACCATGGGCCCTGGGGCTCGCCAGCGCCAGGACACCAGGACCCTGCCAACTCACAGGAAAAGCAACAGCCGGCGGGAGCGGTACAGTAATTAACAAAATTATCATCAGGAACAAACCACAGGCTTTGGCAGAACGCCTGCACTGCCACGCCAGCACTGCCTACCCCGCTCTGGGCTCCTTGGCTTAGCAGAGATGGGGCTCTCAGGGTCCCCAAATCACACCCACCCTGGCGGCGAGTGGGCACAGGGCCAGGGCTGAGGGGAGCCCAGTGGGCACATGTCCACGGCCAAGGGGAGCCCAGCGGGCACCCCGAGCGGGGCAGGAGCCCTGCAAACCCTGCCCGGGTGACCTCTGTGACTCCTGCAGGCAGGAGGTGATCCCGCAGGCAGATGGTGCCTCAGTCACCACAGCCATCACGGCTCCCTCCGCCCATCACGACAATATTTGCTCTCAGAAGGTGGCTGCTCTCCGAGCAACCGCCCTCCGACTGCAAACAGCTCCCAGCCTGACAGGCTATAAATATGGCAGGAGGAAAAACCAGCACAGTTTATTAGTTCTGAGACAGAGCTAAAAATAGACCCACGTGGGGCTGCTCAGTCCTCTGGGCAGATGTAATTGTGGATAATCTAGCTTTAAATATGAGAAGGCTGTCTGACAGCAACAACAACATTTTAACATATGGATGGGGCGGCGCTCACGGGAACGCGCCAGCGTCACCGCGGAGCGGCGCTTGCTCCGCCGGATCCCAACCCGCCTCTCCTGTCCCATGGCCGGGCTTGCTGCAGGAATAATCCCGCACATAAACCCGAATACCTACAGCAAGCCCTCAGAGGAAAGCATAGAGGCAAATACCGAGGGGGAGCATCAGCGGAGCTGTGCCAGCACCCATTCCCCCGGCCTGAAATTTTATATAGCTAAGGCTTACCAGATTAAACACTCCGAAACACTCCAAGTCCTCAGAGCTGACAGCACCTTCCTCCTCCTGTGAAAGCTTCCTCTGGCCCAGGCAGGCTGTGAGACGAGCTGGGGGGATGCTGTGTGGGTGCAGGGCTGGGTGTGGGCAGGCAGCCAGGGCGATAACTGCCCTTCCACGAAGAGGGAAGCGCTCCCGCCTGCCTGCCAGAGATAGCAGGGAGACGTTGGGACTGGCTGGATTTTGTAAATCTCCCACCAGTCCTCGGGCCCACGGGGAAGGACAGAGCATGGCCCTGCCACCGTCCCAGCAAGCAACTCAAGCAGCTGAGAGCGAGCAGGGACAGCGGCAGCAGCAGAGATCTGTCACCACCCCTGGGCACACACCTGCAGCTCCCTGGCACTGCAAGGGGCTTCCTCCCAGCAGGAGCCCAGCACAGACCTGCTGCCAGCACAAGGACTCGTTGTGCCTGGCATGCCATGCCCGTGACTCTCCCAGCTGCCAGGACCCTGCACTCTGCTGGGTGCACAATTAACAGACATCCAGCACTGACCCACTGAGAGACTCAGCCTGGCCTCGTTCTGCCCCTCCAGCCCAGCACTGGTTTTAACTGAGTTTAAAGTTTTCTGCAAGTCCAGAGCATTCCTTGCACCCTGGCCCTGCATGCTCAGTCCTTCCCCAGGCACCCTGGCAGAAAGGGGTCACTGCCAGGCTCCAGAACTGGGATATCCATCCAGGGCATGTTGGGGGTCACTGCTGGGGTTTGCACTGGGCTGGCTCCACGCCCAGCAGCAGTGGAGAGGAGCAGTTCCAAAGCAATGGAGATAGAAGCCTCCCTGTGTGCTGCAGCTGGCTGCTTTGCAGTAGTTCTGACAGCATTTCCTTTGCATGTGCTTCTCCGGCTAAATATAATTGCAAAACATACATTTACATGCAATTATCCATTTATGAAGTGCTAATAAGTCAAAGGAATTTACTTAGATGCAATCTGCTCACCAGACCTTGTCCTCACAGGACCCAAGCACAATCCTCCAAGATCAGTGCAAAAGTCAGTGCAGCCACCTCCAAGACGCTAAATCATTCCCACGTCTTCCCATTAACTCAGTTCCAGCCCATCAAACATTAAAGAGCCTCAAGCCTGGACAGCTCTTTTTATGGAGGTCGAGTAAATCTTTCATCTCTTCCCACCTTCATCCTCCTGCTGCCATCGGCAGAGGAGCATCACATGCTCTTTCATGTGAGCTCTGACTGCACACACTGACTGCCAGTAAATGCTGTACATGGCTCCTCCATTCCACAGAGACATGATTATTTTGGTGCTATTTTTGCTTTATAAGGCTAAAAGAAGAGGTGACTCTGCCTGAAGGAGGGGATTTTTTTACTGATTTTTTTGTTTAACACTCTGTGGTTTCTCAGTAAATGCCATCGATACCAATGAGCAAATAACCAGAGCACAAAGGCTGAGGAGCTGTCAGCGGGGCTGGTGAATCCCCCGTGGGACATCCCTCTATCAGTTTGTTCCACAGAGGAGGAAGGGCCCCACGAGTCCCCCATCCCACTTTTCCACCTCCAGCATCCCCAGTACAAGGACTTTACAAGGCCAAGGGGGCTCAGGGGTCTCTGCCTGCTTTCCTGGGGACCCCTGCACTTGCTGGACTGCTGTGAGAGGCAAACAAACCCACCTGGCTGGCTCACCTGGCCAGAGCTGCTGTTTGACATGCTGTTTGACAGCCTTTGCAGGCTGATGTTTTCCTCCGGGTGACCTTCCCACTTGGGAAGCAGCTTAGCTGCCATCTGGCTCAGGTGATCCCTTCCCGACAGCACAACCTGACCTCAAACATCCTGTGTCTGACCAGGACTGCATGGAGCCCCCAGGAGAACCAAGGGGACCCCAGGAACCTGGAGACACTTGCAGCTCCCTACAGAGACTTCATGTGACACAATAAAACACCAACACCAAGCCAAGGCTGGGGAGCTGCCTCTGGACACCAATCCCCTTTGCCAGCTGCTCCAAGCTCTTTCCCCTGGAGTGGGTAAGGAATAAAAAAAATGCAGAAAAGTAGGAATCACGCTGGAATTGGTCTAAACCAAACCACAGGGTCTGCACATGCCAAATCCCACTTACTGCCCAAGGGTCTCAGTCTCCATCCCACAGTTCCTGGGGCCGGCCCCAGTCCCAGCAGCTCTCAACAGCTCCAGCACCGAGCACAGCAGCACTAGGGCCTGCTTCCACCCTTTCACCCCAAGAACAGTGAGCAGAGTACCCCCAAGCCCTCTCCCGGACTCTTCATCCCCCACAGACTGCCTTTGGGCAGGAGCATATCTCACTCCCCAGAGCAGCCCCACGGCAGCCAGAGGCTCAGCTTCCTCCTGCCGCAGGACTGTGGGTTCCAGAGCCAGGGCTGGCCCACGGCCAGGACATTCAAACGCGAGTGGTGGGACCGGGCACACCAGCTCCTGGCTGGGCGCCCACGCTCTCAGGTCCCTCTGCCCGGCAGGCACGGGCACGGCACAGCTCCCTGGGGCAGAGCCAGACCCAAGCTCTCCCGAGCTTCCCGGGCGTTGCACGGGGGCCGAGCTGCGCGGCAGCGGCTGCCCGGGAATGCTCGAGCCCTGAGCCGCACCTCCCCTGCCCACCCGCAGCCCGCCAGCGGAGGGATCAGCTGAGCCCTGATGATGCCAGGGCCCCCACCCATCGCCTGTCCCGACACTCCCACTCCGCAGCGCCCACTCGCGCTCTCCAGCCCCGCAGACACATCCACGGTTACCATAGGAACTGATGAAACCCGAACTGAAGCAGAGAACGGAGAGACGGGCAGGGGGAAAACTGCTTCGATGCCCCAGCGCCACCCGCGTGGGTGAGTTTATCCTGACTCCGTGGGCGAGTTTGTCCCTCTGCGGGACAGGCAGGGCTGGCCCTGCACGGCTCAGCCCTCCCGCTGCCGTGCTCCGTCCCTCCAACCCCGCTCCGTGCGCCGGGGCCGCCCCGGGGTTCTGCGAGCCAGCGTGGGTATCTGCAGCAGCACGAGGCTCCCTGAGATGCTCCAGGGCATGCGGGAAGCAGCTCAGATTTTCCCTAATAACTTATCCAGGGAAAGAAAACTTCCGATGCCTGGTGCCTCTGTGCCACGGGTCAAACCAGGACACTCCAACGGAGGCTGCAGCAGTAACAAGAGGGCGCTAAAAACCCAGAAGTTCGGGTTTATAATATTTTCATAATTTTAAAAGCTTTTACAAATACAAAATGTATTTGGGCTGAGCCCCAATTACAGAACCACTTAATTAAGCAGCCTACCCACAGACCAGAAGCACCACGGGGCTGTGGGAAGCATTAGCTGCAAACAGCAGTGGATATTCATCAAGAGCTCCAGGGAAACTCCTTCCTTCGGCCAGGGCAGGAGAGAGAGAGAAACGTGGTCCCGGCCCCTCACCCTGCCCAGGCAGGAGCATGGCAGCGTGCCCACAGCCCTGGCACAGCATTCCAAGCACGGCATTAGCGGCCTGGCACGGGGCAGAGAGGAGGGTGCAGGGGGGTTCTGCTGCAGAACTGCTGCAACAGCCTCAGAAAAAAATCAGGGCACAGTGTACAGCAGAGTACAGGGAGCAGCTCAGTCCTTCTCAGCTTCAAGGGAAAAGGAAAGGCTGCAGAGAATTCCCTCCACTCCCCAAAGTGACAAACATCGACTTCTCCTTAGTTCAGCACAACCCGAGCAATGAGCGCAGCACCAGCGACTCTGCTGTGCCATTTACAGCGGGCATTTGCCGGCTCGCTCAGACAGCAGCTCCCCCAGGCTTCCCAGATACTTTTCCATTAATGAATAATTTGCACAATGATTATAGAGGGAAACCGCATGAGCCATCACCCTATGCATTGCCTGGAGCCCAGGGGAGGCTTGGCCACAGCATTTCCTATCATCACAGGCTGAAGCTGATAGCGCTGGAGCTGCACGTGTGCTCACAGTGGGGAGCCCCGGAGCCGGGGAGCTTATCCGGAATTCAGGAGATGCACTACAGCGGGAGGGAAGGGATCAGTACCCAGGACGTGCGGCCAGGAGGACAAAGCTGGTGGGAACAGGAGGCAGGTCCCAGACAGCCACGAGCAGAGAGCATCGGTGCCACCACTCCCACACCTTCTCACCTCTTCCCCACCATCTGAGGACATATCCCAGCAGGCATGATGACCTCACACCACTCACTCCATCACAGCACAGGACCTGGCCCAGCAACCATCTCACCAGTGCCGCACAACCCACACCACCCACCAGTGTCCAGCAAGTCTGTGGCAATTCCAAGATGGACCCACCAAGCAACACTGCCCATCCACAGACCCTCCTGGTCACCAGAAGCATCTCCACCCCTTCCAGAGCAGTGCCCAGAGCCCCTCAGTAGCACAGGAGAGGAGCTGGGGCGCAGGCACCCACTGCTCCACCTCAGCACCTCTCCAGACTGAAAAACAAAATACAATACCTCCAGACTTCACTGGATTTTCACCCAGAAGCTCAGCGCCAGCCTGACCTGCTGATCCCCAGCCCCATCACCCCCGAGGCAGAGCTGGTGCCCTGTGGGCTGCCCCACGCACACCTCAGCCCACTGATCACACAGCGATCACATCACCGTATTTGTTGTGATCTCCCAGCGCCTGACTCACTTTAGGCTTTCAGGAGAACAGACCGTGGGACACGCACGAACGCATGTCCTGGAGTGGGCGGACATGGCTGGACTCCACTGCACCAGCTGGAGCCCAGCTCCCAGAAAAGCATCCTGCACACACCGAGCCAGCTCCCAGCACCACACATCCCACGGGAAATCACTGCGCGAGGGAAGAGCCAAGGTACTCACTTGATCTTCAGGCTGGCCAGCATTGTCTTGTCGATCCTGGGGAGAGAGCAGAGGAGGGAGTTACTGCAGGCACAGGGGCTCCAGATGTAGCTGGGAGGGGGTTGGGCGCTGGGGGCCACTGCCAAACACGACCTCAGCACCTCCTTTGGAGGTGCCAGCGCTCCGGCTGACACAATGATCCTCACAGAATTACTTCTTTGGAAAACAAAATCGACCAAGATTTAACCCAAAATGAAGCCTTGGCAGCAAGAAAGAAAATAATCCCCCTCGTTCTTTCTTGGGAAAACAGAACTGCTGCCTCCCCATCTGGAATGCCAGCGGTGAGCTGGGCAGCAGAGGAGGGCATGGCCTGTGTCCCAGCTCTCTCCAAAGCACAGCTGCCACAAACCACGTATTTACAGATAATGGACCTGTGACAGCCCTGCCGGGCTTGGGAGATCCCACCAAGCCCCACAAATTGCAACCCGGCCCCAGGCAGACAAAACACAGAGCAGCCCCACCGCCCCCAGCCCTAGCTGGCTCATGTGGGACTGGGAGTCCCAGTTGCTTCACTCATTTCCCTGGCACTGGTAATGAGTGTTCATCTCCTCAGAATCATGGTGGTTACAGTCATATTAATATTAATTAATGCAAATCATAATAATGTCTCAAAATGCAAAACAATGTCTTTTGGCAGTCACTGAAAATGCTCTGTTATCTGCCACATGGAATCAGTTCCACATCTCAAAAAAAGACCAAACACAAAATAACACCCCCAACTCCCTCTTGCTTTGCACTGTGATCACAGAGGACACGGCGTGGCCACAGAAATACAGCCTCACCCCACTTGCAGCTTTACCTTCTCCACGCCCACGCTGGGCTCCACTGTCAGGAGGGGGCTGCACCCGTGGGTGGCACAGGGGCCCGGGTCCCCAGCACTCCGTGCCACAGGCTGAGCTGGCACTGAGGCACGGGTACCATTGCCTTTCCCAGGGTCTCTCTTGCAGCAACCTCACCCTCATGAAACCCCACAGCCACGGGAGCTCTGTTCCAGGCATTTCCCCAAACATCAGCTTCCATGCTCTGCTCTGGAGAGCCAGCGTGCTGCTACTCCTAAAAATAGATCTAGGGCACCTGCTATTGTGACTTAATACCTTAAAGCCTGCCCAGACCTTGTTGATCATTAAATCATGTTAAACATGAGAGCATGCTGGGGAGCAGAGCCATTTCCAAACTCAGTGGCAGAGGCAAAGCAGCTCAGGGACAGTGGGTGGCTGGGGCAGCTCCCATGGGAGCTGTCCCTGAGTGGGAACCGCATGAGTGGCTCCATCCGGAACCACAGGAGGAAAAAACAGTTGTTGTTATTTGGCCTCTCAGAGTGAGAAGGGGAGAAAAAAAACCCAGCAACAACCAAAAGAAGAAAAAACCCAAAACAAAACACAACAAAAAACCACAGGAAATAAACTCCCATGTTTGGGAAACCGCAGTTGCAGTTGACTGTGAGAGCCGTTTGTCTGCCCTGCCCTGCTCGGTCCAAAGGCGGCAAAATGAAACTCCCCACGCCCCACAGCCCTGGGGCTCCCCAGGCCTGGGCAGCACCAGCTCCGGGGCAGCACTCACAAAGGCTTTGCACACCATGTGCACCCCTGCAGCCGAACTGGGGGCACCACATCTGCCCCCAGGATGGACCCACTGCTCCGCGACCTCGCTGGCAGCAGATGAAGCTGGTAGAGAGGAAAAAAAAAAGCAATTTCCATCCCAGCAGAGGCTGGAAATAGCAAGCGTAGCCACAGCAGGAGGCGGCTGGGTGTGCCCGGGCACCTCACACGCAGCCCCACAGGAAGGGTGGGGCGTGAGAAGATGCAGGTGCAGGCACGGGTCTGTGGCAGGTCCCTTCTTTTCCTGTGAACGCCCAGAGAAGGGCTCTCCCGGCAGCGCTCAGCGCTTTCCAGGCAGCGCCTGCCCCAGGGACCCGGGGAGAAGTGCACTGACCCCCTTGGCACCCCCACGCCACAGCTCATGGAGGATGGGGCTCCCCCGCAGCTCTCACCATGCAGACACTGGCGTGGCATCTAAAGGAAAGCCCATGTCCTGTTCCCCCAGCCCAAACTGCAATGCTGGCGCAGCCCCCAACAGCCAGAGCAGCCCCCCAAAAACCACCACAGCCCCCAACAGCCAGAGCAGCCTCCCAAAAACCACCACAGCCCCCAACAGCCAGAGCAGCCTCCCAAAAACCACCACAGCCCCCAACAGCCAGAGCAGCCTCCCAAAAACCACCACAGCCCCCAACAGCCAGAGCAGCCCCCAACAGCTGGCAGACCCCGTTTTCCTGAGTGACTCTTCGCTTGTGGTTTTCTTTCCCCTGCAACTGCCAAAGCACAGCAAGAAAAAAACCAGAGCAGGGCCCAGCTGGCCCTGGATGCCCTGCCAAGGAGGGTCACGGCTCTGCTCCACCGCAGTGGGAAGTTCCTGGGGTGCCCCCGAGCCACTGCTCACAACAGCGACAGTGGGGCAGAGCTGTCCAAGAGCTGCGATTTGGCCACCACAAAAAGTGCCCACATATCACTAAATTTATTTGTACAGAAGTCTATCCAAGAGCTCCCTTCCCCTTCGTATGTAAAGAAAACACAATCCAGCCAAGGCAGCTCTCTTGGCTTCAGCGAGGCGTGAGCTCCATCCCAGGGGACCCTGCCGAAAGCCTCGCTGCCCTCCCGCAGCCCTCACAGTTACTCAGCATTTCCCCCAGCCGGTCCCAGGCAGCTCCACGACACCGCATTCCCCTCCACGGCCCGGGGCTGCCGTTGTCCAGTGACAGCCCCCGCAGCCGCTGCGGAACGCGGAGGGGGCAGAGCAGCCTTTTGCCCCCGACACCGAACACCATCACAACCATAACAGACTTGGAACAGACACGAAACACCTCGGGGAGGAGACCTGAAGAGAGGGCAGAGGGGGAACGGCGTCGTTTCCTCAAGCTGTTTCCCTACAGATCAAGAAAGAAGAGACAGGAGCAAACAGTCTGCTGAAGTCGGGGTGCAGGCAGCGCCTGGTGCTCTGCTGAGGACACACGAGGAAGGGATGGCCCATGGAGCTGCCAGTGCTGCTGGGAACCTGCCCCGGACCAGGAGGGAGGTTGCTGCGCGCCCCAAGGTGCCCAAGGCGGCCGTGAGCATCGCTGTCTGAGAGCAGGAGGGACAGGCAGCAGGGAAAGTAGCGAGAGAAAGCTGCAGGGGCAGACATTTGCAGGTAGCGTGCCCACAGGAGCCCCCAGGAGCCCTCAGGGAGCCCCCCCAGGGCCCATCACCCGCAGAGCACACGAGGTTTTTCTGGGCTGGAGTTGTGCCAGGCGTCCTGCGGGCACGGGGGCAAGAAGGTCCCTCCCGCGGGCCACATGCCCGTGCTGGCACGGGCGGAGGGAAGGGCTCGCCTGGCGATTGCTGCTCCTCGCACGGCTGCCGGCAGCGAGGGAGGGAGGGACGGAAGGGAAAGGGGAAGGGGAAGGCACCCACCAGCCGTAGCCGCCGAAGGAGACGCTGCGCTTCCTCTGGAACATGTTGGAGGCTCTGTGCTGCCGGGGCGCTGCGGACAGCGGCGATGGGACAGCGGCCGCCGTGCGGGGACCGGCGCTTTGTGCCGGCGTCGGGCGCTGTGCCGGGCGGGGGGACCCCAGCACGCCCCGGTCAGCCGCCCCCGGCGCGGCAGCGCATGCACACGCGCACACACAGACACCACGAAAAAAAGTCATTTCCTTTTCTTTTCGCGGCCACAGGCTTTTCGCAACCCCGCGCTGCAAATATCGTATTTCTCCTAATGGCGGGACCACCCGCGGTGCCGCAGGGGCAGCGGGGCTGGGCCACGGACGCGCGCAAACACCGTGCCCTGCGGCTGCCCCAGGCGCTAAGGCCCCATCCGGAGGGTCACCGGTGCCACCGCGGTGGTCTGCCTCTCCCTCTCTGTCCCCGAAATTGTAGCGCTGCAGGCGCAGCACCGGGCTGGCTCCCCGGCAGGGGAACCTCCACTCACCCCTCCAGTGCCCTTCAGGGGACATCCCGCTAAAGGCATCGGACCTCGGTGAGCAAAAACCCCATCTTTTCATCTCCCACGGCAAACAGATCCCGCCATCCCAGAGCCCAGCAAGGCATCTCCCGCCCGCTGCCATGCAGCTGCCTGTGGCACTCAGGCATCCCCTGGCTGAAGTGGCATCTGCAGCCTGACCACCACCCAAACGCCCGTCCTTTAACAGCCAGGCTTCAGGAATCCCATGGAAATGGAAATGCTGACATCTAGCTGGGTATGAGCTCCCATCCATCACAAATCCCACGAAAACAGATGCTGTTCCCTGCACCACGCTTTGGGCATTGTAGGGCACAGCAGAGCCGTGGGGAGGTGAGCCTGGTTGCAGGGGGGCCGTGGTGCCCAGAGGCTGTACCTGGTGCCCAGGTGTCCTCACACCTCCCCAAACCAACCTCCAGCGCGCAGCTGCACCCACTCAGAGCTGGGCTACACCAGGGAATCACCCTCTGCCGGTCCAGGAGAGGAGGAAGAGTGGGAACAGCGAGCCCCCTGGACAATGGAGAGTCAGGGAGAGCTGGGCTGTGCTGGGGCCACAGCACAACACCAGAGCAGAGCCATGCCAGGAGAGGACACGGCTCAGCCAGCATCCTCTGCCATCCCACGGGATCCAGGAATCCCAGAGCCACTGCAGCTCGGAGGCCAGAAGGAGCCTCTGACTGCCGAGGTCCAACCAGATCACTCACCTCCTACCCCAGTGGTCCAAGCCAACGCCTGGTGCAGACTCACAGCATTCCCTCGCCCTGGCACTCCACACAGTGCTGGCACCTGGTCAGAGGCAGCTCTAGCCCAGTGTTCTCATCCAGGCACCCAAAAGCTTTAAATTGAGAGACATTTGAATTCTGTCTGATGTGTGAAAGAAAGGGGTGGGGGGAGAGAGTATTGTGAGCTGGAGAGAAAAATCACTCAACTCCAAGGAAAGAACTTGGACTGAAATCCAGCTATTTCAACTCCTACTTTTCTGCCCACAGCCTTAAAGGGAAGAAATGATGAAAATTCTTTGAATTTTAGAGCTCTTGAAGACATTATTTTTAAAAAACCCAAAACCGTGCTGCAGGTTTTGAAGCCATAATTCAGGCACTACAGAATATCTGGAGCAGTCATTTGCTTGGAGCACGTTTGTTCCTGGCCTGCATGATCTGTGTCAAAGCTCTGCATCAACAGCAGTGTGGTGTTATCCTCTCTCTTCATCTTCCCCCAGGTCATGTCTTCCTTACACTCCTCCTGGCTGATTTCTGCCCAGCTCTACCGAGCTGCTCACAATTAACACGTCTGAAAATAAGAGCTCTGGGTATAGCCAGGCACATTGAAATGAGACCCAGCAGAGCCCTGCGTGCAGAGCGTGGGACAGGGGCTGATGGTGGCTGTGGGGAGCACTGCCCTTGGCTGCTTCCACACCAGGAGAGCCCCAGAGATGGCAGCTTTAGACCTTCCCCTTGCAGCACCATCTACTGCGTCTTGTTCTGCTGCTCCCGCCCTGTGGGAACTCGCGGCTGCCGGAGCTGACCCGGGAGCAGGAAGGGTGACAGGGACACCCACAGCAGGGCAGGACTGGCTCCCCTTTGCCAGGAGGACTCCTCAGTCAGTAGGTCATGACCAGACCCGCAGCTCCTCCTCACGCCGTGCTAAAGCGCAGAGTAACCCCACAGCTGCCCCAGGACTCCAGAGCACAAGAGGGGAGAGCCCTGGGATGGCCATAGGGAAACATCTCCATTTCCTGCTGTCCAGGGCCGTGTGGGGCAGCCCCTGCACAAGCACAGCTCAGCCTGCTCCAGCACCCGGGATTACCCCTGGCTGGCACTGGTGGAAGTGGGGCTCTTCCTGCTGGCAGCCCCCCAGCCACCTCAGATCCAGGTGACAAACTGCATTTGAACCAGGCAAAGGTTAAAAATATACCAAGGACCCAACCTCAGCTCCCCCGAGGCCACCAGCCTCCCTCGATCCCGGGTACCACACCACCGCCTGCCTCCAGAAATAGTCTCTGCAATGACATTTTCTCACTTCCCCTCTCCCCCCTGAGGTATTTCACACAGGCTCAAAAACAAAAAGGAAAAAAGCCTTCCTCCTTTCAGAGCAGGCACAGGGAAATCATAACTGAGCAGCCAAAATTAGGGAACAAAACCCTGGGGGAGGACGATTCCTCAGTACCATCTGCACCAGTCTAAATTAACATCTCCCAGGGGCCTCTGCCAGATCCAAGATCCCATTGCTCTGACCCAACCTGGTGAGCAGCCCCTGCCTACTGGGAACAGTGCCACACTGCTGGTGACACCTCAGAGCAGGACTGTGCCCGGCAAGGGCAGCACAATTCTTCCCTTCCTTACTGGGGTAAGAGACTGATTGCATCATTAGTGCTTTAATATTGCCTGCGGCACGCTGAGGGCATCCAGCTTCCTATTATGATTCTAAAGAAGGTTGTGGGCACCCAGAAATATTAGATTTTGTCCTGACAGGAAGAACATGGCGTGCACATCAGCTTGACCTACAGAGCGAAGGAAAACAGTGTCCAAATTACCTCTGACTCAGTTCATGGGATATTTTAAACAGTATTTTCTCCCCTTTATGGTACTGCTGAAGTGAAAAAAAGAAACTTGATGACTTAAATGCAGCTTCCCACAAACCCCAGCTTGCTCTTGGGGGTGGCACTTCACTGCTCAACAGCTTCAGACCAGAAGGGCTGAGAGGGTTCCCTTGGCCACCACGCTGGGGAGGGGAGGCTGTGTGTCACCCGAGAGGAGAGCTTCAGACAAAGGACAGGAAAGCCTCCCGAGCCCAAGGCTGTGCACAGCTCAAGCTGCAAACCACGCTCCAGCTCCTCTTCCACATTCTCGAGAAACCATTGATGGCTCAGGGACTCATCCCTATGTCCAGAGTGATCTGATCACTCCTGCTCGTTTCTGTGGAAATGGGCAAAAAAATAGATCCTGGAGGAAGCCACCATGCGACCTGCAAAGTATCACTGCTCAGGCAGTTGGCACAGAGGGATCCTTACACTGAGGAAGGGCAGCACCAGCTTTCCCAGCAGCCCAGGGACCCCCCAGCACAGAGGAGAGAAACCCAGGAAACCAACAGGTGCTGACAACCTGGCCCCTCTGCTGGCAGGTGCCTGTGCCCCCCAAAGCCCCGCTGGTCTCTCCCACCATCACAGGAACCAGGTCTCTGCTGCAGAGGGACACAGATCACATCTCATGGCAGCCCTGTATGCAGAAACTCATCACACGGGCTCCCAGGCTCACCGAATTCTTCTCAGCCCACTGTGAATTTAATGTACAGAGTTGCTTGTTTTCTCAAGTCCCATTTTAGAGTCCTGCCTTGCTAGCAAGGGCATGAAATTCCTCTCTCACAGAAAGGCATAAAAAGGCTCTCTCCAGGAAAAGCCTGTTCAAGCACACGGATTTTCTGTGCCTGTTTTCTCCACCTCTTCCAGCCACCCCTTTCCCATGCCGGTGGAGCCTGAGGGAGGATGCCTCAGAAGCAGCAGAGGCTCGCATCCTCATGCACTCTGCCTCCCCAGGATCCCGCAGGAAGGTGGCTCTGTGCATCCACACACGGCTCACGTGTGTGCCTTGCACGGGGTGCTCCACAGCAGGGCAGGCACCACCGGCCCCGCCGTGCTCCCCTCTGTGCCCGGTGGCATCCCTGCTGCAGCCAGGCGAGCCGCTGCCACGCCAGCACCGTGTCCCTGGGCACTGTCACCATGGCTACTCGCATATCCAGCGCACATCCCACACCGCACGGACCAGCAGCAGCTCGCCGCTCGTTTGCCCAGGCGGTGCAGGGGCTGGTGGAGGGAGGATTCATTGGGACAAACCTCCCAAAAAACCTGCTCCCAGTGGCAGGCTGGCCCTGGCAGCTGCTCCAGGAACCGGAGAGCTTTTGGCCCAATTCACACAGCAAACATGGAGCAGGGGGGTGGCTGCAGCCAGTGAAGAAATTGTGGAGAGACAGAAAAAGAACAGCTTAAACTGAAAACCAGGGCTGGGAAAATGTGGGGGCGGGATGAAAGCATGGGAATGAGAGAGACCTGAACATGCTTTGGCTGGAAATTAGGAGGTGTCTAATCTTCAATACAATCAATCTCTGGAACTGTTTCCTAATAATGGAAATAAAGGAAAGAAAAAAAAACAAAAACCCCAACCCCCTAAGTGAGGCTCAGAACATTTGTGAAGATGTTAGACATGATGGTCAAGTCTAGTGGAAAGTGTCCCTGTCCATAGGAGGGGGTTTGGGACTGGATGACCTTTGCAGTCCCTTCAACCCAAACCATTCTGTGATTCCATGGGTCTGTGCTGCCCGCAGCAGCAGGGCACTGGGCTCGCTGCCCCAGCACCTGTCCTGGCACCTTCCCCTGACAGGGGCTGCTCCTCTGGGATGCCCCTGCCCTGCACCCCGGCCCCAGCAGCAGACGGGAATCGGTGTCTGCCCAAGGCTGAGCTGTGCTGGCACAAGGTCAGACCTCAGCAGCCAGGGCCCAGGTTTGAGGCCAAACCCGTGCATGGACACTCTGAGTGTGTCAAACAAGGCACACGGGGCTTGGACTTGAGCTTTTCCAAATCCTGCCACTTCTTGCCAACATCACCTGCATTTTTCAACCATTTTGTGTGGGTTTTGCAGGAGCCAGGCTGAAATCAAATCACAGTCAAGGAACAGTGTTTCTGGTATCCAGCTGGGAGGCAGATGTTAACTCCAAGCAGGGATTCATCTACCCCCACAAAACTGCAAAACTGTCTGTGGAGAACGAGCTGTTTTTAGCTCCTGGAAATAATGTCCCTCCTCCTGTTGCTGCTGAAGTCCTGTTCCTGTTTCCACAGAAGCAGCAGCTACCAAGCACCAGAGCGAGCATCTGACCAGGTGCACAGCAGGAGCAGCAGCAGAGGGCCTCTTTGAGCCGCCCTCAGGACCCCGCTACCCTACAGACAGGCTTAGGGGTGAAGGGGAGGGAGGATGACAAAACAAACAAGCAAAGAAAAAGGCATTTTTGCTGCTATGGTTATCATCCCTAGTGGGAGGAACCGGCAGCAGAGGGAGAGCGCAGTATCTGTGAAACATGGTGTGTGCAAGCGCGAGCCTGCTGCCTGCAATCACGCCGCGTCTCGGATCTGAATTTAAACTCTTTGGCATGATTCCAACCCTCAATAAATGGTGCCTTGTGGACAGATATTATGTCCCTTCTACTGCTAAAACAACAAGCAGTCTTAAGCAAAACAGCAGAGCCTAGAGCACGCAGAAAACGACAGAACCTGGCGGGATCCATCTCACACCCTGCATCCGCCGGGGATGCGAGCAGCATCTCCCACAGCCCTCCCAGGCTCTGTGCAGCTCCACGCCAGGCACACCGGGGCTCTGCCCGTGGGAATGAGCAGGGTGAAGGGAAATGCTCGGCCTGGTGAGCAGACATTGCGCCGCTTCCCTGTCAGGGCTGAGCCGCAGCCTCGCACAGGGACAGCGGCGGGGAGGATCTCCCCCCAGACTGCTGCGGGGCACGCGGGGAGGCTCGGACGTGTCCCTTTTCTGCACGAACACCTGGGGCTCCCCAGCCGAGGAGGTGCCCGGGGGAGGCAGGACAAAGCCCCCCGCATGCCACCGGACCCCACCACGCCGAGCCCGGGGGCAGCAGGGGCCGCTGGAAATCGCCTCCTCGAGCGGTCGGTGTTTACGGGCGGTGCTGGCAATCACTCCACTGTCCTCCCACACGCGGGTCCCGGTCCACCGTCCCCAGCCCTAAGGCTCCGTACAACCCCCGGTTCCCGGCCCCAAGCCCCTGCCCTGGCACCGCGGCTCCGAACGCAGACGGAGGAGCCGAGAGCCGTGAAGGCGCCTCCGCCCGCGGCCCCGCGGGGCTCCGCAGCCCGGAGCACGTACGTACCGGCGAGGATGGAGCCCGCAGCCCCGCGCCGTGCGCGCCGCTCCGCCTGCGGATCCCGCCGCGGTGGGAGAGACGGCCCCGTGCGGGGCGCTGCGGGGCGGTGCGAAACAGCGCGGGGCGGTGCGGGGCGGTGCGGAGCCGTGCGGGGCGGTGCGGAGCCGTGCGGGGCGGCGTGGAACCGTGCGGGGCGGTGCGGGGCGGTGCGGAGCCGTGCGGGGCGGTGCGGAGCCGTGCGGGGCGGCGTGGAACCGTGCGGGGCGGTGCGGGGCGGTGCGGAGCGGTGTGGAACCGTGCGGAGCCGTGCGGGGAGGTGCGCACTCCCCGCCCTCCGCCGCGGCGCCGGGATCCCGCAGGCTGCGGGGCAGAGCCGATTCCTGCCGCCCTGCCTTGCCTACAGCCCTGCCCTGCCCAAAGGGGCCTAAAGGCAGTGAGGCACCCTCGCCCGGCCGTCTCCTCGCTGCCATCCCACCGAGCAGGCGGCCCGGCCGGCAGCATCCCTGTGCCCCGGCAGCTCCACTCCCCGGACACCGCAGTGCCCGCGGCTGCTCTTGCAGAGACAGAGCTTACGCTTGGGCTGCCTTGGGAGACAAACATTTTATCCCAAAGAGAGAGATACAGACACGCTCATGTCCCACAGACTCTCCAGACTGCTCCAGGTAACTTCCCGCGGGTAACTGCCAGGAAACTTTTCCTCTGGGAAATCAAACGAATCCAGTGAAATTAACCCCCTCGGAAATCAAACAAATCTAGTGAAATTAACCCCAAGAGCACTTAGCACTAATTATAAATGATGTTACAGGCATTTCAGTTGCAAATTCAGTGCCAAATGAAACACGCTCATCATGGGTGAGGCTAACACAACTTCTGAAAGCTATTTGCAAAAATTAGTTAAAATCAATAATCAGCCCAGTCATTCCAGTGTCTGTAAATCCTCTCCAGCGGCAGGCAGGGCAGGGGAATTCCCATCGCGGGAAGCAGATGACAGCAGTAAGCATGGATGCCACGGCTCCTGCCGAGAACAGCTGGCACCTCCCCCACGCCCCTAGAAGCCTCTTCCAGGTGTGAATGTCACCTCCCTCCATCCCCACTCTGCTTGCCCTGCATGAAGAGTACCCGCAGCCCTTCCTGTCCTGGGAAATCCAATCCTTTCGGACACCTCCTTCCTCTGCAGCCACCCTCCCACTGTAGTCCTCATCCATGCAATTCCAGGCAGATAAATACTTCAGGGCTTTAAGGGCTCTTGGAGTAAAACTGCTGCTGAAATGGAGAGGGGAGAGCTTTTAGTGTCACAGCCACTCAGGGCCTCAGTGTGTTCCAGGGCTCCTCACAGGCCAGAGAACAGATGCTGCTCTCTGTGTCTGGAGGCCCATGAGGCTTTTATGCTAATATTTTATCATCAAACACGGGATGGGAACCCACAGCGATGCATATGCATCAGCAGGGAGAGCCACAGCACATGCCTGGGATGTGGCTCCTGAGGGGAGAGTTTAAGCACCGAACAAAATTGGGGAATAAGAACAGATATTTTCCAATGATCACTGATAACTGGGGGAAACACAGCCCCTGGCGCCCATCTGTTTTTTAAGTAAATCTCAAGTGCTGCATGCATAAAGCAGATCCTCGACCAAAAGCATTGGGCAGATTACAAGAACAGTTTGGGCAGGCAGGTGGTAGTTTGTCCTGTCCACTGCTTTAAAATAAACAGTGCTTATGTGCTGTTTGCATCTCCTGGTGTAACCACTGCACCTGGACTTTATTTTAAAGCAAAGCCCAAGAGGTTCATGTATCACAGGGCTCCCAGACAGCCCGGGGCTCAGGAGGCCCATGTCAAAACCACGAGGGCTTGTGAAAGAGCAAACAGCAGGGTTTGTGCCAGTGCTCCCCACAGTCCCCCTCACCTGCTGGGGGAGCCCAGGTCTGCCCGGCTGACGATGCGGTGCTGGTGGGGTGAGTAGAGCCACTGGAAAGCCGTCAGCGTCCTCTCCTCAATGCGAAAGCGGCCTTCTCGCACGTACCTAAAAATAACATCAAGAGAGACTGAAATATTCATCAGCGCTGGACTGCAGGGAAGCAGCGGCAGGATGGAGGAGCGGCTGGATGCAGGAGCGGCTGGATGGAGGAGCGGCTGCATGCAGGAGTGGTTGGCTTTGCAGTGCCACCACATCCTACACCACCACGTTCCTCAGTGGGAGCAGAAACTCACTCTACAGCCCATCTGCCTGCATCCCTGTGCCACCCCCATCCCTCACTGCCCACCAGCCCTTGCCCCACGGGCACATGGGGATGTCTGGGACAGGGCATCCCTCGAGACCACCCCCAGGGAGGGGTCCCTGCACCCTCCATGGGTATCTGTAGGGCTGCTGCCACCTGCAATCCCTGTACAGCCCCCAAACCACTTGGGGCCCTCAGACCAGACCCACAGACCCCTGTAACCACCATGTGCAGGAAAGCAAAGAACAAACATTTCCAAAGAAGCACAGGACATTTCCCTGTAAAGGCCCAGGGACAGAGGTACAGCACCCCCTGCTCAGCACCATAGTCTTGGGGTACAGCCTGCCCCCAGCACCCACCCACCCCCGAGACCAGCCCCGTCCCCAGGCTGTCTCTGGCTCCAAGGCCAGACTAAGGCCTTTCTAGTACTGCTTCAAATGCCAGGACAGATGTTGAGGCTTATCAAGTAATAGTCAAGTGAATTGGTGGTTATGAATTTGATTAGAAGAGTATGGGTTCCCTGTTAAATGAGAAAAATTCTGGTAACTGCAGTTGTTTCCGTCTTTTGGAACAAAATCCTGCTGCCTGCTTCCATCCCAGCAGCCAGCTGCATTTCGCACGCACTCCTCCGAACATGAAATTTCACCAGCAAATAATTAATAAGTTAATTAATTGAAGCCCCTGTAGTACTGACTGGAGACACGCGCACACACAGCTGCAGCATCCATGAACCTCAGCCAGAGCAGGAGAGAGCTCCTGTCCCTTCCTCTGCATAGGGATGCTCCAGGAGTTCATTCTCAATGTTAACTGCAGGGATGTGCCCACACTGTCTGGATGGGGCCAAGGGGATGTTGCACAGAGCCATGAGCTCCCCGCTTGCTGCTGCTGGGCTCTGCAACCTGCCTGAGCCCACTCAGCTCAGCCCAGCACTGTGGGGTCCCTGGAGCTGGGGGCAGTGACAGTGCAGCAACTGAGGCTTCCACTGCAGCTGAAGGAAAACCCAAAAGGCTCCCTGAGCACCGCCAGCACAGAGTGACCTGCCAATATTCTAGTTAAAAGCAACCAAGCATGGTGCAATGCCAGTGCTCCCTGCAGCTCTGCTATATGAGAACTCTGTGCAGAGCAGAGGCAGGGAGGCCAGGGTGTCCCTTGGAAAGTGGGGATGCAGAACAGCCCGGCCACGCAGCTGCTATAACAGTTTGTCCAAGTGTGTGAGGGAAAAAAAATGTCTTTGGCTGCAAGGAGCGGGGGACAGAGAGGGAGAGAGAAAAAGCTCCAGTGAGTCCCGCTCTACCTACTCGCCCGGGTTTGTGGGGCTCCCTCCCAGAGCAGGGCGATGGCACCCAGCGCCGGCCTGGCTCGGGCTCTGCTCCCGCCCGGGCCCCGTCCCAGCGCCTCCATCAGCAGCGCCACGGAGCCATCCAGCCACAGCCTGGCATCGCCGCAGCGCCCTGCTCAAAAGTCACAAGCTTCGGACGTCACAAACTGCACAATTCAACATAAAAGAATACAAAGCTCATTCTCAATGTCAGCCCGTCCCGGCTGCTCCGGGCACAGAGCAAGCCCTGTTCCAAGCCCCGTCCCCGCACGCCAGAGATCGGAGGAGCCTCAGCACGCCGCGCGAGTCCCGGGGAATCTCCCGGAACGAGTGGACCTCGGCAGCCCCGGCACGCTGCCGCTCCCACGCTTCCTCCTCAGTGGGCAGGACCCCTTCCCAAGCGCAAAAAACCCTTCGGGATCCGACTCTTCTACCTCTGCCAGGGATCCCCCTCCCAGCACGGTCCCGCCCGCTCCCTGCACCCCCAAGTGTCCCCCCGGCTGGAGCAGCTGCCCCGCCGGGAGCCCCGCTCCACCGGGAGCCCCGCTCCACCGGGAGCCCCACTCCACCGGGAGCCCCCCTCCAGCCGGGAGACCCTCTCCACCGAGAGCCCCTCTCCACCGAGAGCCCCTCTCCACCGAGAGCCCCCCTCCAGCCGGGACCACGCGGCGCCCCTCGGAGCGCCCTGCAGCGTCCCAGATCCAGGGCGAGGTCCCGTGTCCCCCCAGCCTGGGTTCTCCTCCTCTCCTGGGCTGAAAGCTTCCCCCAGGCTAAAGCCCAGACCCCTCTCCACCTGAGCCCCCGCCGGTCTCCATCTCGGGTCCCCCTTGCCGAGAAAGCCGGGACCGCCAGGGTCCGCCGCACTCACCAGCGCACCAGCTCCCAGCGCCGCTCCCCCGCAGCTTTGCCCGAGGCCATCCCGGGGGTCCCGCCGGGCACGGGGGGCCCGCAGACCCCGCTCGGAGCCGGCGGCGGCTGCTCAGCACCGGCCCCGGGCTCGGGCGGCTGCGCCGGTTCCTGCGCTCCCGCCCCCTCCGGCGCCCGGGGGGACCCGGGGGGGGCCCGGCCCCGGGCAGGTGCGGGGGGGCCGCACCGCTCTGCCCGCTTATGTAAAGCGTTATGCAATGCCCCCGCCGGGGCACCCCCGGGGGCACGCAACGCCCCCGGTACCGCTCCGCGGACCCCGGAGTCTCGCACGGACCGGCTGGATCCCATCCGGGGCTCCAAGGAAACGTGCGCTTCCCAGCCTTCTAAACACTTCGGGCAAATCCGCGCTGAGCATCCCAAAGTGCCTCGGGAGCAGCCACGGGGGAAAGAAACCCCAAAACGGGGCCCCGACATCCTGCCCCCCGCCAGGCCCCCCACTCACCCAATCCCTCCAAGTGCGCGGGGGTGAGCGGAGGCCGCTCCTGCACGGCCCGGGGGCTGCACCCCGCCCCTGGTCCTGTCACGGTCCTTGCTCGCTTTAAGAGCACCCACCCAACCCACCTGGCAGAACTGGCAGAACTATTCTCCCGTAAATTCAAAGTAAATTCAAAGTAAAACCTGCCTGAGCTGGAGTTTCCCTCCCAGAGCCCCTGGGCGCTGCAGGGGGCTCAGGAAGCAAACCACACATGCAGTCAGGTGTTACTTCAAGGTGCTTTCAACCACACTGGAAGCTGTTTCCCAAAAACAGTGTTCTGGCCCTAAATCCTCACTTTTCTGATCTTTGAGAACTTAATTTCACAGCTCAGCAAACCCAGGAGCTGCACCCACAAGCCAACAGCTTCATTTGAAGCAAATAGCGTTAATTACTCATGTAAATTTTTATTTGGTAATTCTGAGTCCTGCTGTTGTTGGGCACAAACACATCTGAAGGGCACTGATGCTTCCTTGCAGCCGGGGAGCAGAGGTTGCTGGGCCACGGTAGCTGGAGAGGCTGTGCCTTGCCTGGGCCACAGAAGGGGAATTCAGATAAAGGTCCCCCAAATCTGGGCAGTGACCTGCCTTCCAGAGGGGCTGTCATCTCCTACGATTTATGGGCTGAAGGCTGGAGAGAACAACCTGTCCAGAGAGAATGTGTCCACGTGCCAGGTGGGCAGCTGTAGATGGGATCCCCAGGGGAGCCCAGCAGCTGGGCCTCGAGTGTGTGAGAGCTGAAACAGCAGCCAGGAAATCACTGCACATCGCAACTGATGGTCAGGCAGCACCGGGCTGAGGGGGGCCACGCTCTGCAGAGCCCGAGAGCCGCAATGAACCCACTCTAGTAAATGGAGAGAGTCACAGGGACAGCCGAGCTGGTGCCACCGCTCCCACCACTCACAGTGCCCTGAGCAGAGCCCTGCCTGACCCTCCTCTGGCACTGACCCCAGCCTCGGCTCCCCTCCAGCCCCGGCACTGGCTGCACGGTCACGGGCAGGGAAGCAGTGACGGGATGGACTGGAGGGATGAGAGAGAGGCCAAGGAGGAAGCAGGGAGAGGCTGAAACTCGCCCTCCTGCCCCTACAGCCCCAGAGCTGATCCACTCATGCTTCAGCACAATAATTTTTACAGACCTGGGAGATTCAAAAATAAAAGCAACTTTCACTGAAAAAAAGTTTTTAAAGCATGAGAAAGATTAAAAATTGGACCGTTCACATATCACATACACACTAACGCAGAGGGACAAATTTCATCGCTTAGCTCAAGCAAATATCCTTATGAGGAGATTTTCCAGTCCCTGTGGAAATGTTAAGCTAATGTTAAATTTATTAAAACCCTCCGGCTTTTAGCCTTTAGACTTTAAGGAGCTTCTTATTAGGCTCTTCAAAGCAATTAGAAAGCACACACACACAACATTTCAATTAGGTTGAAAAATAATATCTGAGGCAAAGTTAAACTCATTTATAAATTAAATGCAAAAACCCCCTAATAATTAACTTGGGGGTGTGTGGGGGGAAGCTCTGGTCTCAGAGCACTCCCGTAGCCACCCTGGAAGGGCGCAGGAATCATGTTAACTCCAGTGCACGTGGGATGCAGCTGCCATTGGGATTCATTGGCAATCAGTCACCACTGAAGGGACCTGGGCTTACCCAGCACAGGCCCTTGGCCACATCCAGACCTGCAGGCAGAGGCCCCGTCCATCGGCTCCTCTGGCAGCCCCGGGAAGGAGGGATGGAGGGCCAAAGCAGCCGCAGGTGCTGCCTGGGGCCTGTCCCTGCCCGCTGGCTGGGGGATGGCTGCTGTCCTCACCTGCCCTCTCGGGATGAGCGCCTCGGTAAGACGGGATCAAGCAGACCCCAGCGAGACTGGGAGACCGGCGAGGACAGAGCGAGGCTGTGGTGCCCAGCACACCTTCCCCCCGCAGGGCAGCACGGCCGGGCCCTGCCCAGCGCCGGGGCGTCCAGCGGGAATGCAGCCAGCACCAAACACACACCTACACACGCTCATACACAGCACAAACACACAGACAGACAGACAGACAGACACTGACACAAGCACACACACACACAGACAGACACAAGCACACAAACACACAGACAGACACTGACACAAGCACACAAACACACAGACAGACACTGACACAAGCACACACACACACAGACACAAGCACACAAACACACAGACAGACACTGACACAAGCACACAAACACACAGACAGACACTGACACAAGCACACACACACACACGCACTGACACAAGCACACAAACACACAGACAGACACTGACACAAGCACACACACACACACGCACTGACACAAGCACACAAACACACAGACAGACACTGACACAAGCACACACACACACACACACTGACACAAGCACACACACACACACATACACACAGACACTGACACTGACACAAGCACACAGACAGACAGACAGACACTGACACAAGCACACACGGCAGCGCGGGTGCTGCCTGCACCGGTGCTGGTACCGCTTATCCTTACCGCAGCCGGTACCGCTGTCCACACTGCTGCCGCTGCCGGTGCCGCTGCCGGTGCCGCTGCCGGTGCCGGTGCCGGTGCCACTAGAGGTCAGTGCCGGCACGGAGCAGCGGCAGCGCCGTGGCCCAGCCCCGCTCGGAAGCGCTGCCGCCCGCAGCCCCATCCGCAGTACCCGTATCTCGCATCTCTCATCCCACGTCTCCTCACCCCGCACACTTCACCTCTACATCCCCACATCCCCCATCCTGCATCCCCAGTCTCCACCAGCCTGGAAGCAGGGGAAAAGCCAGGTTTCTGCAGCGGAACCCGGAGCGGAGGCACCTGGTGGGTCTCCCCACGCCTGCTGTCCCGTGGCTCTCCGTGAGCAGGGGCTGCCGGCGCTCCCACCGAGGCACAGGGCTGTGAGATGTCCCCCGGCTGGAGTATAACAGGCAGGAGCTGACAGCCTCTACCCAGCAGTCTCTGGAGCTCAGTCACGCATGTGGGGTGGCAGCAGCGACCCTCCAATTCCTCCTGAATAGGTATTCCTGCCATTTTTGCCTCACTATATTGTAACCTCAGACTTGTTTGAGAGGGA
This sequence comes from Hirundo rustica, assembly GCF_015227805.2. Taxonomy (NCBI): domain Eukaryota; kingdom Metazoa; phylum Chordata; class Aves; order Passeriformes; family Hirundinidae; genus Hirundo; species Hirundo rustica. The sequence continues at coordinate 338,224 of NC_053468.1, forward strand.
GTTCCTGTCTCTTGGAGCAAGCAGGGAGTGGGGAAGAGTTGCAGTGTAATTGCACCAGAGTGTGTGCACCAGAGTGACCCAAGGCGGCCAGGTGCTCGCTGTGGAGGCAGCCGACATTTCCTGTGCCATGCTGGGTGCAGAGGATGCGCTGTGCTCTGCTGCTGTCCCGCCCGGCAGGCTGCATCCCGGAGCGATGACCTCATTTACAGAGCAGCTCTCTGTCCCTGAGTGCCTGACCTTGACTGCAGGCTTGTCTTTTATCCAGTGGAAAATCAATGAAAATTGTACAAACCTTGTGAAACATGATGCACTCAGACATTCCCCCTCTTCCCTCCCCCCACCTCCCATCTGTAGCTCACTGCTACTAAAGTTAGCACACAAGCCAGGGGAAGACACAGGGAGACATTAAAAACATCCACACACCCCAACATGTCACACTGCCCTGAGAGGGACAAGTGATGCCCTGGCAAGCATTGACCTGAGGAGCTCCACATGAGACAGTGCTGCTCTGAACAAGAAATGCTGCACTCTCCCCCTTCATGCATCTGTTTTCAAGAAGAACTCACTTTTCAGAGAACACAAGTTGAGAGGAGGCCCACATAGGAGTTGGCATGACTGGGTGAGCATTGGGAGGCTCTGAAGCTCTCTGTTGCGCTGTCTGGGGCTGCAAGCAGATCTGTCTGAATAACCTATTGCAAGTGAGCTTCTTGTGCATGCATAGACCTTCAGACCGCACTGCTCATCTTTTCTCCTGACTTAGTGATTTCTTTCTTTGTGAGAACTAAACTTAGTCTCCATCGATGAGCCCTAACACAAAGGCCAGTCTTTCTGTGCTACCAGAAACAGGCCAGGCTGGACCCCACCACTGTGCATCAGGTGAGGGTCCAGTCCTCGGCCGTTACTGTGCATAGATGTCCCAAACCCTCTGTATCACACCTGGAGCGTGCGTTTTGCTGCAGGCACAGGGCAGTGTATTGGCCACAGCACACCCTCGCTGGATCTGTGGAGCACCAACACCACTCAGAGCCTGGAAGCGCTCAAGGGGAGGGAAGGATGTGGGATGGCAGAATGATACCACAGACCATACTCTGTGAGCTCCCCTACAACTCCTCGTTGTGCTGGTTGTACACGGAGATACAGGATTGCAGCAGCAGTTTTAACGGGGAGACGGCAGCACAATTCAGCAACAGAGCCGGAAAACACCGCACTCTCTAGGCACATTTGGGTTTAAGAGAACGGGAATCAGCAGACTGTCAGCTGATGGGGAGGACGCTACCATTTTCCTGTGCCGTCACCGCCGTGCAGCGTGGAACAGGCCACCGCATCCCAGCCTCCCTGCCGGCACAGAGGCGCAAAGGATTGAGTCATCCTTGAATGTGAAGCCCCAGCTGGTCTGGGCACCACAAACAAAAGGCATGAAAGATCAGTAGCCACCTGAGTAAACAAGTTTCTCTCACCGTCTCTCTGGTTTGACTGGCTGCAGCCGGTACCGACCCGCATTTGACTCGCACCCCCGAGTGGCGGTGACACTGTAGCCCCCGCAGGAACACACCGCCGCTGCCTTCCCCACGGACACAGAGCCCCCCGCTCCCACCTCCCGTGGCTGCTCGGGGGTCCCCGCGCCCGGGGCCGAGCGGGCGGCGGCCGCGGGACCCCCCGGGGCCGCTTCGACCTCGGGCTTCAGCACCGCGGACAGCGGCGGGGAGCTGCGGCCCGCGAATCCCCGGGGAGGGAGAGCGGGGACACGACCGTCCCGGGCAGGGGGACCCCGGCCCCACCGAGAGTCCCGGGGAGCGGGACCCCGACACCCCCGAGGAGCGGGGCCCAGCCGCAGCGAGGGTCCAGGGGAACGGGGCCCCGAGGGTCTCGGGGATCGGCGCCCCGGCCCCGATGCGGCTGCCCCGGCGGCGGCTCGGCGCGGCCCGGCCCCGGGGCAGAGTCCCCGGCGCGGGGGTCTCTCCGCCCCGGCGGAGCTCCCCAGTTCCGGTCACGTTGCCGCCTGTTTACGGGCGGCGGGGCCGGGCCGGGCGAGGCGGGGCCGCCGCAGGCAGCGCGGGCAGCGCGGGAGCCGGCGCGGCCCCGGCCCCCGGCCCCGGCCCCGGCCCCGGCCCCGGCCCCGGCCCCGGCCCCGCCGCCCCATGACGCCGAGCGGGCGCCCCTTGGGGCCCCGCCGCTCCCCCCAGGTAAGGCACCGGCGGCGGGGCGGGGCGGCGGCGCGGGGGCCGGGGGGCGCGGGCCGGGCTGCGCGGCGGGCGGGGTCCCGGGGCAGCGGGGACGGCCCCGCAGAAGTTGCCCGCGGCCCCGCCGTGCCGGTTCTAGAAGTCGCTTCTCCCGGTACGCGAGCCCGCCGGCGCTGTGGCCGCCCCGCCGGCGGGCTGTCCCCGCGGCCCCCGAGCCCTGCCGGCTCTGCCGCCCGCCGCGGAGCGCCGGGACCGGCCAGTGCCGCTGCCGAGCCCGGCCAGTGCCGCTGCCGAGCCCCGGCGTGCGGGCGGTACCGCGGGTTCCCCCGCTGGGGACGAGGATTGGCCCGGAGCGGCGCCGATGGCCCGGTTCCGCTCCCGGAGCTGGATCCGTAGCGATTTCCCTCGGAGCCGGGAGGAGAAAGCACGGCCTTGCCTTCAGCATCCGCAGCTCCCTGACAAGCCTCACTGGGGCCGTTCCTCAGTCGGTTGTGCCCAGAGAATTGCAAGAAACACAATAATTTATAATCACCGTCCTTATTGATTTTATCTGTAAATAGATACTGACGGATAATGAATAGCAAACAGCACTCCAAGTGTAATTCTGCCTCTGCTGAGATCAGGGAAGGTTTCCCACTGACTTTTCCAAGGCCAGGATTTCACCTCTGGTTTCTATTCTTGGCATTGCCACCGCCTCTGTGACCTTCTGCAAGTTTCTGAGCTTCCTGCTTTCCTGATTTCCCTACATTTAAAGATACACTAGCTTAGTGGCATTGCTGCAGTTTATATCCTTTGAGTTGTAAATACCAAGCACTATGGATTTCTAGTGTGTATGAGTGTTTATTTCTGCGTATGTTTTAATGTGATGGAGAAGAGGTTGCTGGCAGCCACAGCAGGACAAATTATCGACCTGTTCCTGCAAGCCTCATGCCCTCTGACTCCCGGAAAAATTCTCATTTATGGGGAATAATAATCACACAGATAAGGGCCAGACCGTTGTGTAATGGTGTGTGTACAGAGGTACGTGGATATGCAATATTGCATCTTCCTTTCAGATGCATCATTGGGATGGAGGGTTTTTCTTGGGTCAGAGGTTTGGGATTCTGATTTCCACTGAACAGCAGACTTAAGCAGAGTTTTGCCCTGGAAGCAAATTCTCAATCAAGCTGTCTGTGCAAAGGAAATCAGCTCTTGGAAGACTTGCAACTGAATTGGTCATTGTAGCTGCTGCAAGAGGCTGCTTCAGTCATTTTGGTTTGTGAAATAAGAATTTGATAAATTGGGATGGAATTGTAAATCTCACAGGGGTTTTCCACCAGCACTTTGAAAGAAGCAGCTGAGATCCAGACTCCCAATATGCTTGTGCCAAAGGTCATGGTTGCACAGTGAAAGGACAAGGAGTGCAGAAAAAGATGTCGTTTAGAGGTGCACAGGAAGGCTCAGCAGTCAAGGCCATGGCCACAGTCACTCCATGAGGGGAACTGGAGCAGGCTGAGCCCAGTGCTGCCTCATCAGTTCTGTGCTCAAAACCTTGGAGGATCAGCAAGGGAACCTTGTTCCTGGAAAGCTCTCACGGTGGAGCAAAGATCCGTGGATGTCCAGTCTCCAAAACCGGAGAGAGCTGTTTAGGCAGAGCTCTGCAGGGAGCAGGGGCCAGCTCAGGCTGTAGGTGTCACCTCTGACAGGGGCAAACCCCACTGCGCAGCTGCTGCCTCCTTTGCTGCTGTGTGTGCACATGTACCACTCTCAGAGGCACAAGGGCACAGAACATCCCCCAAGCTAAAGAGGACTACTATCACTTACTCTTGGCTTTTGTTATGAATGACATTATTTTCTAGGGTTGTAATCTCATATATAACTCGTCAAAGTCACAGAGCACACGGTCACGGTGAGAGCTTCCACCACCAGTTGCCTTGGCATCTCAGAACTAGTCTGGAAAGGAGAAGTAGCAGCCACAGCAGCAAGGGAGGGATCAGAGTGGGGACACCCAACTGCGTCCCTGTTTGCTGCAGAACAACCACTCTTCTGGAGCCACACTCACCCAGCTGGGGCAGGAGGAGCCGTGGGAAGGACAGCCCCAGTCACCATGCTTTGGCACTCGTGTCTGTGGCACAGGGTGAAGGTTCCTGCCATGGCTCACTGCACAGACTTTTGGTCATCACCACTGTGGGTGTTCTGAAGCCCTTGGCACAGGGAGTTTCGGTGTTACCAGCTGGGAGCAGCAGTGACCCTGTACGTGTTAAATCAGCCAGCAGCAGCAGCTAATCCTTATCAACTCCCAACACTGCCCAAGGACTGAACTGCATGAAATGACAGAAGGCACACATCAAACTAAAGGCTCAAGATGCTGCTGCAATCCCACTTACCTTCAGAAGCATTGGAGAGATGATACCAGCTGTTGAGAGTTTGGTTCTGAACCCCTTCGTGGTAACAGGTGGACACTGCCTTGGAGATGCAAACACTCATCTACTGCCCTCTGGTAAGGTTAGGGACACTCCAACATTGATGCTACTTAAGCCTCAGGATGAGATTGCATCTTCCTTAACAGCTCTGGCTCTTACATCATCATCTGGGGGGCAGAGCTGTGTGACCTGCAGAGAGGACAACATGACCCTCCCATGGGGCTGCAAACGGTGAACAGCTGCAGCCTCGGGTCCCCAGAATCCCTGGAGAGCTCTTCCCATCACTGCTCTTGGGCAACAGCACGACTGTTTCCAGCATTGTTCTCGTTTCCAGTGAAGGCAGCTCCTGCCTTGCTTGCCTCTGTGTTCCACCCCTGCCTCCCTCCATGCCCTTAGTACTGGTGGGAGGTTCATGGCTAAACAGAACAAGGTGCTCACTCCCTCATGGGGGACTTCAGATGTTCCCACCACAAGCTGAGAGCTGGTTCTCAAGGGAAAATGTGGAAGTCATGTTGGACAGGTAAAGCTGATTCAAACCCAGTAAGGATTTCCCACTGCAACTCTGGACACAGGCTTCTTTTCCCACATACACAGGTAAATTATGAAGGCTCTCCGCTTCCAAATCAGAGACAACAAACATCTCAATTCCAGATTTTTTTTTTCTTTGACTTTCTTTGCAGCTTGAAATCATCAATTATATTTAAAAGAAAACATTTTCATTGATTTAAAAAAAGAGCAGTTTCCTACTTAAAGGGAGAAGGGAAAGTTCAATGGAAAATTTACAGCCATTTCTACTAAAGACATTTCAGCTAGACAGAACAAAGTGCTTGAAAATAGCAGTACATGTCCCCTGGGCTTCGGCCAACCTACTTTCTGATGTTTCCTGAGATGAGGTACCACAACTCCCATCAAGAAGCTCAGCCCACCACGGCCAGGGCTGGCAGGAGGGTGTACCGTGGTGTGGTTTGCATTCCTGGCCTCTGGCAGAAGCCAAATAACTCCCATTACTCTTGCACTGGTACCAGGACATAACGGTCCTCCAAGGAGCATGGCCTGGCGAGCCCCAGGCCCCTGGCACTGCTGGGTTTGACACCTTCCATAAGGACAGCTACAGGACAATGCACTTTGGATCACTTCTTTACCAGCAGCTTGGGTGCTCAGCTGTCCCCAGCCAGCCTGCACCCCCCACCTCACCAAATACAGGAACGTGGAGACCTGGCTGCAGAGGTGTCACAAATCTTCAGAGCTTTTGGCAGGAACAAAGCTTTAACCTTGGGGCACTGCCACAACCACTTACTGTGGGGTTGATCTTAAATGCATTCTGGTTGCAGGAATTGCAAAATGCCCTGTGTGACCATGCCAGGGGTGCTGGAGGAGTGAGCCACAGTGCTAATTGCAGTTTCTGTAGAGAGAAAACTGGAGTCAGATGTGCAAAGCAGCTGCCCAGGGACAGGATGATGCACTCCATCCCTCAGGCTTGTGGCACAGCATTTCCCCATAGAATCATTTAGGTTGGAAAAACCTCTCAGGTCATTGAGTCCAGCCACTCAACCAGCACTGCCAGGTTACCTTGATTTGCTGCAGCTTCCCTCCTTCTGGGCTGTGTGTAGGGAGCAAGGACAGATTCCACACACCACAACACGGTATTTTGTGGGATAAAGAGTTCTTTCAGGGGTTATTTTTATCTCTCTGTGCAGAGCACAGGTGGGCGGCTTTTGCAGCTGCTTTGCCGAGGCCATTGATGAGGTGGGGAGGGACCCCCAGCCCAGCTCGGCTGCCTGGCACAGCCTGCCAGCAGCTCTTGTCTGCCAGGCTAATTATCAGGGAAGATGTTCCTTCCCCTGGAAGCAAACACGACTCTCCTAGCCATGCAGTGCTGATCGGGTTAGACAGAGCATATTGTATTTTTCATGTGCTGGATCGCTGGCTGCAGTTGCTGCTGTGTAATGTGGGGCTTGTCAAGCAAGAGCCAAAAATCATCCCTGGTGCAACCCCCACCTGGGGACAATGGGGAGCAATCCTGTCCCAGACGCATCCTACTCAGTGATAAAGTATTCCCTAGGGCCAAATTCAGAACAGACATGCATGCTCTGATGCCAGGGTCCATGCAGCAGGATTTTCTGCCTGTGCAGTCTCAGAGCAGGCAGGACAGGAGCCGGCCCCAGAGGCGCTGGAAGGTGAGAGGGCTGAGGCCATTCCCTGGGGATCGGCTGAGCAGAGCCGCTTTGCCCACAGCTCCCGTGCAGAGGGTCGAGGAGAGGAGGCACCACTCTGCCCCACAGGCTCTGCCCCTCACAGGGGCTCTGGGGCTGGGGCTTGCAAGCCCAGCGCACTGCTGCACGTTTGATCACCAGCCATCTCCGCTCCCTGCAGGCCTGGACTGTGAATCTGGTTGCGATGGAGACCGTGTCCCTGGAGCACCAGATCCAGAGCGTGCAGCGGCACATCGCCTTCCTGAAGAAGGAGCAGATGGAGCTGCTCCATGACCTGCACCTGGAGATCCTCCGCTTGCAGAAGCACTGCTCAGGTGAGCGCTGGGGCGGCCACGGCGTGTGGGAGCTGAGTGCTCACGGAGCACCTTGTGCAGGAAAGCTGCTGCTAGCACCCCGGGGTGCTCACACGGGTGCTCAGCAGGACGCAGAGGAGGCGAGTGCCGGGCTGCAGCACGGGGCCCTGCCTGGCTGCGGCTGTGGGGTGCACAGCTGCCCCCCGCAGCGTCACACTCCCCTGCAGCCACCCCTGCAGGAGTGATGGCTTCCCAGCCTTCTGCCACCACTGAAACTCATTCCAACTTGTGCTGCTGCTCTCATCAATAATTCAGCCATAGCTAATTACTCCTTGTCTTCCACCCTCTCGTTTTCCCAGGTTCCTGGGAAGCAAAGGAATGTATGCACTGCTAAAATTGGCTTTTTTCCCTCATCCTTTCTGAGCTTTTGCTGTTCTGTTTCATTGTTTTAATGGTTTCATCTACGGCCTCTTCAGGGGTTCTCCTGCCTGAATCAAACTTGGGGGGTCTGTCCCCACGGGCTGAAATGAGCCCACTGCACGGGTGGTCTCCCCTTCCCAGTGTGACCCAAGGACAACCATATCCGAGTGAGGGGTCCTGTCCTCCTGGGTGAAGTGTGTGGGTCTGCCAGGAATGATGGGGGAAACCCCTGGGTAGTTTTAAGGAGATTTTGCTGGCATTTGAGTGTCATTATCTGGGGGCTGTTTGCAGGAGGAGAGTAGTCTCTAAGTCAGTTTTTCCCCACTGTGGCCCTGTGGAGCCTTGCTGGCACTGTTGTTTATGACTTTTTCACTATCCCCTCGGTCTCTCTGAGGTATCCCTGTGGGAAAGGCTCTCCCTCCCACAGAGGTGGTTCTCAGCTGCCCCTCAGGGGTCATGGGGACTGCGCTGAGGCAGATCAGCACCAGCCCCCTGGCCCCAGCACAGAAACTGGGACCCCAGGCTGTGCATCATCCCTGCACTTGCTCAGCAGGATGATGTCTTTGGAAATAGGCAGCTGCTTTGGTTCTCATTTGAAATACATCTGAGACTCCAAACCTATTATTTTAGCCTCAGAAAAACAGCACAATGGCCATTGATTCCCACCAGGGCAGTCGAGAGTGCTGAACACTTTCCAGAAACTGCATTACGTTCTCAGGTACTTCTGCCTTCTCACTACAGATTTGTTTTCCAAGACAGACAGGCAGAGCAGCCTGAGCCAAGTGTTCGGTTTCAGAAGGATGGCAGTGATGAGGATTAGAGTCAACACAAAAGCAGATTAAAAGAAAAATGTAGGGCAAAGATTAACCATTTGAACTCATTTTCAGAGAAAAAAATAGCCCCCAAACAGCTGAATGCTGCTGCTGCTGCTGCCACTCTGTTCCTCTGCTCAGGGCTGTTAGTGGTTGGGTGGGCTGTGATAATTAATTCAAAAGGGACAGTCTGTAAGAGTGCAGGGTAAAGTGAACTTCAGAAGGCCCCTGAGCTGTCCTTTGTGACCTGCTGCTGTAGCCTGCGGCTAGACAGCGAGCAGGCAAAGAGCAGCAGAGAGGAGGCAGCACGTTGGGGCTGAGCAGACAGCTAGGTGCTGCAGCTCCTGAGATTTGGAAGGGATTTGGAAGCTCCGCGTTGCCCTGGAGCAGGGCAGCATCCTTCTGCAGGCACATCGTGCTGGGACGAGGCTGTCCTTGCTTGCGTCACGTGCAGAGGCAGCAATCAGCCTGAGCAGTAAATTATGAAATGCTTTGGGCGGCAGCTTACACTTTGGTCTATTTTCAGTCCATTGCTCTGCTCTTTGTCCTGGTTTAAATCACTGAAAATGGTTCAGCAATTCTCAGAAAAAGGAAAGGCTTTGTCAGAGGAGCAGAGCCTCCTGCGGACAACGTATTGGCCTTGAAGCTGCTTAATAACATATAAATTCCCAGAATTGCCTATTTTTAGCTCAGCCTGTGGCTGGTGCTCCAAGAGGGCCACACTCCCGTGTGGGCTGGGCAGCGATAGCACTGCAGCCACAGTGATGTGCTGTGCCTCAGAGGGTGCAGAGGAGGACATGGGGAGCACAGAATGGGTGGGATGCTCCTCCTCAGTCCTGTTGGATTTCTCTTGCAGAGCTCACCCATGACCTGGAAATGAAAGAGCTGGAGGCCCGCCAGCAAGGTGAGAGCACGGCTTTGGGCACGAGATAAGGGGGTCAGGTGTGGGTGTAGAAGAGCCTGCGGCCAGAGGGGGACATGGACCTTGCCTGAGGGGGCAGTGGGGCTGAGGGTAGGGCTGGGGAGGCAGCGTGCACAGCCTGCTGGCAGCCCAATAAACGCTGGTGATGCCCGGGAGCCCCGCGGCCGGCAGAGGCTGCTCTGTGAGCAGCCTGGCTTCTCTCCCTCCTCTGTCCCAGAGATGAAACGGAAACTCCTCCCTGGCGCTGCCTGGGCACGGTCCCTGGCACCGAGCCCCAGCCTGTGCTGTGTCCTCAGTGCCAGGACAGCCGGGCCCAGGGTGGGTGTGGGCTGCTCTCACTGGGTCCAGCGGGGTCCCTGCCCTTGGCACCCTCACGTAGTGCCATGGCTGGCTCCATGGGAATTCCTAACTCCCAGCCCCTCCCATGGGGCCAGGGGTCCCTTCTCTGCACCCCTGGGCTTTGCTGGCAGAGGGCCTGTTGCCCAAGCCACCAGGTGCCATCGGGGTGTCACCAGCTACAATGCAGCGAGTCTCATCCTCGGTGCCTGCCCATCCTTCAGCCTTTTAGAGCTGCACAATCACTTTGCCACGTTTATGGGGCAGCACCTCATTTACGATGCCATCAAATGATTGCTCTTCTAATGCGATTCATGCAATAATTACTGCCTGCAACTGCCTTCCTAAGACCTCATTATAAAGCTGCAGAAACACTGAGGAGATGAGGCTGTAAGCGGCTGCCAATCACATCATAAAAAGCAGATTATTGCAGAGGATGGGAACAGGCCTGGGCAGGACAGGGAGCGTGGGCAGGTGCCGGCCTGCACCCTGCCACAGGCTGGGTGCTGGAGCAGGCGGCCAGGGCTGGGGTCAGGTGTCCAGCCCGGCCCTACCCACTGAGCTTGGCCCCAGAACCCCAAGCTGAGAATTCCCAAGCTGCCTGGCCATCCTGCCCCAGGACAGCATTCCCTAGAACCCACTCCCCCCTCTCAGGATGGAGACTCCTTCCCTGCTGAGCACAGCCCAACTCTGTAATCTTGGATTAGAATCTCCATCCTGACTAACCAGGCTTTGGACCCTGGGGCTTGAGGCCAAAAGTCCCTCCAAAGGTGGGCTGATGGTTTCCCCGCACCATTTCCTTTTCTCTCCAGGCCCATGTGCTCCCCAACACCTTCTGCACACATTCAAAGTCACTTTTAGGGTGAAAAACTACTTACCTAGGGAAATTTTAAAACTGCAGCAAGGTAGAGGCAGCAGGTTCCATGGCAACGACACGCTCCATTGAAACTGACTCCTGCTTTCACCCCGCATCGGGGTGTTCTGCACTGCCCCGTGCCCGCGGCCTGCGCCGCGCTCCTGTGCCAGCGCTGGCAGCGCGCCCGGGCAGCGCACTGGGAGTTTTGGATCCCAGCTCCAAGGAGCACCCGAGCAGCCTCAAGGGCACAGCTGGGACAGGCCGGCACAGGAGTGGTCGGCAGCCGCGTCCCTGTCGGCAGCGTGCGGGGACCTGCCAGGAGCGGCGGAGCCCCCGCTCCCCCTCCTGACCCCCGTGTGCCTTGACCCACAGATGTCCTGGACCGCGAGCTGGAGGAGAAGTGCCGGGCGATGGAGGCCCAGCTGCAGGAGAAGGAGAAGGACAACCTGGAGCTGCGCAAGGAGCTGCAGCACAAGGAGACGCTGGTGGCTGCGCTGCGGTCCAGCCTCCGCAGCAAGGAGCGCCGGTTCCTGGAGGAGCTGAAGCGTCGGAGCCACCGCGTCACCATCCTCGACACCGAGCTGCAGAAGCAGACGGAGGCGGCCGCCTACCTCTCGCTGCAGCTGCACGCCACGGCCCAGCGGCTGCCGGCCCCGCGGGCGGGCGGGCGGCCGCCCCCCGAGCAGCCCCCGGCCGAGGCTCGGCCCCGGCGCCGCGGCCACAGGGCGCCCGCCCGGCGCCCGCCCGGCGACGGCGCCCGGCCCAGGGACCCCTCGCAGGAGGAGCACGACGCCATGCCCGACCCGGCCCTGTTCCTGTACGCGCCGCGGCCGCACGGCCCGCAGCGCCCGCCGCCGGAGCCCCCCGGGCAGCCCCGCGCCTCGGCCGGCGGCGCCGCGGCCTCCCGGGGCCAGCGGCCCCCGCGGCAGCCACCGCAGGAGCCGGCGGCCAGGGCCAGGCCGGCCAAGGGCGAGCCTGGCAAGAGGCAGGGGGCCGGTGCCCACGGCACCCACGGCACCCACGGTACCCACGGTGCCCACGGCCCCCACGGTGCCCCCCGGGCCCAGGAGTAGGCGGCGAGGGGACGGCGTGGCCCGACCGGCCGGAAAGGCCTGAGCCCGGCGGCAGCGGGGCGGGCGCCGGCCGAGGTTCTTTCCCCCATCCCCTTGGTGGAGGGGAAGGGGCAGCCGAAAGCGGAGCCCTGCACTCACCTCCCAGCCACGGGAGGACCCCTCCGCCCGAAAGGTCTGAGCCAGGGATGTTACCGGCAACGCTGCGGCACGGGGGAGCATCCAGCACCCGGGCTGCGAAGGGGACACGTCCGAGCGCCTGTCCGGAGCTTACAAGGAAAGAAAGAGAGCAAGAAAGAAAGAAAGAAGAGGAAGCATTTTTGAAATGCGATCTTCCTGCTGCCGCTGCCCTCAGAGTGGGCGCAGAGTTTCTTTCCCTGGGCGCTGAGGTGGGCGTGCAGCAGCCCCAGGCTGTGCAGCACAGGGCTCGGCACCGCGGGATGAGCCCAGCCCGCGCTCCAGCCCGGGCCATCTCCGGGCTCTGGAGAGGGCCCACGACATCACCAGGAAGGTTCTCCAGAGCGCAGGCAGCTGAACGAGGTCGATCCTGTGGGTGACGGAGGGGTCCCTTTGCGCAAGGACCGCGCTGCTGTGCTGGCCAGGCCCTATCCCACGCTCTCCTGTGCAGAGGTTTGGCTGTCTCCAGCACGGATTTCCCCCTGGTCACGTTCGCCCACAAGACTCGGACAAGGCAGCTGGGCAAGAGCCGAGATCGGCAGTCCTGCTGGACAGCCCGTGGCTCCTCGGGGCTGCAGCCGGGCTCCATGTGCTGCTGGGGCTGGGCTGCACCCTGTGCCCCCTGCACAGGGCTCTCCTCGGCACCAGCATTTTGGTTCTCAGTCACATCCACAGCCAGGTCTGGGTTTGCTGCTGAGGGCCGAGCAGCCCCCGGTCCTCCCCCACCGCCTCCCGTCCTTCCCAGCACAGCGGCCGTACACAGCTGCCTTCGTCCCGCTGGGGCAGCCTTGCCCCATTTCCAACCAAACTGTCAGCTTTACAATCCACTCCCTGGGTGTTGTGAAACACCGTTAGGAGGGGAGGGTTCTGGCGGCCAGGCAGGGCAAAGGTCTCTGTGCTCCGGTGCTGCACGACCTGTGCTGCTCAGGGCACCCCGAGGGGCAGCTTTCACCCCAGCGCCCTGCCGGGCTGGTGGGCAGCAGCCTCCCGCAGGACCCTCGCTGGCCTCCACGGCTGGCATGGGCAGGAGGGAGCTGCGGGGTGAGATCAGACCCAATTTCCTTCTGATTACGTTTGAAACCTCTTAAAAGACATCACCCTCATAGACTAGTGAGGCTTGGCCTGCCCGCACTCACCCTCAGTGTGCCCATGCAGTCAGAGCTGTCTATTTTTGTAGTTCAATATTTATATACTCTATTAAAATGCTTTATGAGATTCACAGCAGCAGTCACCAAGCCAGCTTTTTGGTAAAAACGAACCCCAAAGCATATGAGCTGTGCTAGCAGGGCAGAAATTAGCTGTTCCTGTACCTTTTCTTTGGCTGTTATGTGACTAGTCAGGCTTTCGAGGGCAAGACCCCTCTCCCTGAGGGTTGGGACTCCCCAGCTGCTTTTGTGGTCCCTAACACATCCCTGGGTTTGGGAAAGAGCCCAGCAAAGCCACACTGGGCAGGGTCCCCCTCACAGGGCTCAGGCAGGAGCCTGGCTTGAAGCTGGGCCAAGGTGTACACCTCCTGGGGCAAGAAAGCTCTAGTGGGAAATTTTTGCAGCCCCTGAGGTATCTGGAGCTGCTGCCTCAGGAGCTCAGAGCCCCCACGAGCCCCCAGCTGTCCTCCCAGACTGTCACAGCCGTGGGAGGCTGCAGGGAGCCCTGGCAGGGGCTGCGGCTGCAGAGCTCCACGTGCCCAGGTCACTTGTGCAGGTTTGGCAGGTGCAGGGCAGCACGAGGAGCTCTGGTAATGCCCCTCTGGGCTCTGAGCACCAGGAGCATGAGGGGGAAAAGCCCTGAGCTCCTCGGCAGGGCTGCAGAGTGCTCCCTGCCTGTTTGCCTCTGCACAGTGATCCAGGCAGGCTCTGCCAGGCTCCAGCTCCGGGGTGAGCTGGGTGTGCGGGGCCCTGCTGTCACCCACGCACGGGACAGCGAGGGGAGGTTTGTCTTGTGTTGCATGAGCAGCCTCAGGGCTCCAGCATCACAGTTCTGGGAGTGTCGTGCCCATGAGGTGCTCTTGGCCTCTGGAAATCACTGTTTCCGTCAGGTTCTGAGAGATTCTGCTGTGGACTTGTGTCTCCTCTGTCAGGGTGAAAGAGGTGATGCCGGTCCCTGTGTGCTTGGCTGTTGCTGCAGCTGTGGTGTGCACAGCTGTTTCCCATCCTTCCTAGACAATCCTGATAGACACAGTATGTCGCATTTTTATTACAAACTCCTTCGTGAGATCATGGCGTTTATGACTGACCCAAGCATTGAAAAGCGGACGGAGAAGTATGATCCTTCTCCTGTGTAAATACCTTCCTAGCAATCATCATCCGTAGTGCCTAGTATGTAAATGAAGCAACCCTGTCTGAGCTGCAGGGCCCTTTCCTCTCCGCCGGTAATCAGCAGCTTGCTCAAGGAGTTGATGTCATTCCCAGTCCCCCGTGCCTGTCCCTCCCCGGGTGCTCCTGGTGCAGGCAGGGAGCTGGGCAGGTCCGGAGCCCCGCGGCCGGGCAGGCAGAGCCGCCTGCAGTGAGGGGGGGCTCCCAAAGGGATGGAGGGCCAGCACCCCAGTTCCCCCCTTCATGCCAATGTAATGTGCTTGGAAATGACTTGTCAGGGTGAGCCCTGCGCTTTTCCTTTGGCACATTTGCCTTGGAGCAGGAAGGATCAGCTCCTGCGTGCTGTACCTGCTTCAGTCACTGCTGCTTATCTTGAGGGGGAGGGAAGCTCTAGCGATATTATATATACACTTATATATATATATATATACACACATACATGCACTTGTTTTGAAGGGAAAACACTGTATGATTGTAATAGAAATAGTGTTGAGATAAATTATTTTAATCTTTGTATTTATATAAAATGATCAAAGAGATCAAAATTATATTAAAAAAAAATCAAAAAGACAGTATTCCTATTTTTTACTGAGAAGGCTGCTGGAGCCACCGGGAGCCTGAGAGCCACTGGGGCCCAGGCAGGGCCCGTCCTCCCCTCCTGGAGTGGGGGGCTCTCACAGACCCCCCATGACACTGTAAGCTAGCCCTTAGCCCGTAAGATGTGACAGGGATCTGTAGGTGCATTTAGTCCGTGCTCTGCACTCCTCGGGAGTCCAAAGGGCACACACCGCTTCGACCTGCGCTGTTGCACCCGAAAGCACAGACTGAGGAGTGCAGGCACCAACACCAACGTGCTCAGGATGGAACGGGCAGTGTTTGATGTTGACTTGTAAAGCTTAATGATTAGACTGGAAATGGAAGCATAGCAATAACGCTCGGTTGTTAAACAACGTCTTGTGTGTGTAAATCACCACGTGCTGAGAGCTGTCTACAGACACAGCCGGGCTTCTCTCCTCTGCACCCGCTTTCGCTCTGTAGCTCTGCAGAGGCTTATGGATTTGATGTGCTTGGTTTGCTAATATCTCTTTTCCTTATAATTACTATGTTGTTATTATTATTATTATTATTTTTCCCAATGCTGTCCGAGAAAGTGATGTCTCAAATGCACCTTGCAGCAGGTGTGAGGTGAGCAGTGGATGGGGGAAGATGCACCCGCTGCACTCGCCATGGCAGAGCCAGTCCTGGCAACAGGGTGCACACTCCCCTGGACTTCCTTTAACCCTGGGCAGATTAGTCAGGAAGTTCTCCTTCTTGACCCTGCTAACTAAAAAGCCATATTTTGTGAATGTGTCTGCTGGGGCTAATCTAAGCGCTCCCAGCCGTGTCTTTCCCATCCCCACCAGGCTCCCAGCCTTCCCGCTGCTGCATGGCTCCGTGCTCAGTCTGAACTGGGGCCAGGCCCTGCTGGATTCACAGGGGGAAGCTTTCTGTGAATCACAGGCAAAGCCAGGTTCATGGCCCAGCTGATGGGTGCTCTGGAGGGACTGAGGGTGCTCTTTCCTAGGTGCCCAAGAGAGGTGGCAGTGACACAGCAAGAAACATCCTGCCTGAAGTGGCTGGAGCCAGCAGTGTGAAGGGATTGTTCTGCTCTTCCCAAGTTCTCCCCAAGTGCTCCACACTAGGAAGGTAAATCAGCAGCACAAGAGACTTTCATTTTTCATTTTTGGGGGTTAGGTGAACCTTTCAGAGTCCTCGTGTACAGCCTTGTGAAGTGGCTCTTCCCAGTGAAGCCACACCACCCTGCCTTTTTCCTAGAACGCAGTCCCTCACGTCGCAGCAGCCCCGATGAGCCAGTCTGGCTGTAGTGACGCCGCAGCCGCCTCGGTGCACGCCTGTTCTTGTCACCCTCTCGCACTGTCGGCGCCTGGCTGCCAAGTCCTACAGGGAACGCAACAGATGGGAGAGAGCTCCCTTACGCCTCTGGGTTGCCTCATGCAGGCATCTGAGATCTGTGGATAAGATCAGCAGTGCCCGAGTGCCCAGTGCCGGGCTGGGTGGGCAGGAGGAGCTCAGATCGATAAGCACAGCGGCTGTGGAGGAGGCTCCAGGCCTGTTAAAGCACAAGGATCAAAGCACCGTGTCCCCTCATCGTCAGGGCTGCCCTTTGCTCCCCAGGGCCCCGTTTCTGCCGCTGTGTCCTCCTTGGGGACACAGTGCCCTGCAGGGACGCTGCTGTCCCAGCCCCCTGAAGGGATGGTGCCTCTGGACAGGACACGAAGGGTGACACTCGGTACTGCCACCACATCCGATCCCTTCATCTCACCCTCCCTCTCCTCACAGCTTTGGGCAGGAACAGGGGAGCAAAGCTGCTGGTGTGTGAGAGGTGCACCCAACCCACACCCAAACGGTGCCCGGTCCTCCCTGACCAGGGTGTGGTTATGCCTCCTGGCTCTTTCCGATAGATTTCAGTCATCCTGCAGTTTCCAAGAAAGCTCCCCTTTCCTGTTGTTGCAATTATTGCATAAATTAGACTATCAGGCCCTAGGAATGCCCCAAATCTTTGCATGTCTGAAGCAGCAGACCCTTTCTGCCCAGGGGCTGTGGGTACAGCACTGAGCTGCAGCCCCCTCGGCCCTGCAGGGACGAGCACTGTCTGTGTGTTTCCAGGTCACTGTCACCCCAGTGGGGTGGGGACATCACCTCTGCCTGGCCAGAGGCGTGCTGGGACCCCTGAGAGGGCTCTGGCAGAGGGATGAGGAGGGCAGCACTTCTGGTCTCAGCTCCCCTGGTCCCGGAGCAGCTGTGGTTTCGTTGGAGAAAAAATATTGTCCTTGGCTGAGTTTGCGAAGCTCAGTGAGAACAATAAACGCCTGTGCCTCGTGCTGGGGAGCGCCGCTGCAGAGGGACAGATGCCAAAGGTTTGACACTGCTCTGCTTTATTTGAATGTTCATTTTGCTACATGTCACCATTTTTTGCCAGGATGATATTCATGTTGACTTTGCTTTTTAACCAAGTGCTTTTCAAGATGTGTTAACACTCAGAGACTAGAGTATGGAGCTGTACTTTAGAAGTTGTTGTAATATTCCTTTTTCTTAATAAAGAGACTGAAACCTGCAGAGGGTGGTACTGTCCTGCCCCAGAATGCAAGACCTCCAGCCATACACCAGAAGCATCTCTGTCCCATGACTGGCTCCTACCTCACTCCCCCAGAGCTCTTCCACAGCTCAGGAGAGTCCTCAGCGTGACACCCCAGTTCTTACAGGGGGCCTGTGGGTAGATGGGGGGATCGTTATTGGGATCCGGAATGCCAGGACAAGGGGGAATGGCTTCCTGCTGCCAGAGGGCAGGGTTGGATGGGATACTGGGAAAATTTCTTCCCTGGAAGGGCAGGGAGGGCCTGGCACAGCCTGCCCAGAGAAGCTGTGGCCACTCCATTCTCAGAAGTGTTCAAGACCAGATTGGACAGTGGCACAGAGAAACAGGAAACAAATTCTCCAATCCGTTGGTTCAGTTAGAAAGTTTCCATTATTCAGCGCTGGGTACATGGGGGTACATTGTTCCACCCAACATGAATGGCAATTATCAAAACTTTTAACATTTCATGCATTTTAGCAAACAAAGGAATTAGTGTTCCTTGGCTACAAGTTACATAGTTCTCTTATTAATTAGTATTCTCTCTTGGTTAATGATTCTCCACTTCCCATGCTGATTAGCCTTTCTCTTCCTTTCGGGCGGTCGATTTCTAGCATCAGTGGTCTGTGGGTTGATGGCCACAGGCCCTCCCCTGCCAGAATTACCTTTTACCTATTTGGAGCTGATTTCAGCACAATCACTGAGTTAAGTCTTATTAGTTATTCCTTATCTTGGGAGTCCAGCTGAATATCCTTGTGGCCCATAAATTCTGCACTCTTTGTGTCCATTATTAGTGACAACATCCTTCCTTCCAAGCTATGTTAACCTCCTCCCCCAGGTCTTAGATCGCTGAATCATGTCAAGCCCTAAATTTTGTTTTTCTAACACATGGACGTCACTTACAGCTTGCTTGTTAGCTACTATCTGTTTTGTGAATTAAATATCCCTTCTTGTTAATTAGGCTTGAAAGTTGCAAAGATAAAACATTAAAGAACACACTTTCATAAGAAAGTTTGTTTGGTTTGAATTTTTGTTTTGCTTTGGTTGGGGTTTTTTGTTGTTGTTGGGGTGTGGTTTATTGTTTTGTTTTTTTGTTAAACCTATCACCAACCATTATTTATTACAATTAAACGTTTTCCCAACATTGCCCGCCACGGCTGCAGAGACTCCTGTTTGAAGAAATAACCCGCTGGGTGCCAGCAGCCCGCACTAGGGGAAGGTGTCCATGCCCACGGCAGGCAGCGGAACCGGGGGGTCCCTTCCAACCCAAGCGCCGCCACGCTCTCTTCGGCTCCACGAACGCGCGGGTCTGCGGCGGCCGCTCCCCGAGCCCGCAGCTCTGTCCGTGCGTGCCCACCCTGCGGGGCCGGCGCTCGGCGCTCCCGGCTCTGCGGGCGCCGCGTCACCCCCGGGGCCGCACGGTGAAGGGCGGTCGGGGACCCTCGGACCCTGCCCGGGGCTCGGGGGGCTCTCCCGGGGCCGTGCCCCGCCAGCGGCGGGCGGCGCGCGGCAGCGGGCGCGGCCCCTTTAAGGCGCTGCGGGCGCGCGGGGTTGGGCCGTGGCGGGCGCCGTAGCGGCGGCGGGGCCGCACCACGTGGGGCGGGCGGACGGCGCTGTCCTTCGGCGGGCCCATGGTCATCCGAGCGGGCGAGATGCCGCCGGCCGCCGTGCCGGCCGCGCAGGGCGCCGAGCAGCAGCACCCGCCACCCCGCGCCAGCCGGCCCGCGGAGCCGCAGCAGCGCCCCGGTAAGGAACCGGGCCGGGGCCTTGCGGCGCCGGAGATGCCCGGTCCCGAGGATGCCCGTCCCGGCGGCGCAAACCCCGGCGCTCCCTCTCCGGCGGCGGGGCTGTTGGAGCCCGCCGGAAAGGTCACGGGGGGCTCCGCGGGAGCGGAGCCGGGGTCGCGGTGGGGACCCGGGGCGGTTCTGGCAGCCCGGGCGGCTCGTCCCACCCGGGGACGGCCGGCGGAGCGGCCCGGGCGCGCCCCGCCGCGGGGCCGCGCTCCCGCGGCCCGGGGGGCTCCGTTCCTGCGGGGAAGTCGTGCCGGGGCCCGGCGCCCCCGCCGCGCCTCGGGAAGGCTCCTCGCAGCCCCGAGGCTGCGCCGGCTGCCGAGGCCGGAGGCCGCAGCGGGGCCGGGCCGCGCGATTTCGGGTGCCCTCCCGTGCCGCGGCGCGGCCGAGCCGGGGCCGGGGCCCGGGGAGCCGCGGGGTCAGGCGGCGCCCCGGGCCTGCGCGGGCCCGTCCCGGCGGAGCGGGAGCCCCGGGCCCGGTGAAGGTCACCTTCATGGGGCCCGCTCCACCGCGCGGCCGCGGGGGGGCCCGGGCCGGCAGCGCCCGTGCCCGGCCCGCGGGGAGCGGCCCCGGAGCCCGTGGGCCGCGGGGCCGTTCCCGGGAGCCCGTGGGCGGCGGCGGGCGCTCCCGGCGCGGCGTGCGGGAGCGGAGATCGTTCCGGGCACCGCGTGGTGCTGCCCGCGGGCGGACATGCGTGGCCCGGGGGTGGTGGGCAGCGGAGGGCTGTGCCCTCCTGGGAGTTCGGGCTGCGGGCGCCGCTGACATGTTAGAAAATACTCAGAAGCAAGAGTTTTCCCGGATAGGGCAGAGGATTGTTCGACATCTCAGCTCGAAATTGCAGGTTTAACTAGTTATTTCCTGGCTATTCTTGTTCTGTGTTGGACCTGCTCAGGCCAGGGATGGTGTGCAGCTCCATGTCCTCACTGATCTCATTGCCAGCTCCCAGGCTGGCACAACCCTGAGATGTTTCCACCTGCCCTGGGTTTGCTCAGTTTGGTGTTTGTATCTTCAAGAACTTAGAACTGATACAAGAACTTGGACGCCTGAGCACTCGTCTCAGCCTCTGCTCTCTTCTCTGATCTCTAAAGTACAAGCAAAAGTTGTAGAAGCAGCGTGGCTTGTGGCTGGCGTTCATCCTGAAGCACGTGAGCCCCCTGACTGACCCACATGTCGCTTCCATCCCCTGCTGATTTTATGGTATCGAGGTGGATTTTTGAAGTTTGTCACCTAAAGCAAAGTTCACTGGCATTTAGTAGTGGAGCAGGTTGGATGCAGTTCAAGAGTGGGAAGCTCAGTGCTGGTAGCCTCCCCCTCTTACCCACGTGCTGGATTCTGAAGCAAGCATCACACCCACAGTGCCAGCCGCTGGGTTAAAAAGTTATGCAGTGTAATGCCTGCCTCTCCAGCCACAATTGATTGCTGAGGGAGAATGGAAGGTGGAAAAATCCTTTGTGTGTTTCGGCACTGCACGATTGCTCACGTGGGATCTGGGGAGGAGCAGAAGAAGGTCTCATCGGGGAGCTGGGTGCAGGGTCAGCCTGGCCACCTTGGCATCGGCCTTACCAGCTCTGGTTCCTGGGCTCTAGTGTTCCCACTGCTGTGTGTGGCCTGCAGAGTGCCTGTGCAGGCAGGCACTGGCTGTGTCTGAGGACAGCTCTCAGTCCCTGGAGCCGTGAGCAGGCTGCGGGTGGGCTCCTTGCAGCAGAAACCCACCCCGGAGCTGTGCCAGGCACCCAGGCTCAGGTGCTGGGCTCTGTGCCAGGCGAGAGGGCTGATGGCTGCCGCTCTCTTCCCCCAGCCTAGAAACTGTTGAGACTGTTCTGTCCTTCTGGGTGCAGAAACACAAAAGAATGGACAGTTGGGGTTCCTGTAATGATCTCTGATGGGCACAGTTTGGGGTTAAGTTACCTTTCCTATCAGCTGGTGTGAGATCAATGCCAGCCATTGCGTGCAGCATTTCTTGGATTATTTTTATTCCTACAGTCTTTACTGCCTTAGAACCAGTTTCTCACTACAAGTTTAGCAATGCTTCTAGTACCATAAAGTGCCTTTCAACCTTGCCTTGCCCAGATCTGTTTTCTCCTAGTTCAGCCCCTCCATCCCCAAGCTCCCCAGCAGCCCCTGCTTTCAGACACATTTTCTGTTAGAGCAGCAGAGAATGCAGGTGTTAATGGAAAACTGCTGTGGAGGCAAGTGTAGCTGTGCATTAGCAACAAGGTCAGAAGGCCGATTCTTAATCTGGGGATCTGCTATCGCTGTCTGTTGCCCAACCTTGGAGGTTCACTGGTGTTTTGGAAAGGACAGAATTGCTGGCAGTCGGGGCTTTTAATATGCATCTCTAACAGGCTTGGAGGGGGCAGTCAGAGGAAAGTTGTGCAAGAGAAATCTGATCACTGCTACAAGGTTAAGAAGAGGAAAGGGGTGTGATAACACAGAATCTGTATGGCAAGATGAGGGATGGGAGCTCGAGGGGATCATGTTCAGGGTGGTTCTGTCAGTGGGATAAGAGCTGAGCTCCCACTGGAAGCTCTCTGCTCTGCCTGAGAAGCCTTGCTCCTAGGTTTCCCAGCTGAAAAGTGGAAATAAGTAGGTCAGGAACACGTACTGAGATAAATCCACCTGCAGACTCAGAACTGCCTTGTGCACAGTAAAACCAGCACCATGTTGCATAGTCCTGTGTTTACCTTCATTGTCTGTACATGACTAAACTTGGCAGCACAACCCTCTCCTGGTGCAGCTTCCCAGCACTTGCTTTACTTTCCTGCATTGTGCTCCATTGGTTGTGCTAGAAAGTTGTTATTTCTAGAAGCTTTACAGGTCTGAAGTTCGTGCATTTTTTTAAATTTGCATTTGAGAAGCAATGCCAGTCCTTGGGGCAGTGCTTGGACAGTGTGCCACTGCCTGTGGTGGCAGTGGCTGTCGCTTTTGGCAGTAGGTCAGGTTCTTGACATAGTAGCAAGGCTGTCGTGGGATTAGCTTTTGGTTGGCATGTTTTTCTAAAAAAGCATTTCCTTAGTTTGTCTTTCACTTTAAGGAGAAAGTCTCTAGTACAAGCTGTTGAAGAGGCCGCAGGCTCAGAGAAGTTGTGTGTAGTTATCTCCAATGACATAAAACTGCAGGATCATGAATCTTGCACACAGCTCCAGTGGGTCGGATTAGCCTGAGACCAGCCGTGCTTCCCCGGCTCCCCATGAGCCAGGCCCCTGCCCTTGGGGGCGGATGAGACTGGGAATTGTGAGTGGATCCTGGCTGTTAGCAAGCTGTGCTGTGCCAAGTACCAAGTGTGCTCTGTCTTTGCTGTTGGTGTCCCTGGAGCCTGCAAAGTCTCCACAACCTGGAGGTTGGGCTGGGGCTGAGGTGGGCTGTGGTGCCAGCTCGCGTCAGGGCACTGTGCGAGGTAGGGTGGGATCCCTTGCTGTCCTTGGCAGAGGGGCTCCTGTGGGACAGGCAGGTGTCCCGGGCTGCTGCTGGCAGCACACTCTTGCAGAGCTGTGGGGAGCAGCCATGTCCTGTCCCCAGAGCTGTGTGTGGCCCGAGCAGCTCGGGGGGTGGGCGGATGGACACAGCTGTGCCA
Organism: Hirundo rustica; assembly: GCF_015227805.2. Classification (NCBI taxonomy): domain Eukaryota; kingdom Metazoa; phylum Chordata; class Aves; order Passeriformes; family Hirundinidae; genus Hirundo; species Hirundo rustica. The sequence goes on from NC_053468.1 coordinate 360,714, forward strand.
GGGCACGGGAAGGCAGCCGGAGCTGCTGAGGACATCACAGCTGGCAGATCCCCCCCCTAGAACCCAGAGAACAACACGTTTAGCTCCCCGCTCTTGCTGTCCCAGCAGCTTTCTGAAACTAAGGTATGTGCTAGAGTAAGGCACAGAGGCTTGGAGAATTATCGGCTGGTTCTTGGTTTCTGTCTGAAATACAATTCCTTCCTTCGGCTCTCTTGAAATTTGAGAAACATGCTCTTCCTGACACGGTTAATGTTTTTGTTGGTGCTGATCTTTGCACTTTGCATCAGTCCTACTCTTTGCGCCTGATTTCTGTGATGTTTACGTGTTATTGTAGCAGGGTCACCCAGACAGCCAGTTTCAAGGCTAGGTTCCTGAGAAGTTTTGGCCAGATAGAAAGTTTACTAATGGGTTTAAATGTAGTTCCCAGATGTGGAGAGTGCAGGGTGGGTAACTCAGGGTGCCAGATGAAAAGCACAAGACACTTCAGCACCTGTAGGTGCCTGAGCCAGCAGCTGTGGGGCCCTGTGGGTGTGCTGGGGCTTGGCCCTGCCGAGAGCACTGTGGGCTGCAGCCCCACCGTGCTCTGCTCTCTCTCTGTGGTGTGAAACTGCTGAGAAATAAATGCAGAGCTTGTAGCTCTGCCCTCAGATGTCTTACAACCAATTTGAGTTTAATGATGGCAGTAGAGCAGCTCTAATGTTTCACTGTGGTCTCTTATTAAAAGAAGTCCTTGTTGTACTTAAAGTGGGAAGTTCCTGGGAAGCTGTGGTTTCCGCAGGGGAGGCAGAGGGAGGCACCTCCACGTCTCTCACCTCACTTGACGGGATGTCCTGCAGAAATGTTTTCATTAGGGCCATCTATGGAGCTAATGCCTGTTCATTTAGTCAATTTATTTGGATTCATTAAACTATTTATTTAGTTACATTTATTATTCAGCTAAAATTTAATTTGCATTTGCTGTACTGACACCATTATTCACAGTTTAGAGCTAACACATACACGCTCCTGTGAGCTTACTTTGGCTGCAGTCAGAGAAATGCATCTCAGCTTCCTGAGACCTGACCAGGTACTTCTAGGACACTCCTCCTCTTCCCAGAGGTCTCTTGGTAAGGAAGAAGAATTGAAGCTATCAATACATCTGAAGTCCTTCAAAAATCACAAATCGCAAGAAAAACACGATGCTTATGTGATCTGAAAGTTGCTGCTGGCTCATGGGACTGAGGGGTGCCCAGTCGTGAGGCTCCAGAGCTCCAAGGCAAAGGAGTGATGCCTGGGTGATGGAGGGTGAGGAGCCCCTGGCTGTGGCACAGCCTCGCTGGAGGCAAGCAGTGGCACAGCTTGGTGGCCAGACCTTAGACCACCTGGTGCTTGGAGAAAGCTCCAGCTCCATAATCCCCGCTTCAGTTGCTGTGATTTTGTTTAAGTAGCATGGAGAGAGGAGAGGTGTTAGGAGATTGTGAGTGTGGTTTTGTGGTTTATTTGTGTTTTATATGGCAGAGCAGCGTGAGAGGAGAGAAAATTCGTCTAGAATCTACTTACTGGTTCACTGCCTGAATGCTTTGTGCTCGCCTCTTTAGTATGGATGGCTGTGCCGAGCCCGGGCGTGCCATAGTAACTGCCCTCGCCTTGTAATTCAATGCATCTCACTTGCTCAGGTTTGGCACAGCACCCGTCCCAGGCTGCACTGGTGTGGCACTCAAGATCGGGCTATTTATAACCACCAGGGCAGCATCCCCCGGGTGCCTGGGAGCCGTGTGAGCCCGGCTGTGCTGCGGCACGGCGGGACAGCAGAGCTGCGGCTGCGGGAGCCGCTCCGGGCCTGGCGCGTGTCGCGGCGGCTGCGGGCAGGGGCGAAGGCGCGCGGTGCACGAAGGTCTCCAGGCAGCGCTTTGGGGAAGCTGCTGCAAGCCCAGCATCCAGTTCTGGTGAGCACACGGGAGGTGGGATCCTGTGCGGAGTCGGCTGCCGGTCCTCCTGTGTCCTGCCACGCTGGGACCAAGTGGGCCTTTGGAGAAAGATCTGACTGCGAGGAGGCAGCGGAGGGCACGGGCTGTGCGTGGGAGCGTGCCATTTGGGGACTTCAGTGCATGTGTGAAACACAGCTGACTGTTCTGATCCGGTGCTGCATGAGCCAGGCATGGGAAACAGCCTTTTTGCAAACTGCTGCAGGCAAGTCACCGATCTCTTCCAGCCACGCAGCTCTGGCTCACCCGACGAGAGATCGCCCCTCTTGCCAAAGTCTCCCACAAGCTGCACTGTCTTCCCAGAGATGCCCGAAGCTGCCCAGTGTGCTGGGCTGTATCCAGACATCATCCCCAGTGAGGCGGTGACTGGAAGCCTGCAGAAGGGCACTGAATACATCCAAGACCTGTCTGAGGCCAAGGACAAAGAAGGAATGGTGACAGTTTGTGATAAGAGCGGTTTGATACCTGGCGTTGGCACGGTTGGCCTGCTCCAGCAGACAGAGGCATCCCATGCAGTGACTGTCCTTCCAGCCGACCTTGGGGACAGGCCGGCAGGGCTGGTTGATCATGCTCAGTCACTTGAGGCCTGCCAGAGCCGTGTGAAACTTGAGGACAGCGGCTTAGCGCACAGATCCTGCCGCCGGGAGGAGCACGTGGCAGCAGCTGACAGCAGTCAGGGCCCTGGAGCACGTTCTGCCGGCCCCGGCCACGGAGAGGGGAGAGCGGCCGTGCGCTTGGACGCCGCCTTAGTGGCTCCGGACAGCGTGCTGGAGTGCAGAGGTCCTGCTCCCTCCCCACGGAGCCCTGGGACACCATCCTCTGCTCTGCCATCAAGTGTGGGGAAAACCCTGCCAGCTCAAAGGGCGGTTGTGCTGCCTGTTTCCCGTGGTGAGGTGTCACCTAAGGCTCAGGACACAAGTGCTGGTTTTGTCATACAACCCACTGCCTGCCCCAGCAGAAGGTCAAGCTGCGATCCTGATTCCCAGGCACAGGTTCTGCCCTCAAAGCAGCAGCAGCAGAAGAAGAAAAAGAAGAAAAAGAAACTCCCTCTCCCAGGTGCTCACTCCCAGGGACTCTGTCCTGCTGCATGGAGCCACCACACGTATGCCCCTCAGGGGATGGGTGGCTGTGTGTGCCTGTGGGATGGGGCAGCACAAAGGAGAGGGGAGGGGAGCAGAGGTGATGTTTTAACTTCAGGTGAAGGAGGAAGGTGGCGAGGTATCCCACCTGGGTGTGTACCACAGAGGGACCTGTCTGTGCCTTGTCCGTGTCAGCAAAGCAAACTTAAGGGCGTTTTGCTTGTCTTTTTCTCAATTCATAAAGCAAATCCCTCTTTTGTTTGTGACTGCAAACATGGTCCTTGTAAAGGATGGGAGCAGATCTGCCCGGCCCAGCCTGCAGCAGCTTGGGTGGGAGTGTGCAGCTGTGAGGGACCAGCACAGGGAGCCTTTGGCTTCCTTCATGCAGGTTGAGGACAGGCCTGAGCTGCAGGGGTGGAGCAGCTCCATCAGCTGTGCTGAGGAGGGAATGTCCCTTCTGTTCCTTCACCCAGTGCGTTATTGCAGTGCAGTGGGGATGGCTGGCACCTCAAAATTGCACCAGAGCTGATAATAAGAAATGCATTCCAAAAGTTGGTGCTGGAAAAGGTACGGGGTTTAATTTTTAGTTTTGTCCCTCTAACAATTTCTCCAGTTACTAAATGTAGGGGAGGAAACTCCTCACTGTTAGAGCAGTCCCTGCCAACCAGGCTAACTCCCAGCAACAACGTCACTGACTTTTGGATCCGATAATCTTTGGAAAGGATTTGTGTCTGATTTTGGTTTAGAAGATTTGTTTGAATATAAATTTGTTATTAACTACCTCTTCCCAGGATCTGTGCTGGCTACCGCTGTGAGCAGCCAGCAGGTTCTGGGTTCAGGTGTGTGCCCTCCCTCACGCCAAGATCCAAGCGCTGGGTTCACCAGGTGCCTGCCACCACTGCAGCCTGGCTGTAAATAGGAAGCATGATTAAAGTAGTCCCTGTCACCTTGGCGTGTGAACTCCTTGTCCAGGTGCAGAGATGAAACCTAATCCTCCGTCTGATCCTTTGTGCCAGGTGTGACCGCAGACAGGCGAGTGCGGGTCGCTGCCCCGGTGCGGCGGTGCCCGGCCACGCTCTGCTCCGCTCCGCATGTGCGCGGGGATTGCTCCGCTGTGCTCAGGGCAGCGATGAGAACATCGCGTTACAGCTGGGCCGCCAGCCAGCACAGGCTGGAGCTCGGCAGCCTCCGCCGCACCTGCGGGTACGAGCTGCAGGTCGAGTGCAGGAGGAGGGTCCTTGCAGGGACACAGGCACATCCCTTGGAATGACAGGGGAGACCAGAGGTCACAGCCTTCGGTCGAGACCACAAACCCGCGTCTCGCGGCCGACGTGACGCGGCGGGGATCTCCGTCTGCAGCAGCGAGCGGGGCGGTAAGCGGGAGGAGCGGCCGGGCTTGCCCCTGGAGCGGGTGGAACTGCTTCCCTGTGACTCAGACACCTTCCGTGAGCCATCTGGGGTGCAGCGCACGGCAGCCAGAGCCGGCAGCCAGACACAGCTGCCAGCCTGTTTGCAGCTTGAAGTGAGAGCAAGGAACAGGAGAGAGGTCTCTGCAGGTGTCTTTAAGGTGTTCCTGGGCCTCCTTCTACTGTCACAAGTAAGCTGAAGTCCTGCAAAGTCGACGAGTGCCCCATGATGTGCCTCCCTCTGCGCCGGCACTGCTGAGGCCGCGGCACAGTCGGGCTCAGCGGGTGGGAGGAACCGGTGACCCACTTTAAGGCAGGTGGGTGCAGCTCTCCTTCCCTCAGGGAGCTCATGAGGTGAGTCAGCACCCAGCAGGCAGCACGGCCTCCACGCTGGCTCGCGCTTCCTTGAAACATACCCATTGTGTACAGAACCCCTCTGGAAAGCCTTGCCTGGCTCACATCTGAGGGTTAACCTGCTGCACAGCAGATCTTTCTCAGTCCAGACTTAACTTTCATTTCTAAACTTGGGACTGTGCTGTCTGGAGCTGGGTCCTCTAGCATAAGGAGACACGAAGGTGTTGCCACTACACATCTCTTGTCAGAAATTGCATAGCTGTGCCAGCCCTGCCTTCACTCAAGTAAGGAAAAGAGAGATGGAGGGTGTGAATGTGTTGTATTTCTGCAGACTAGGAACAGTATTCTGATTTCTGAAACACTAGGTGGTTTGGGGATCTTACACCACTGTGTAGTGAAAAGCAGAAGCGTGGTCCTCACTGTTGACTTTCCCTTGCTGAGTTCAGATTTTCCTGTCTCACTTTGCTTTGCTGCTGAAGGTGTTTGTTGTGCTCCAGACCGGCGTGTGCATGGGTTGCAGTGCCAGCCTTCCTTTCAGCCAAATTCTGCCTCTTTCCTGGCTGCTACAGCAGGAACAGAAGTTGAGTGATCCTGCCCTGCTTGGGTGGGCAGGGGCTGGGCCAAGCCTGGCTCGGGCGCCTGGCAGGTCATCCTGTCTGCAGTACCGGTAGCCCCAGGTGTAGCATTTCCATGGCGGCTTGTCTGCACTCCCTCCAGATCCCCACGTGTTCAGGCAGCCCAGGAGTATGGCTGTGCTGGCTGTAGGGTGTGACGAGGGGCTCTCCCCAGCCCTTTGGGCATGGTGTGGTTTTTCTGAAACCACATCTCTTGAGGCACTCTTGCACAGAGCTTTTCTTCCTCCTTTCTAGCATGACGGCAGCTTGCTGGAGCCAGAGCCAGGCCTCTCGTCTGACTTGCCCGTGGCTTCATCTGTCAAAGAAATGAGCAGCGAGTGCTGGGGACATATGCGCAGTGACAGGGAACATGAGCAGCAGCTGCTGAGCTGCTGAAGGCAGCCGAGGCTGTGTGAGGTTGCTCTGCTACCTGCTGCCTTTTGGAGTGGGTGTGCTCTGATTGCATTTTTTGCCCTTTCACCATGTCCCAAGTCATCCCTGACAGTCGTCTCTGAGGGTTTGCTGTTGGCACTTGTCATCTGGGGCAGGGACATGACCCTCCAGGGATGCTTTTGCAGGGCTTTTTGCTGCAGCCTCGTGTTGTGCTCCAGAGGTGTGCAGGAGAATGTGGTGTTGCCATCCCTCTTCTGCATTATGATGAAGGCTGGACAACTTCTGGGCTTCAGGAGCAGTTGGGGCTGATGGGGAAGACCTGGCTGTGACAGCTGTAGGACCTCAAGCCACAGTGCCAGTCTGTGAGGTGGGGAGGCTGAGCTGCTGTTTCCCCTGGATTGGGGACTGGTGCCTTGCTGGGAGGTGAGGATGAGGACAGACACCTGCCAGATGGAGCCGGCTGCAGGGCTGCAGCCTCGAGGCATTAGCCTGTCTTGGAGCTGTCCTGACCCTGTGCAGCCTTTCAGAAAGGCTGTTCCTGCTGCCTGGGAAAGCACCCCACCTGCTCCATCTGTGCTGCCTGCAAGTGGGTGCCTGAGAGCGCCAAGCTGGAACTGCTGGGTGTGACCTTGGGGGTCCAGCTGAGTGGGCCAGCCCTGCTGGGAGCACAGCCCGAGGAACACAATGCCTGCTGTTCTCCAGCACCCTCTGCCCCGGGTGTGTGGGGTGGTGTGCTGCCCTTGGGGCTGCGAGCAAGGGATACTCTGCCATCTCCCGGAGTTGCTATCAGTGGCTCTTTCCACTCTTCCAACTTCTCCTGCCAGCCCCTTAGCCCTCTTTACTGAGGTCCCCAGCCTTGTTCAGAGGATGTAGGCTCCTCTAGGAGACTGGCAGCTTCCTAGATTTTATCAGTTCTCTGACACTATCCACCTCACTGGAAAAGAAAACAAACCATTGCAGTGGTGAGGTGGGTGCAGAGAGCTCCCCGGCCCTGTGACGCATCTGTCTAAACGAGCACTTAAAATGTCGTCACCATTTTCTTGAATACAATTGCTTAGGCAAAGCCTCGCCCTGGCACCATGGGATCTCTGTGAAGTATTTTGGAAGTGCGGCGGGTGGCCAAACGCGGGCAGGGCCGTGGGAGCTGTTTGTGTGCCTGTGGAGTAACCGGGCTCCCACGTGATGCGCAGCGGTGCCGCTCGCCTCCCTCTCCCTCTCTGCTCTTTAACGTGTTGGTGCAGAGGTTACAGCTGCCTCCAGGCCGCAAAGCACCACACACCCTTTTTTTTTTAATTAAGAGGCTTCTTGAGACAGCTCAGTGTGGTGTACACTGACCCATCCTTCCTGCTCTCCTTCCCCCGCCCTCTCTGCACATGGTTTGTGGAAGATGCAAACACCACAGGCGAGCGAGAGCACCTTCATTATGCTGTGAGGAAAGGGAGGGAAGGTCCTGGCACACCTCTGTCTAGTAAACAGCAAATGCAGAATAAAACCCTTCCTGCCTTTTGGCCCCTGACTGGCTCGGGCTTTCCAGTGTCTAAGCCAGTCTCTGCAGCCCATTGGAGAGGACCTTGTCTAAACCCCTCTCTTCTTGCCCAGAGCACCAGTCTGGCGTGGCACTGATGAATGGCAGCGGCCCGCATGACAGCCTCAAGGGCGAGAAGGATGCCAAGCAGAATGGTCACGAGGAGGCTGACCCGGGAGAAGATGGGAACGACCAGGAGGTCATCGTCATACAGGATACGGGATTTACTGTCAAGATCTGTGCACCAGGGATAGAGCCCTTTTCCCTGCAGGTACCTGCCCTCGCCAGCTGGGGAAGGGGACAGAGGTGCTGGGCGGGTATTTGAGCCAGATCCTTTCAGCCAGGCAGGCAGGGAAGGAGGCAGTGCCTGGGAAGGACCCTGTTAGCCCCCACAGTCTGGACAGTACCTTCAGGCTGCTCACAGCTCCCTGACCTGTCTCTTCTGACCAGGACTAAGTGGGGAAGGAGGCAGTAAAGCATGGAGGGTGCAGGAGGCTGCCTGACCAGTGCCTTGAGAGAAACAAAGGAAGAAGAGACGTGAGCAAGAAGCTGAGGCTGCCTGGCCCAGGCCCGCCTGGGCATTGCAAGGACAGGGAGGGTATTTCATTCTGGATCCCAGGGGTGGAGCAAGGGGAAGGAGAACTTGCTGAGGTGTAGCCCTTTGTCCATCACAGAGGGGCGTGGGTATGGGGCTGAGCACAGGGAAAATGGCCTTCCCACTTCTGGGTCATTTTAAAGAAGTGTTGTGAAAACATGATTTCTGGGCCTGATTGAGGAAGGGAAAATCCCTTGCTTGCTCAGCAGTTATGACATGATGCTGCTTCAGGCCTGTCTGGGTTTGGTACAGTGACAGGTGCTAACACAGCTCAGGGAGCTCAAGCACTGGCCTGAAGACCAGTGGAATGATGCAGTCCCCACTTCCGTCTGCATGGAGATCTGTACCTCATGTCATGTGGACAGTGGCACGCTGCCAGGTCAGGATGGGCTCTGACAGGCCTGGTTCATAGTCCCAAAAACTAAAGTGTCTCTAATTTTGGGGAGAGGCATTTGGAATCTAAACACAGTGGGAAGTTCTTATCTCCTAAAGACTGGCAGAGAATGCAGCAAAATCCAATCCCCTGTGGAAATAGCTGTGTCTCAGACTGGCTTTTTGTCTCCTTTAAATCCCCCTGGCTGTTAGTTTTAATAGGCTAATAATAGCAGGCTGTGTTGTTTACAGCAGCTTATGTAAACTACCCCAAATCCTCCGGGTTTTCCAATGGTGTCAGTGGTGCTGGAGAAGAGCAGGGAGGTGGGGGAGCAGCCCCAGTGCTCAGGGTGGGTCTGGCCTCGCCTGAGCCCTGTGGAGGTGTGGCACAGACATACCATACATCAGGAGAGGAACTGGGCTGTTCTCCATGTGCAGCATTCAAGGACTCACCACTAATATGGTGTGAATGGATAAGGGAAGAACCTTGTAGTTTCCCCCACCACCTTTATTCCTTCACTGCCCTCTGTCACCTCTGTCCCATGCCAAGGGCTTGGTGCAGTGCCTGGCTGTTACATCTCTGGGTGCCAGGCCCTGTGGGGTGGAACTCAGGTGGCTGATCCTGCCAGAGGTGACAGTGCCCTCCCAGCAGGAGCAGAAGCGATCTTCCTGGCAAGGGAGGTGGAGTCTGCCTTGCCAAGCCCGGAGAGAGAGGTCCAGGAGGTTTTTCATATTGCAGCTGAGGGGCAAAGTTTGGCAAGAGCATGTGGGAGGGTAAACAATAATTGTCTGGGTTCTTACCTTCTTAAGGTTTCTCCTCAAGAGATGGTGCAAGAAATCCATCAAGTTTTGATGGACCGCGAGGATACCTGCCATCGGACCTGCTTCTCCCTGCAGCTGGATGGCAACGTCCTGGATAACTTTGCTGAGCTGAAGACGATTGAAGGGCTGCAGGAGGGCTCACTGCTCAAAGTGGTGGAAGGCAAGTTACTTCAGACTTGGGAGGGAATGGGTGGGGGTTTTCTTAGCGAGTGATTTTAGCCGCCTGTCAGCTCTTTCCTGTGGTTCCATTTTGAGGCCTGTGTGGTAAAGGAGTAAGCAATTGTCTAATTCGAGTTTCTTTCCTCACTTTTTGCTCGTCAGAGCCATACACAGTGCGAGAAGCCAGGATACACGTGCGCCACATTCGGGACCTTCTGAAGAGTCTTGACCCATCAGATGCTTTCAATGGTGTGGACTGTAACTCATTGTCCTTCCTGAGTGTCTTCACTGAAGGAGACCTGGGAGGTACGGGTCAAGAAGGCTTCTCTGGTGTGGTCAGTGGTTTCATCCCCTGACTCCTTGCTTAGTTAGTAACAATCAGCTGTCCTGTGTCATTTAGGCGTGCAGAGAATACTTGGAGCATCCCTCCTTGAATGATGACTGGAGGAGGTAATGCTGCACTTTTCATAACTGACTTCATATCTCTGTCCATTCTAGACACTGGAAAACGGAAGAAGAAAGGTACAGAAATGGAACAAATTGACTGCACCCCTCCTGAACATATCCTGCCAGGTAGCAAAGAGAGGCCCCTGTGTGCCCTTCAGCCCCAGAACAGAGACTGGAAGGTAGAGTCCTCCTGTGTCATTGAAACAGCTGTTGGCACATTCCTCACAGCAAACTGGTGGTCTGGGATTGAAAGCTGAGCTGAAGTGGACTTTGGGATTTGCTCTGCTTGGTGCTTAACAAGTGCTGGGATAGCACTGCTTAGCCAAAAGAATAAAGTCCGGGAGCTAGTGTGCAAAACACTGGACGTGGTGTCTGGACATCTGCAGAGTGTGGAAAGGCCAGGCTTGCTGGGATGGGTGGCAGAGAAGGGAAAGCAGCATTCCTCTGCAAAAGTCCTGGAGACGGGATCTGCAGGTCACTACAGATTGCCCTTAGCTTTCCCATGCCCTCCCACTCGGATTCTGGTTTAGAAGCTGCCAGCTGCCAGTTGAAAACAAGTACAGCAAGAAATCCATGCTCTGTGCAACCCAAAGGCCCAGGGTGTGTGTTTTCACCCATGTCTCACGGAGTGAAGGGCAAGCTAGTGGAGTGGAGAGGGCTCAGGAAGCTGTGCTCTGGAGCCAGGTGCGTTTGTAAGCTCTGTTTCTGGAATCGAGCAAGGGCAGCAGGTAAAAGGGATCTGGCATGTACACTGAATGACTCTAACTCAAAGACATTAATTCCTGCTGACAGGAGTTGTTTTTGTTCTGCTATAGCCTTTGCAGTGCCTAAAGGTCTTGACGATGAGTGGCTGGAACCCCCCACCCGGTAACCGGAAGATGCACGGGGACCTCATGTATTTGTACGTCATCACGGTGGAGGATCGGCACGTCAGTATCACTGCCTCTACTCGGGGATTTTACTTGAATCAGTGAGTAACTGAGATTCTTCTGTCCTGCCCTGCAGCAGCCAACTGGAGAACAAATCACAAACAGTTTCAGCTTTTTTTTTTTTTTCCCCTCTGGCAGAAACAGCCTATTTTAATTTGTTGCTCATATGAGTTTGTGGGAGTTGCTATACGGGATTGGGCTGTTCTGTTATGCCTGGTACCACTTCTCCACAGTGGCTAAATGCCTGGTGCTTTAGGGAAAGTTTAAACATCCCATAATGTCATCAGCTATTTAGTGCGTTTTGAGTTGGGAGAAAATTCCTCTCTGACTATTGCAACTATCTCATTTTGCCCTAAAGCAAAAGCACAGCCTGTCAGAACTCCCTGAGCTGGATGCAGATTTGACTACAAATAATTTCTCTTTTTATTTTTTTTAATGATAACTGTGAGAGGCTGTGGTGGCTGTGCCTGTTGAAGCGGCTGTGCTGAGGGGATTCTCTGTTAAGCAAAGGCACCTTTGGTGTGTTTGGGAAGTTCTGTGAAATCAGTCCTTCCCAGCCATAAAAACAGAAGCTCTCCTGATTCTGGGGATGGCTGAAGAGGGTCTAAATTAAAAAACCATCAGGGCCAGGTACAGGGTTACTGGCTGTTTCATGTGGGTAGACTGGGTGAGTCTGCCTCTTTGCCCCATGGTCTCCCATTTTGCCGGCAAGGGCACATGGTGCAGCCTTTGATACTGTGCATGTGTGAAGAGCTCTCAGTCATGTTCCACGGTCCTAGGGTGTGAAATGTCACAGGTATGACAATGGCTTGTGACCGATTCTTTTTTTCTCTTGCAGGTCTACTGCATACAACTTCAATCCCAAACCTGCAAACCCCAGTTTTCTCAGTCATTCCTTGGTGGAACTACTTAACCAGATCAGCCCTACCTTCAAAAAAAACTTCTCCGCTCTGCAGAAGAAACGGTAGCAGTGCTTCTTCCTCTCTAGTTCCTTGAGCAGTCCAGTGTGAAGCTGGGGAGGCTCAGCTGGTTGTGGGGAGCTGGATGCCACTGTGCAGCAGCAGGGATTGCAGCGCCTGCTTCTCGGAGCTCATGTAGTGGGGGGTGTTTGGCACACGTGAGTGGAAGCTGCAGGGACCACAGAGCACCTGACTGGACGACAGGGCAGCACCCTGAGGATCCCCTGATCCACAAATGAGTCTGAAGCATAAATATCAGTGGAAGTAACATAAGAGGGCTTTTGTGTAGGCTTACAGTGGAGAGAGGCTGGTTATTTTAAACATGTCTGTGCATGTTAATATTCTGTAATTTCGTCTAGCTCCTATAATAATAATACAACAACAATAAGGCATTGTTTGATTCTCCCGTCCTTGCTGCAGGGACCATTTGTTCTGCTCCAGGACAGTGGGTCCTGTGCAAAGGCCTGTCATTCCTCGCAGTCACTTAATGAACTGCCTTGGCTCAGCAGGGTGTGGATTGACAGGCACATTGTGTGGCTTTTGGGGGCTCTGCTCCTGCTTCATTAAGGAGATGAAAGTGACACTAGAAAAGGGCTGAAATTAGCAGTAGCCTCCAGCCACCACTGTGACTATTTGGCCATTTAAAAATTACTGTACTTTATTGCTTCTTGGGCTAGAAGTAGCTACAGATGAGCCCCCAGCCCCTGCTGAGAGCAGACAGATTGCACAAGAGACCTTCAGCGGTGCTTGGGATTGCACTGTGGGCTGCTGTTACATCGTGACCTGTAAGAACCAGTGTGAAAACACAGGGAAAATTCTCTTGGAATGGAAAGGATTCTTCCGTTATAAATATATAATTGTTGTTTCTCCCAAACCAGGGTTCAGAGACACCCCTTTGAGAGGATAGCCACTCCCTTCCAAGTGTACAGCTGGACAGCTCCGCAAGCAGAACACGCCATGGACTGTGTCCGGGCAGAGGACGCCTACACTTCTAGACTGGGCTATGAGGAGCACATACCTGGACAGGTACTGGTCTTGCTTTGCCTGACGACGCTGGCAAGAATTTTGCTGCCAGCTGTGCCGAGAACAAGTTAACTTCCAAATAGTAACCTCTGTTATTTGTGGGAGGGTTTTGGTCTTCAAGGGAAAACTTGCAGGAGTCCTTGTTCTTCACAGGGCCCTTGACTACAGGGGCTGTGCTGCTCAGGCTGCAGCTCCATGAGCACAGAAGTGACTGAGAGGAGCAGCTTCTGCTCGGATGTTCATAAACTCTATGTCCCTTCTCTGAAGAGTGCCACTGCACAGGAGGCAGACCACTCCCTCGTGCCAGTCAGGCCTGGAATGGCTCCTGTGTCTCTGAGCAGACTGCTCCAAATGCTTCAGCTGCAGCTTTGTAGCACAGAGGGGTGCAGGGCAGCAGTGGCCAGCTGTGGGCAGCACGTGCCTGCAGTGTGACCACAGCACTGGCTAATGACACCTGCCCCGTGCTGCCCCTTCAGTGACACTGCCCTGCACTGGCTGGGCTGATGCAAGGTCTGTCCCAAAGTGCTGTTGAATAAAGTCCACTCTCGAAGTGTGTTCGTTCCTGCTGCTAAGTCACTTCCTCTGAGCTCCACAGCAGCCTGAATTCTTGCCCCTTTCTCTCCCAAAATGCCTTGTGAAGTAGGAATGCCCCTTCCCACACAATGCATTGCATCCCACAAGGCTTTCCCTCCCTCTTTCAGACCAGAGACTGGAACGAGGAGCTGCAGACCACACGGGAGCTGCCACGCAAGAACCTGCCTGAGCGGCTGCTGAGAGAACGCGCCATTTTCAAGGTAACTTTGGGATACGCAGGCAGCTCCTCACGCAGCCCCTTCTCTGCTGCCTGCGTCCTGGCTCCTGGGGCTTGTATTGAAGCCACTAGCCAGGCTCTCAGCAGTAAAAGCCAGCAGACCTGCCTGCCTGCTGGAAGGCTGTTGGGAGGAGAGGAGCGAAGGAAAAATCCACAGGGAGCTTTGAGAGCAGCGTGGGGCCCACCCTGACCCTTTCTCTCCACGTGCCTCCAGGTTCACAGTGACTTCACTGCAGCAGCAACACGAGGTGCTATGGCTGTCATCGATGGCAATGTCATGGCCATCAACCCCAGCGAGGAGACCAAGATGCAGATGTTCATCTGGAACAACATTTTCTTCAGCCTGGGCTTTGATGTCCGTGACCACTACAAGGACTTCGGTGGAGACGTTGCTGCTTATGTAGCTCCTACCAATGATCTCAATGGTGTGCGGACCTACAATGCTGTGGATGTGGAAGGGCTGTACACGCTGGGGACTGTCGTGGTGGATTACAGAGGTTACAGGGTGACAGCTCAGTCTATTATTCCTGGCATCTTGGAGCGGGAGCAGGAACAGAGTGTCATCTATGGGTCAATAGACTTTGGCAAGACAGTGGTGTCACATCCCAAGTACCTGGAGCTGCTGGAGAAGACCAGCAGGCCGCTGAAGATCCAGAAGCACAAAGTTCTCAACGACAAGAATGAGGAGGTGGAGCTGTGCTCCTCAGTAGAGTGCAAAGGCATTATTGGCAACGATGGGCGTCACTACATCCTGGACCTGCTACGCACTTTCCCTCCAGATCTAAACTTCCTGCCTGTTGAAGGGGAGGAGATGCCAGAGGAGTGTAAGAAAATGGGGTTCCCCAAGCAGCACAGACACAAGCTTTGCTGTCTCCGGCAAGAGCTTGTTGATGCCTTTGTAGAACACAGGTGAGCAGAGCTCCCCCCCTCCTCCACCTGCGGCTGGTCATGGTTCAAGTCAGGACCTTGCTGCACTGTCCTGGGAACACCCCAGCAGAGCTCCCAGAAGTGAGCTGCTAATTGGCCCATTGCTTGGCCATGTAAGTGCAGTTATAGGAACTTAATTAACAAGAGGTGAGAAGAGTAGGGATTTGGACAGGGAGCCAGGGAAAGAGATGGTTCGTGCTTTATTGTCCAGATGTGTTATTGTTGATTCCTGTCCAAACATTGAGAAGTTCTTTCCCTACAGGTATCCTTTCTACTTGATGGCTAGGAAATGGGAAGGATTTATGCTTCTCTTTAAGGCTTTCCCAATGTCCTGAATGTTACTTTTGTTTCTAGAGGCTGGAAAAAAATCCTGTGGGTACTCCTGTAGGCGTGTTTGTGGTGGGATTTTGGGTCGCTTGGTGCTGGCGAGGCAGGAGGGCTCAGGGAGTGGGACACGTTCCAGACGTGGTGCTTTGGGATTCTGCTGTGATGAATTGCCCTTTCCCTTTGCTGCAGGTATCTCTTATTCATGAAGCTGGCTGCGCTGCAGCTGATGCAGCAGAAAGCCAACAAGCAGGAGAACTCAGCTGCGCTGGAAAATGGTGCCTCTGCAGAGAATGGAGCCGCAGACAGTGAGAGGCCTGAGTCAGAGGATGGCAAAATAGATGATAGCGTGACTGGACTTGATCAGGTGAAGGAGCTTGCTGAGACCATCGCATCTGACGATGGAACAGGTATTTCATCCTCAGCACCAGCTCCGTGCAGGCCTGGTGGGCTGTCACTGGTGGGAGCAGCGCCAGGCTGGGGGTGCTTGGGGTGATGGATGGTGGTTAAACAGGACAAGCACTGGCTGTTGCCTGCCCTCTTTGTTCGAGCTGCTCACACCCTGATGAATGACTCACCCCTGGGGGCAGGGTGAGTGAGGTGTCTGAAGATCACCAGCCCCTCAGCTCTTCCCTGGGAGCAAGAGTCCAGCCCGGCTGGCCTGTGGAGAGCAGCGCAGCGCTGGGGCCAGGCAGGAGCCCAGCAGTGCAGTGCCACAGGCACCTTTGGATTTCTGAGTGCCTGTGCTTGGAGGTGGGGATGTCCATGGGGTTTTTCGGTTATCTTCTGTGCTCTTATTCAGACTTTGAAGCCGTTCTTCTTTACAATTGATTGTTTTTATAATGGATTTCTTCAGAATGTGCCCTCACTGCTGTTTTTAGTAATAAAACTTTATTTAACTGCTAGGTCTGTAATTTCTTGAACTCCACATTAATTTTTACTCTGTTTTTCTTCTTGCTCCAGTGGATCCCAAAAGCAGAGAAGTGATTCGGAATGCTTGCAAGGCTGTAGGCTCCATTAGTGACACGTCATTTGACATTCGGTTTAACCCAGATATTTTCTCACCAGGTATGTGTACCCAGAGCTGGGCGGCTGTGTCCAGCCAGCTGCACACAAAACTGATCTGTAGCCAAGACTGTTGCTGGCTTTTGTTTGGCTGGGCACGGTGCAGGGCCCTCTGTGAAGCAGAGATGCAGGAGAGAGGCAGCAGCAGTGGATTGCAGTGCTGGAGCTGCCAAGTGCAGGCGGGGAGCGTCTCCCACCGCGTGTCGGGGGAGGGCTGTGGTTGCTGCCAGGAATCCTCCTGTGATTCTCCAGCATCCCAGCCGTGGGACCATGTGAAAAGAAGCAGAGGGAGGAAGAAAATCAAATTCGATCCTCATGTCTTAGTTTACACAAAAAATAACACTTGTAGTTGAATGACTGATGTTGGGACCTCAGTGAAGGGCTGGGTTTGTTTTAGTAACATTTCAGTGAGCAGTCACAGTGCCCTTTCACATGCACACATCAGGCACAGCCATCACACGTGAATTTCCATTACTTGGAGCAGTATTTTTTATTGGGAAATTGAGAAGAAGCTAGCAGAGTGTTCCTGGGGGCGAATACTGGGACAGTGCGCAGGCACATTGCAGGGGAATGGCCAAACCATTGAGTTTGAACAGCCCGGCCACTGCCTGAACACAGCAGCCAATGCTCTTCCCATCAAAACACGTATAGTTTGAGATAAGTTTTTGAAGCATCTTTAATTCCAAGAAGACAATTAGTCTTAACTTTTTACCTGTTCTTATTGTGTACTTTGGGTAGAGGACTCGTTTCTGTGAGTTGCTGTGGTTGATGTCTTTCCTCTTTTCCTCTCCCAGGTGTTCGCTTCCCTGAGTCAAGCAAAGAGGAGGTGCAGGATCAGAAGCAGCTGCTGAAAGATGCTGCTGCCTTCCTGCTGTCGTGCCAGATCCCAGGCTTGGTAAGGAAGCAGAGCCAGCAGTGATGCTGCCCTCACAGCTTGGCTGCTCTGAGCAAGCAGTGGCACTGGTGACCCCGGGGACACCTGCTGCACCTGAGCAGCCGCAGGCTCTGGCACTGGTGGGGACCACAGGGAACAGCAGCGCGAGCATTGCGTGCAAGGCACGAGGGGTTTTCCATTTCCCATCTGACATCATGGCACACTTTTCTCACCTCAATCCAACAAAAAAAAATTTGGCACTGATAATTAAAGCTATTGCTAAGAATTTGGGACAATAGAGACCACATAAGTCATCCTCCCTAGCCCTGGGCATCCTTCACAGCTTATTGTTTTAGCTGACCCTGGCTGTGACTCAGGCAGTGACTAATAATTTGAAGTGAACTGGGAAATTGTTTTTACTAATAGCAGTCATTAAAAACTCCTTCTGTAAGTCTTAAGCATTTTGGATGTTACCCATGCACCTGGCCAAATAAGAAATCCCAGTTTCTCCCTTCCTGGGACACTTGGCTGAATTGATGGCAAATGCAGCTGTCAGAGCAGGCACTGGAACTGGCAGGGAAGAACTCGAGCTCTACTTCAAGAGGTCCAGGAGTTGTTGGTTTTGTGTAGGAGAGGGTTTTCCTTGTTGGAAAGCTTGTTCTGAACTCTAAATCCACTAATTCTGTAGTCAGCACAACCTTCCGAAGCAGCTATTCAGTCTTTCAATAAAAAAGGAGGTGAGTGAGTCAGAAAAGGGCTTGGTGATTGTTGATTACAAGGTAGTTCATACTCCAGTGTATAAACCCAAAACACTGCACAGGCCTGTGTGAGAGCAGGTTGCAGACCAGCTGCTGTACCAGGCAGTCCTGTGCATATCAGAGAGGAGCTGGTGTTACTCCATGACGTGAATTAAACAACTGTTTATCAACACTGCAACACAACATCCAAGTGCCATATGTCCTTATCAGCTATGTGTGCACAGCTACACGTCCTCTTTTAATTGGAAATGGCAATTAGTTAGCGACTGTGAGGCCCTTAAAGAAGGGTCAGCCTGCTACTTGCACAAGTAGTTGTTCTGCCTCTCAAGAGTGTAGTGCTGCTCCTTCCCTGCTGAGACAGAGGAGTGAAAATGGCTCCAGTGGCAAGGACCTGGCCCAGACTGGGCTGGCTACTGCAGGTGTCCCCCTGCCTGTGCCACCACAGTGGTCCCTGGTGGTACAGCAGGTGTTACCCACCAAGAGTCTTGTTTGGGGTCAGTGCCTGCTTTCAGGGTGACCCTCAGCCCCAGGTGACGAGGTGTCTGCAGTGGCATCAGGGAATGCCTGTCCTGCCTCCTGGTGTGTTTTTTTAATTTTTTTTTTAATGGAAGTTCTTTCCTTCACATTTGTCCTCAGTAGTCATAGTCTGTACATACCCTGCAGGTCAAGGACTGCCTGGATCACACGGTGCTCCCGATGGATGGGGCCACCTTGGCTGAGGCCATGCACCAGAGGGGCATCAACATGCGTTACCTGGGCAAAGTGATCAACTTCATCACCAAGACCCCTGGCCGTGCACAGCTGGATCACATCTTTGTAAGCATCAGCCTTAACATCAGCCAGTTCAAACCACCCTGGCATTGTTTGTCCCAAGGAGATTCCCACTTGGCCAGTTGCTCTCTCTGTGTAAAAATAAACAGCTTCAAAAATAGGGGAGGAGGACCTGTAAGTGGTGGCTGGGGAGGTTTTTTTTCCCAAATCCTTAATGGCTTTCATAATGTTAGGAACTGTGAGTATCTTTTGGGGTAGAGAAGCGCTTCAGGGATTCCCAAATGTAATAGCAAGTACCACAGTTGGATTTTCAGCCGTGCATTTTTTAAGCCTCTAAGACACATCTGGGCTTTGGATCAAACTCTGAATGTTGTGAGTGTGGCTGCCCAGGAGCAGGCAGGGGCTGGGCTGGGCTCCAGCCCCTGAAGCAGTGCTGGAGCTGTGCTGAGCCCCACCCGTGGCTTGTGGGCACCAGGCACAGAGGTGCCAGCAGCTCCCCACCGACTCCAGGAAGGCTGTCAAACGCTTTTGCAGTTCTGTGCTGCAGGGAGAGTAGTGTATCTTCTGCAGATCTTGCTAAAAGACCTTTTAAAATGCCCAGTGTATTTTTCCATTTTCTTGCCAATGGACTCAGTCTGTTTTTTATTCCTTTGGGCAGAAAATTGGAATCAGTGAATTGATCACTAGATCAGCCAAACACATCTTCAAGACGTACCTCCAGGTATGACCTGCAGTCTGACCTCTTGCCTCGTGTGTCCTCCCTCTAATGACTTTTTTCCACAAACAGAGCTGTTTGGGGTTCTCCTCTCATTAGGCAGGTCCTGGGGGTTGTGTGGCAATGAGAAGTACAAGCTCATTAGCACTGAAATAGGTACAGGCCTGTATGTAAGGGAAAACAAGTTCCCACTTGAAGAAAGCTTTCTCAGAGAGCAATCATTCATGCTTTCCCTCCCCAGATCCTCACTCATTATGTTGGAGGCTTTTAAAAGTGAAATCACAGCTTGTTTGCCTTGTAATACCTTTTCCTCTTAAACAGTGTTGCTTTTGCCCTTCTGAGAAGCCTTTGTAATGGGCTCAACACCTCATATCCTTGTACCCGTTCACACACTGCCTAGCAATACACTTGGCTTGGTTCCAGTACCAAAGTCTTCTTTGCACTCTCTGCTTTCTCTGTCCCAGGTAGCAGCCCAAAATGTAGCTACACATTTCTGTGTGTAGGCATATACTTAATCCTACATCGACATAACTCTGTCTGTGCTAGTGCCACTTGTAAATACTGCCTTCTCTCGTGGAAGATCCCCCTTTCTGTAGGACTGGATGTGTGTGAGGCTCGGGGTTGGAGCAGTGCTGTGGGATGGCAGGTGTCTCTCCAACTGACTCCGGTGTCTCACTGTAGGGTGTGGAGCTGTCAGGTTTATCCGCTGCCATCAGCCACTTCCTCAATTGTTTTCTGAGCTCCTTCCCAAATCCCATTGCCCATCTTCCAGCTGATGAGCTGGTCTCCAAGAAGAAGAATAAGAAAAGGAAAAACAGGAACCTTGGAAATGCTGATAACACTGCATGGGCCAGCATGACCCCTCAGGAGCTATGGAAGAATATTTGTTCAGAAGCAAAGAACTATTTTGATTTCAGTCTTGAATGGTAAGTGGAGCAGGTGACCCTGGCTTGTCCCTGGATTCACAAAACTTCTGTAACTCTTGTTCTTTAATGGGACCTCCCTTTTTGGTTTGTTTTCTGACTGAATAAAATTTGTACCCTTGAGGGACTTCCAGAGATCTTTAAGGGAAAGAAATTGGGTAAAGAGTAGTAAGGGGGAAGTGAAATTTTGAATCAGATGAAACCTATGACACAAAGGCAGCTATGAAAAGCAGAGGAGGAAGGGAAACCTTTCCCAAGGGCACAGGGGTGATCAGAAGGTGAGAAGCAGAAGCAGTATAGTCAGAAGACATTTGTCTATATCAGCAATGATTTAGGCTGAAGGGAGCTTCTGTTCCAAAAGGAAGGACACCTGCTCCTGTACCTGAGCAGAGGTGGGGCATAAGGAAGGGGCACATTGTGAGTGCTAAACTGGAAGCACCAATGAAGTGGCCCAAGAGAAAAGCTGTGGCTAGTTAGATAAAACAGCTTTTGGTAGTTGGGCAGTGATCATCCCCTTGTGTCAGGGGCTGCTCACTCCTCACCAAGAGCTGCAGGTACTCAGCCCAAGTGCTGCAGTGGGCTTTGGGAACACGTGTAGGATTTCTGTAAAAGCACTGCTGTGCTCTATAGGCTTTCACAGACCGTGGCCAAACTCTGCAGTGTTAGTCTTTGGTTTGAGTTAGCACCTGGCTATACAGGGACCTGTGCCCCAGGTTCCCACAATGGAGCTATGTCCTTGAGAAGGAACTCCCCTGAGAGCTGAAGCTTGTGTGTGCTTTTTGCAGTGAGAATGCTGACCAAGCAGCTGAAGTGTATAATCTACAGAAAATCACCCTGCTCCGTGAAATCTCCCTCAAAACTGGAGTCCAGGTAGGATCCACATCCTCCCTTGCCATCATGTTCTGTACTGAGGAACATGAAGAGTAAGTGCAATGTGTTTGGCAGGCACAGCATGAGCCGCAAAAGGGCTTTGTGGTGTTCGTGTTGGAATACAGGTCCCAGCTCTGAGAAAGAGATTTCTAATCCAGTTCCCTCTTAGTGTAAATTTCTGGCATGTCCCTTGGAAGAACAGCTAGGCTCAGTACAGTGGCACTGCCTTCTCGCTCCTCTGTGGGCTGTGGGACAACAACTGGATGAGCTCTTCTGTTGCGGGTTCAGTGTTGTCACCACGGTGCCATTTTGCCATGTGCAGGTGGTGGTGCACACCTACGTCTGACCACCTTGGAGAGTTCTGTCTCAGTCATGGTACAGGAGATGTTTTGACTGTGAACCCACATTTAGAATTTTGCCCCTTTTCTTACTAAGTGCCTATGGACGTGGTAACTGTGCCCTCCACTCTTCTTGGTCCCTCCAGATCCTGCTGAAGGAGTACAACTTCGACAACAGGCACAAGCCCACTTTCACAGAAGAGGATATTCTTAACATCTTCCCTGTAGTGAAGCATGTAAACCCCAAAGCCTCCGATGCTTTCCACTTCTTCCAGAGCGGGCAAGCAAAAGTTCAGCAAGGTACAGACCCCACGTGCCTCTGCCTCTCAGGGTGATCACTGATAATGGGAGGAGTAGGGTGTGTGGGGCATGGCCACCAGGACACCCCTGCCAACCCCGGTTTGGTAGAGAATCCTGGTCTCTGAGACCATCTGGAACAGTCCTGCTATAAAACCACCAGCAATGAGCAAGGATGGGTCAGGGCAGTGATATCCTTCCCCCAGGGCTATGTATCCCACTGCTGGTCTCACTTCCTGTCTCCAGCAGTGTTAGGGGTTATTTCATACACACATATATATATATATATATATATATATATATATATATATATATATATATATATATGGATTTTTCTTCTTTTCAGGTTTCTTGAAGGAGGGCTGTGAGCTCATCAATGAAGCCTTAAACCTGTTCAACAATGTGTATGGTGCTATGCATGTAGAAATCTGTGCCTGCCTGAGGCTGCTAGCTCGGCTCAACTACATCATGGGAGATTACTCAGAGGTAAGCAGGGGCTCCGAGGGGGTCTCCTCTGCTCTCATTCCTTCCCCATGCTTGCTCAAGCTCAAGCATGGTGTGACTTGCCCTGGGTTCTGTTCTGTTCTGTTCTCTGCAGGCCTTAAGCAATCAGCAGAAAGCGGTGCTAATGAGCGAGAGGGTCCTGGGCATCGAACATCCCAACACGATCCAAGAATATGTGAGTATGGGGAGCTGGGGCAGCAGCACCTCAGGGGCCTGGCTGCAGTCTGGGAGCCTTAGTTCATGTCTGCAGCTGGAGAACAGTTGCATTTTCCTCTCTTCTGCAGCTTTCTCTCCAGAATTCTCCGCTTCATCAGCTCTAATGATCTTGCAAAGTGAAAAGCTGAGTGTGTCCTGCATGCTCACTATTTGTCCCGCTTAACCTAGGTTTCTAGTGTTTGTCTGCTGCATCTTTATTTAGATATATTAATTCTCCTAGCTTTGGCCCTGGGCTTATGTCAAAAACAAAAAGAGGAAAGAAAACCCCCCAAAACACACTCAGAATATGACATACATATGCAAGTCAGGTTGGAAATATTCCATGAGGGGTGTTAAGAGAAACTGAAATAAAACACACAGCTTCCTCAGTGCTGTGTCCTCAGGGACACCTCAGTGGGGCTGTGCCTCAGCCAGCAGACTGGACTTTTCGAAGTGGCTGAAGTCCTTCTTAAACCAGTGTGAGGAAGACTTTTTATTCATGTGCAGCTGAGGAAAGGAGTGGAAAGGAGAGACTAGTTTTCCTTAATGTTAATGCTGGGCCCCTTCTCTTGTCCTAGATGCACCTGGCTCTCTACTGCTTCGCAAACAGCCAACTCTCGACAGCACTGAACCTGCTGTACCGTGCACGCTACCTCATGCTGTTGGTATTTGGGGAGGATCACCCAGAAATGGCACTCTTAGATGTAAGTAATTTGTTTAAGAGTCTTCAAGTTCCTAATCTCTGAGAAACCTCTTGGCCTTTAAGATGCCCACATGATGGCTGTTAAAAACAAACGTTTAGGCAGTGCTTTTCCTCCCTGTGTTGTTACTGGTTGGTGCCATCAGATGAAGGAAAAAAGGAGCTGAGCTCTGCACTGGGATACTGCAGATGGGGTTTGAGGACCCATAATCCTTAGGAAAACTCCTTTGTTTTGTTATGTTCTTGTTGCACTGGCTTAAATGGGAGAATTTGTTACCTCCCTTGTGCCTGGATCGTTTGTGCCACGCTGCCATGGGGGACGATGGTCCCTGTCACGTGTCTCTGCTGCAGGGACGTGGCCAGGGGCCGCAGCCCTTCTGGTGGTGACGCACCTGTGCGATCCCGCTGCTCACAGAGCAGGAACTGTAGTGTCAGTGTGTCTTTCCCAATGCCTGCTTGGCTTCTCTGTACAGAACAACATTGGCCTGGTGCTCCATGGGGTCATGGAGTACGACCTGTCCCTCCGGTTCCTGGAGAACGCCTTGGCCATCAGCTCCAAGTATCACGGCTCCAAGTCTTTGAAGGTTGCACTGAGGTGAGGCAGGGTGGGGTGCTGGGCTGGGTCACCGCTGTCAGAGTGAGCACAGTCACCGAGTGCTCGCATGGGAGGCTCTGGGCTTGAGAACTGGATATTCACTCTTCTCCCAGAGCCAAGGTCGTGGTGCAGTATCCAAGTTGATTATTTCAAAAGATGGAGATCCATTATTCTTAAGGTTAATTGTGGGATCTGCTGTGATGCTGCTTGCTCAAAAAATCCGTCAAGATGACCCTGATCCCTGTGGACTCAAGAGAAAAATGAATGTGGGGAGCAAAGGGTGGAGAGTCTGTAAGCAAATTACACTGGGAGATAGGAACAGTGTGTTAAATGTTCATGTTTAATGGTTCCAGCCCTCAGGGAGGGATCTTTGAGAATTATTTAATGTGTTTTTGTCCTTTGCCATAAAGTCCTGTATTTGCATACCATGAGTGGCTTCTGTGTTTTCCCAAGGGAGCCTGGGACTGGGGACACCTGTAGGTTCTGCTCCCAGTGCCCACTGGGCTGGATGCCCTCAGTCCTTCAGTGCAGAACTGCCTCTGTCAGCCAGGCATGGCCCACTCCCAGTTCTTGCTGCCACATCGCAGCCATCTGTTCTCCATCAGGCTGCAAATCAACCTGATTGAACACCTGCAAGAGCCGGCCTTGTTTTCCAGTGGCTGATGAATGTGCAGGCTCCAGAGTGTCTTCAGCTGTCCCTCAGTGGCACTGGGATGCTTGGAGAGACCCATCCCCTTCCACAGAAAAACACTGCTAAACTCAGCAATTTCTTTTTCATTCCAGAAGCACCAAGGTAAACAGTTCAAGCTCTCTCAGCTGGTGAGAGCCCAGGGGGCTCAGGCCTGGCTCTGCCTGAGGGCATAGGGCAGCTTTCCTCTCCAGTCAATAAATCCAGCCCCGAGGTATTCCCATGGATGTGTCTCTCCCTTCAGTTCACTGCCGTGGCCTTCAGCTTTCCTGGATGCAGGACAAAAGATGCCCAGCTTAGTCTTTACCTCTGCAGGTCACTTCTCAGGATTCCAACTAAAATCCAACCTAGTGAGTGTAGTGTTCGAATCCTGAGCTGGGCTGGGAAGAAGTAACTCCCAGAGTGCTTGCATTCAGTCTTCTTCCACCCATGTGTTAAGACTTTCAGCCCAGCCTCTGTGATGGCACAGTCACGCTTGCTGCAGCACAGAAATGTTTCTTCTTCAGAGAAGTGACTCAACCCTTTTCCTTCCCTCAGCCACCACTTGGTTGCCCGAGTGTACGAGAGCAAAGCAGAGTTCCGGTCAGCTCTGCAGCATGAGAAGGAAGGCTACACCATCTACAAGAATCAGGTGATGAGTGGCCCCACTGTGCACTTGTGAGCTGTCACTGCAGGGCCAGAACTGAGCAGTTCCACTGCAAACCGGTGCCCAGCCTGGGCCCTGGGGAGGCCTTTCCTGCAAACAGCTCTGAGCAGATGCCAGGGAGTCCTTGTAGGGCCAGGGCAGCTGGCCTGTGCAGTAACTGCCCACTGCTGTGCCAGGAGACGACTTTGCTCAGCTTCCTGCAAATGTGTCTGTGCTCTACCCACGGCTGGACAAGCACTTCTGTCATGGCACGATCCCATGTTCTGGTGGGCCTTGGAAAAAACCGGTCTCTTCTTCCCATGTTTTGCGCCACTAGTCTTTAAATACCAGCTCCAAACTGGTTTGGTAGTGAGCTCTCAGCCCAGCTGCTGCTCAGTGAAACTCCTGCCCCAGCCCGGGGCTGTCTGAGCACGTCTGCGGCTGCACGCGGTGACTCAGCTGAGCTGGCTGAGGGCACAGCCCAGTGCGGGGAATGCTGGAATACTGGTCCAGGTGGGGGGGATGCTAGGATGCTGCTCCTGGAAGAGCCCAGTGCAGGGAATGCTGCTCACCCAGCAAATATGCTCCCACTTGATGAAAATGTGAAATGTTGATAAGAAGGCTTTCAGAGGAACTGTTTTACTGGTTTTTGATTGCCAAGGCAGGTAGAATCCATTTTGCTGAGTTCCTGTAGGAATGCTGAGCTGGCAGCACCCAGGTATGTTCCCTGGCGTTGGGTCCTGCTCTCACTTACGATGTTGAAGCATTTCTTTTTTCTCCATTTCCCATCAGCTCGGTGAACACCATGAAAAGACCAAAGAGAGCTCCGAGTACTTGAAATACCTGACACAGCAAGCGGTCGCTCTGCAGCGCACAATGAACGAGATCTACAAGAATGGCTCCAATGCCAACATCATGCCACTGAAGGTAACCCGGAGCACTGGGGACTGTGCTGCGCCAGCAGCAAGTTGTGTCCAGCTGCTCCTGAGGGACATGGACTGGCAGGAGGGGGTTGGGTTGCGGTTGTCCCTTCCCAGGCAGAAGCCCTTGCAAGGGCAGGGGCTCAGACACAGCGTGATGTCCCTGTGTGGATGGAGCACAGCATTGCAGGGTGCCTGGGGAAGCAGCGGGGTACAGGGACAGCTCCTGGGGTGAGAGCCTGGCACACCTGCACACAACCCTGCCTTGCTCCTGACTCACTGCCAGGCAGCAGGTTGCTAAACCCAGAAGTACTTCAGTTTCCTCATCCTCAAAAATGCTCTCATACCAGATGCTTTGTTCTCCTTCCAGGGATGTGTTTGGGGAGGCTGGGCAGGGAGCACAGATGGGCTGTCTTACCTTACATGGAGCAGCAATGACTGGCCCTCCTGGCAGCTGCTCCTGCCTGCCTCCACAACCTGGCAGAGTACCCAGCCTGAGCAATGGGTGCTCTCCCTGCCAGGCTGTACCCCAGCAGATTGGGAAAGAGAGTTCCAGCTGCAGGGAGGACAGAGTGCGACAGTGTGCTGTGTGTGGATGTTCTCCCTGTGGAGAACTGGCAACAGGCCTGAGGAGCTCACGGCAATGAAGGGTGTACAAGGACCTTGAATCAAATAAATGCCAGGGCTCAGCGGTCAGTGAAGAGGCTCAAAGCCTTAAAAACAGCACTAAAGGGTTTACCCTTGTTAAAATACTTAAAGGAGGGTAGAAAACCCATCACATTTTGGAAATGGCACTGCAATGTATTTAACTGAAGTCCTGCAGGGTTCAGCAGGAGATCCCTGCAGGGACTGGTGGGAAGCTCTAGATGGTGCTTTCCAGCTTAGAGATAGACCGAGGTAGATAATGTAAATGATGCCATTTTACTACCTCTCTCTGTATATCCATTTTACAAATGTTGCCAGCACCCAACCTTTGGTAAAGGGATGTGCTTAGCTGTTCAGAGTCCTCTCTAGGTTTTGATTCCTAAAACTTCTTTTCCCTTGCAATGTAGTTCACAGCTCCCAGTATGGCCAGTGTCCTGGAGCAGCTGAACATTATCAATGGAATTCTCTTCATTCCACTAAGGTACAGTGATTTGTCTGAGTTATGCTTTTAGAAATCAGGTCTGTATTGTCTTAGTTCACAAGAGAGCAGAAACCAGCTCCCCAGGATTTTAGAATACTTTTTTTAAAATTGTCTTTTATACTTGTAGTTGAAAATTTGATTGGGATTATGGTGAAAATAGATGACCTGAGCCAAGACTGTTGTTCTAAGGCTGTAAATAATGATTGGTGGTAAAAATGCAGCATCAGCAGCTGGAGGCTGTCTGGCCATCAGTGAGATGAACCCCCTGCTCTGCCCCAGCTGCACTGAGGGAGCAGATCCCAGTGCCTTTGTTCAAACCCAGCCAGCTAACTGGGCCCTGGCTGTGCTCAGGCATGACTGAACTGTCGGGGAGGAGCGTTTCCCCTGTTGAACATGACCTTGTCCTTCACTATTCCCACAGCCAGTCTAATGTCTGCTCCCCTTCCTGCTTTCCCCTTCAGCCAAAAAGACTTGGAGAACCTTAAAGCCGAGGTGCAGCGACGCCAGCAGCTCCAGGAAAGCATGAAAAGTGGGGAACAGCTGGAAGCAGAGGACAAAGCTGTGGAGGAAAAAGAGGCTGAGCCGAGCATGCCTTCCACTGCCATCCCCTTAACACAGAGCTCTGCTTAACGTGTACCTCGCTTAAAAAAAAAAAAAAGAAAAAAAAAAAATTTAAACTACCCTTTTCTGAATCTGGCCCAGGGCCTTAGCTGCCCTTGGAGCAGCTCCTCCTTTTTGACAATGTTATTGCACTGGTACAATTAATACACAATGCAAAGAACTAATCTGAGCAATGTAATCTATCTGCCCAAGCTTGTGTCTGCCACGCGAGGGGAAGTGGCCGGAGGCAGCACAGACCCGTCCTGGCGCGCGGGGCCCTCCTGCCGTGTGTGTGTCCGTGTCGTGTGTGTGCGCAGCAGTTATTTCTACTTTGTACATATGAATTCCAAATGAACTGTCTGGAGGAATGTAACATTTCTCAGGTCATTTTTATGTTGACTAAGGACACTGCTTTGCTAAACCAGTAAAGAACCAGCCCCATCACTGCTCCGCGTTCTTGTAAAACGTGGATTCCAAGCCAAAAGATTGATTTTCCCCCAGTCACTATTCAAGATTGTGCTAAAACAGCCATATTTGTGTCGCTGAGATGACTGAAGCTTGTGACATGTGGAAGTGGGGGGATGTACAGCATTTTCTACATCAGGATATAGCCATGGGATTCCTTTAACCATTTTTTTCTATGTTCGGTTGGCAGTTTGGCAATTCAGTGGGGTTTTGTAACATTCACATTCTAATTTTCAAGGTAAAGATATAGATAAATATATATATATATAGATATATATATAGATATATATATATGATATTCACCGTTCCACCTCTGCTCTGCTTGCAGCTGAGTGACTTGGGATACTGTATCCAAAGAGTGAGGGCTTGATCTTTAAAAAAGCGCACAAACTTCCATTGCAGTGGAAACCCCAGTGCCTCGGAGAGGTGGGAATGCAGCAAATGAGGGCTGAGCTAAGGCAAGAGAGGAGGGAATCACAGCACTATTTAAGGGTGGGGGAGAGGGGAGGAAAATTCAGAAATAGAGACCTGATGTCATTTGCAACTGCAGCTGTTGACACAGAGCCGAGGGCCCTGAACCCGACGGAATCACAACCAGAAAGTACCAGGTTTTGGGGAAGGGGTTTAAATAAAAATCAAAGTTCCCCCAGCACTGAAACCTCTGGCAAATACCTTTGTCTCTGGTGTTTTTGCACACTGGTTTTGGGACTGGCGCCGGGAACTGCCATTGCTGGCAATGGACGGTACTGAATGGCAAGTGCCACTTAAGAAATCCTCCTGTCCCCTCACCCCCACGCACATCCTGTGGGGTTGTCACTGTCCTCAAGCAGGTAAGATGTGGCTGCTGCAGGCCCTGGGATGCCGACAGAGTTGAATGTCCTGTTTTCCAAGCAGATCAAGCTGTAGAAGAGTGGTGGGCTGGCCGCAGCCCCGCGCTGCCGGCGCCCAGCCTCTCCCTCCCATTGTCTGTCCTGGATCGTGCCCCCCGCTAATCCGCGCTGCTTCATTTACTGACCCTTGGAGCCACGTGCTGTCCCTGTGCTCTTGTACCCTCGGTTTCCTGTCTGACCCTACAGGTATTTGTAACTCGGGGCTAGGCCAGGGGGGAAGGAGGGAGCAGCCTCTGAGGTGTTGGAGGCAACAAAGCAGTCTTCACTGCAAATGAACTTGCTCCTATTAGAAAAATTCTGAATTTCCTGGAAAGCAATCAATAAATTACTACAGTGCATCTTTCCTACAAGATTTTTCATTTACTAGTGTCTTACAGTCCATTAAAAGCTTTTTAAACTCTTCCAGGTATTTTTTTGGTTTCTTTACTGTATGAGGCAAAGTGTTGGTACCAGCACTGGAGCCACCACTCCTGTTCCTTTGAGCAGGAGCCGGGGAGGGAGGGAGAGAACAGGACCAGCTGATCTGGAGGCTTTAAAACCTGTAAATCAGTACCAGTCACAACCCCAGCCCAGAGGGGGCAAGACCCACAACCTCTGCTGTCAGAATCCATTTGTGCTCAGGGAGAGGAGGCACT
This sequence comes from Hirundo rustica, assembly GCF_015227805.2. Classification (NCBI taxonomy): domain Eukaryota; kingdom Metazoa; phylum Chordata; class Aves; order Passeriformes; family Hirundinidae; genus Hirundo; species Hirundo rustica. The sequence goes on from NC_053468.1 coordinate 389,971, forward strand.
TTGCCCTCTCATCCCTGGGGAGATGTGGGAGCAGGGACACAGCTTTGGGCATTTTGTACTGAAGCTGAAGGACACAAGTCCTGGCTTCTGAGGCTCCACAGCTAAGCAGCTCCAAGGGCAATGCAGGCTGGTAAATATCTGCATTTACCAATATCTGTCTGTACCTCACTTTTGGGTTCTGGAGCTTCTTATTACTCTGTTCACAAGTTCTTAAACATAAGTGTAAAAACTGATTCAAATGGGCCCTGGGACCCAGCTGGGCTGGAGGCAGGCAGGTACTCAACCTGTCCACTGAAAAATGTTTCAGTGCTCATCAGTGCTGTACTGGGACTGGAAACAGCTGGTCCAAACCAATCTCACACCTCCAGAGCTCCTGTCAGTGCAGCACTTGCTGCACAAGCAACAACTCTTCGAGCTCAGGGGGAAAATTCAACGTAACTGCCCATACTGTTCTTGGCAACTCATACCTGAACATGCCTTACACTCCCTGTGAGAAACTCACTACTTGTGGACATACGAGGCTTTCCTTTCAACCCTCTCCCCAAAAAACACCTATGTGCCACCCTGTCACCCCATCTGGGATAGCCCATGTACACACACTGGCTCTGGCAGAGCCCAGACTGGTTTTTTTTTTCCAAATGCAAGTGGGTCTCCTCCAAATGTCCATCTCATGTCTGTTCCCACTGCAAAGTACCACCCTGCCAGCTGCTTCCACAGACCTCAGCTGGTGGGAGTGCCCTTCCATTCTCTCCCCACATCAAGCTCATGAGCACATCTGTGCTCTTCCATTATGAAGATGTGCCCATTCCAGTTCCGGCTACTGACCCATCTCTAAACAGTCCTTGAGGCAATTAGGGCCAAATGACGGGGAAAAATGAAACCAAAGCACACACAGGCACAAGACCCTAACAGAACAGATGTTGCCAGAACCACCCAGCACCTTCAGCTTTCCAGGTACCCAGCTCCCTGTGCTGCCTCAAAGCTGAGAGCCACGCTCAGCCACTGCCCTCAACAGCTGCAACACCGAGCCAGGAACAGTGAAAGGCAGCTCCTGTCAGGGCTGCACTACAGAGAGGGTCAAGATAAGGGGAAAATCCAACCAAACCCAACCCAAGCAGGGCTGGCCTTGCCAGCCACAGGGACGAGGCTCTCCTGCACACCTGTGAGACCAGCTTAGCACACCGGAGCATTTCTTGCAGCACCTCATTGCACCAGATCAACCAAGAAAACCTCTCACTACTCCAGCTGCCATGAACCAGACCAAAACCACTTCCTGCAGCCTCAGGTGAGCACAAGTTAAATTAAAATCAGAGCAAGGGCAAAGCAGGTGGGAGCAAAATCTCAGGGTGAAACACCAATAGCTTTTTTCAAAATAGTTTTAATTCTTGCATCCAAGGAAACAAAACCACATCTAGTTTTATATGCATTTAATAGTTTACCAATTGGTACAATAAGATTTTTTTAATATGCAGAAAACATGAATAAATTTTGTTTTACACAGTCTGAGAGCAACAAATCTTACTGTAAAACACAGAGCAGTATTATATACATTCCTTTACCGATTTTGCTTTAATTACGTCAATAGCTTCAGTTAACTCCTACAGCCTGGGAACTGTTCTCTCCAATTGCAACCTCTAACAGCGCTTCAACAAACATCTGACATTTGCCTCCACGTCGATGTCGGGATCGACTCTAAAGCGTGAGGATTTTGCTAACTTCTCTTCAGAATGAACTCGGGGAAGCCTGAGGACAGGCAGGACAGGAAAGCAGCTACTTACATGACACAGTGGAAAGATAAAAAGGCCAGTTAACGCCAGTTGTGACTTGCAAATCCAACGCGACCCCCCCACTCCCCCCCGTCCATCCCACCCCTCTATGCACGTGCTCTTGCTACAGGACTCTCGGTATTTATTTAATACACGGACGTTATATACAGCTGGACACAACAGCTCACTCCAAGGGCGCTCTTCCTTCACTCAACTCAGCATTTGCAATATTCAAATCATTAAAGGATTACCAAGCCACCACTGTCTACAAAAACAAAGTATTTTTCCTTTTAAACAGCCCTCAGGGGAGTCAGGAGCTGTCTAAGAGTGATTTCTCAGGCAGTTCACATGGACAGGAAGAGGCAGAGGAGAGGCAGGGACCCATGCCCATAGTCCCCACTCACTACCACCAGGGGTTGTTTTCCTTTCCTCAGTGCCCCGGGCACACATTGGTCACACCACACACAAAAGCATGTTTGCTGGGCTTGTTTCACCTTCTGAAGTGCAAGATGGCATAAAACATCAACTTCCAGCTTCTATCTAAACCACAAAAAACGTTGCACTTTCTGGCCCGTGTGGCAATGGCCCAGGCTAGGCTAAGCCCAGGGATCCGCAGTGGCTCTGGTAAGGGCAGAGCTGGGTCCTGGCACGCGCTGGAAGTGCCAAAGCACCAGCGAACCTCTCGCCCCCTCCAATGCATTTAGTTCATAATTGACCCAGTAACCTCACTGCTGCAGTTCTGATCACAACAAAGGCACAGCACAAGCTGACAGTAACAGTGGGGACAGTTCCACAGCCTGTCCCCGAGTGTCCCCCTCACTCCCACGCCTGTGGTGTTGGCTCCCTTCCAGCCAGGGCTTCAGCTTTGGTCCGGTGGGGACCATCCCTGAGATCATTCCCTGCTGCCCCACAAGGTTCACTCTGCACAGCAGCAGTGTTGAGGCTCACACAGCAGTGACTGCTGCCAGCACCGGGGCCGGGTGTCCTAGTAAAATGCATCTTTGCTTCAGGGAAAAAATGCAGTAGACAACTTCCACATCACAGGTACCTTTAATTTCTCAATCAGGTTTGAGTTATGTACATGAGGGTGGTTTACTTTAGACTTAAATAAAGTTTCTAGGTCCTACCAGGAATTAAACAGATGTTATTACTTTACAGTTGCAGATGCATGGAGGGTTTTAAGATGCACTACTTGTGTATCGGGAATTCTCCAAAAAGGACAAAAAGCAGCAAATTTTTCCAGTCCAAGCAGCTAATGAACAAAACAGACTTTATTCGTGCATGCTTATGCAGCAACACACACTGAGAATGACAGAAACCACTGGATTTAAGAGATTAGCCTGGATCTTAAACTGGCTCTGAAAACCCCCACATCAGAACCCCGCTTTCCACACGATCCCACACCCAACCCAGCTCCTCCCACAGAACAACGGGTCCTTCTGGGCTGACCATGGAAGTTCTCCCTTCACCAGGTGCAGTGTGTCCGCCCTCCAGCACACCCTATGCTGGTCAGGGACTTTCAGCTTTAAAAGGGACATTTTAAAAGCCATGGATTAAACCAAAGGAATAAAATAAAGCACAAATTCACCTGTTAAAACATCAGCCTGGTACTTCATTGTATTGTCAATTTTAAAGTTGATTTTTAAAAAGACCTGGTTAGTTAGATAAGTATTGTAATTCTTGGTTATCTACAATGGAATCTGTCACAGAAATGTTGATTAAAATATTAATTTATAATATTTTCATTCATTTCAGATCAAAATATGTAACTTTAGGGATATGCAAATTAAAAATTGTGTACACCGAACAACATAAATACTAATAACTGAGCTGGGCTGGTTTTGCTGATAGGATTTGGGTTTGGTCTTAATGTTCAGCATCATTCCCACAGGGTGTTCATGGCATCCTTCTTTTAGAAGCCTGCATGGCTCTGACCTGCCACTGTCAACTGATTCTCAAGATACTTAGTGCTTCCTTCAAAGCATTTCAATGCTGCAGCCCAAGGTTCTTCTCCACACCCAAACCCCAGGACTTTTTACAGGAGCCACATCGCCAAGGTGAGGATCACCTCATTGTCCAAGGAGGCACTAAGGAAGCCAAGAAACTTTTGTATACCCCTATTTCCTGCCAGTGAATGAGGGAAGGGTCCTTTGATCCTGCTGTGTAAAAGGAATTGCACATCTCTAACAAACATGGAAAGCTAACAGCAAGGTGGACCATGGCAGTCATTTGGGAGAGGAAGCTCTACTGGAAACTGGATCACTAAACTCTAGTGGGATGGACAACTCCTCCTGGAAGTTTGTCTAGCATAAGAAAAACCAATCAAAAAACCATTTAAACTTAGTTTAACAGCACAGCTTAACCATTGAATGACCAAATAAAAAATAAATACATTTATCACATCAGCTGCGACTAAGATTTGTTGTCTTATTTCAGGTTTACAGTCAGTTCTATAAATATACCAACCCTTGCGTGATAGGAGGCCAAAACAAGTGTTTTCTGTTGATTTGGCAAATGTTTCATGACAAATATTCCAGAGTTTAATTAATTTCCATTAATTACATATAAGGTTCAGAAGATTCTGAATTGCAGCCTTATTATCTAGTATTCTTAGAGAAGATTTATTAAGCACACTTAAGTGATGTTACATAGATACACATTTCTGAAAAAGCCCTACAAAACTTTTCCCAAATGAGGTCACCAATTCAGGCACCAACAGACAGCAGAAAGAAAAACAGGTATAATTATCCGACATAACGACACTGTCAACTATTCAGTTAAGTGCCCTATTCCAATCATCCCACTTCTGCCTTCTCAGGTCTGATGTGACCAATGCCAGCCCATGTTCTTAAACCTATGGTACTTCTAGACAACGTATGTAAATTTACAGTATACAATTTGGATTCACCATGCATGAATACTTTGTGTGTAACATTTAATAAGCTCAATCTACATCCAGAATAATTTACATGAAAGGACAATATTTATTTAAACAGAGCTCAATGGGTAACCATGGTATCTGAGTGCATCCAGAGGAAAAGGGGTCACTGTGAACTCCATCAGCGGCACTCCCACACTTTTACTGTTTGATCTACACTCCCAGTCACCACGTACGGGGCTGTCTTGTGGAAATCTGCCAGGAGACAAAAGCTCACGTTACCAACGAACCCAGAACTTCAGCACTTCCTACTCTCACTGAATGGCACTGCTTTTTCAAAACAATTCCACCAGCTCCAAGGCTACATTCCAAAGCTCCTGGCTGTACTTCTATAGACAAATTCCCTCATGCTGTTTCCAAGATCTGGTAACACAAACCAGGAATGTCAAGGAATTCAAAGTAACTCTTTCCTACTGTTGTGCACACGCTTCTTTTCTGTTTGCTGGACAAGCACTGACACTAGAGCCCTCCCCAGGTGCCTGCATGCTCTGGTGACAGGCTCCAGAACTCCCTGTCAGTTAACATCCTTATCCACGTGCATCACTGGCAGTGGAAGTGGAAAAATCCAGCACACTCCAACTCTACAACTCACGTGGGTGGGGGGGGGGTTGACTAGAAATTTGAGTTAATTTCTAGTTCATTTCTTCTACACAGAGAACACAAGGCGCCACTAGAGCCCCAAGGTGAATGCCAGCCCGGCACTTAGCTGCAGCCAGTGGGGAAGCAGCAGCCCTGGCACAGGGAGCAATACATACCCAAAGAGGTAACAAAGTGTTCGTGCGCGTTGAGGGTTTTCATGCATCGCTTGTTCTTGAAGTCCCAGACACGGAGAGTCTTGTCATCAGCACAGCTCAAAATAAACTTTCCCCCAGAATGGAACAGGACGCCACGTACCCAGTTATCATGGCCCACCTTGTGCACAAGGAGAGATCAGTGAGCAGGCTGAGAGCTGAGCATCCTGCACCTCACACTATGGCCCACTGAGGGACCCCTGCCTGGCCCCACAAGGACAGCACTGAAGCTCCTGAAACCTCTCAGAACTCACAGCTTATCTCCAGTTTCTATTATTACACCTCTATCAGTTCTCCCAACAATGCAAGTTCCTGTACTGGGAAGGCAAACAAACAGCAGTCCTCATGTGATCTGCACCAATTCTGCTCTCCGCCCCAGCACCACCACCCAGTCCAGCTGGAATCTGAGCTGGGAACCGCAGACTATGGCCTGCGGGGATTCCCACATGTGGGAACAAAATGCTATTTCACAGAAGCCAAAATTCAGATCATTACCAGCATTTCTGTAAACAAACCAAGCTACTAATCACAGAACCTACATCACAATACTGCATTTGCACTATGGTTTTGGAGATTGTCAGTTATTTCTTAGCAAGCAATACAAGATCTGAACCATAGAAGCCATTAAAACTGTATTTCCAGCAACTCTGGCTTCTCTTGAAAACATGACATGCAAGATAATACATTTCATTAAAACTGGTTGTATATATGCAGCTAAGACTGCCAGAAAAAACACCAGTGGACTTACAAGTGTCATAAGGCACATGCCAGTGCTAATGTCCCACATCTTAATGGTCTTGTCTCTGGATCCAGACAGCAGAAAAGGCCCAGGCTTGCCACTCTTCTTAGTCTACAGAAAATCATGGTTTAAGTTATGGTATACATAGGATGGAAGAGGGAAGAGGAGGAACGAAGCAGATCCCTTCCCACTGATATTGCTTAGTACCAAAATCAGATCATACAACAGCTTACAGGGAGTAAACAGCTGGGTCACAGGCACTGGTACTAATGCTAGAATTACACAATCTGTTAAAAGAAACACTTTGAATACACACGTGCCTACTGCAAGACATCCTCTGCTAACAGCAGACACAGCTCAAGTGCCACATCTCAGGACAAATGAGGACGCAGCTCACACATACCTTTGTGTTCACATTCTTCATAAAATGCAATGAAGCAGGGTTAGGAATTTCTGAAAACTTCCTACTCTGAAGCGGTTTCTGTGTGTGTCCATGCACGGTGCTCCCACCTGCCGAGCTCTTACCTGCCCCAGGTGTGCAGGGAAGGTGCTCCCGTGCAGGCTGTGCCCAATCCCATCAGCAGGGGGCACGGGAGGCACCACTGCACAGCCCGCACGGCCACAGGAAGGGACACACAGACGTTCATTTTAATTACTTATAATTAAAAGATCGTAAGGATCTTTTAGAGATTCAAGTAAAATTTGACAAGTCCCTTTGTTCAGTGTGGCTACTTTTCCCCTGGGGTGTCCATGGACTTTAGAGGCAGAGGGCAAAGCAGCAATGCCAAGTGGGGGGGATGAGCAGAAACTGGAGTTAATTTCTAGTTCCTTTCATCTACACTTTAATATCCTTAGAAGGAAAATTCTTCTGGCTTTTAGCAAGTCTTTCTTGAGGCTCACTAGACGAGGTATCTGTGATCACACAAACTGGGATTCATTTTACTTAAGGAATGCCTTCTCCCATCAGTACATGAACAGTAAAACAGCAGTCAGTGCTTTACTCCTTGGTGTACACTGCACCCAAGGCAGCTTCATTCTGCATTCCTGACTGGCTCCTTCCCTCCTCTACCTTCCAATTGCTAAGCATCCTTATAATCTTCACATTCTGCCAGAGAAGCTGCTTTACACATTTCTTTGCTGGAATACAAGACAGTGGTCCCACTCTCACCCCTCCCTGAACAGAGCATCTCTCCAAAGTTCACCTTCACTAGTGAAAAGATAGGTCCGAAACACAAAAGCTGGATCCTGGGAAGCCAAGACATGGCTTAGATGCACACCAAGATAGTCGGACAAAAGCACTCATACACCTGCTCTAGCTGCCAGGCCCTTTGAGCCCAAAGCTCAGCGGCACACAGAGCGCAGACAACGATCTCCCCTGTGCGTGCTTGTGTAACAGCCCGGGAATGTTACCTCTGATCCTGTAGCTTCTGATATGGTGGAGTAGGAGCTCTCAGGAGCCCAGGAAATGCACTCTACCACATGCTCGTGCTCTCGGAGCTCAGCTTTGCATTCCTTTGTCGCTACCACCCACACGCGCACCGTCTGGTCGTTGGAGCAGCTGGCAATCAAGGTGCCGTCCTGGTTGGGCCGCACCATGCGCACCCATTCTCTGTGCCCCGTGAAAGTCTTCACGCAGTAACTGTGCAAAAAAACCACAGCAACACTCAACCACCGGCACAATAACCCTCTGCATGTGCCTTGGAAACTTGAGGACACAACCTACTTTCACATTTTAACGCGCACACGCTCATCCTGGCAGATGATGGAGCATGCCATTAAGAGTGCGTGGAAAGGACGCTGACACGAGAAGCAGTGACAGCTAAGAGCTAGCAAAAACTTGTTACGACAAAAAGCAGGAAACTTGGGAGAAAATTAAGTTGACGTGACTACTTGCATTAAACAGGTATTTTAAGAACAAGTAGAGATTTACAGGTCATTTAGGTATTAGAGAGACAACTGATAAACAAAACAAGCAAGAAGACAAAAAAAATCCATCAGGAGACACCTTGATCTGTGTCAAGAAAGGTAACAGATACTCCCTTTAAACTCATGGTTAACCAGTGAATTCATTTTCTTAACTGATCATGAGCTAGAGATCTACCTTCATAGCTCCCAGAAAGACAAAATCGGTTAGCTTTAGTTAGTCAGTATTAACATCTAAACCCCTTTGCCTAATGATTGAGGCAGAATCCTTCAGTGAATTACTCTAAAGAACACAACCTCATTTCTCAACTCAAACAGTGCCTGCTGACATTCAGATTCCTGTGTCCCATTTCTACACACAGTGGTTTCTCTTTGCTTTTGTTCTGGTGCTGTGAGCTCACAAGTGCACTTACCCTGTCTGGACTTCCCACATTTTGATAGTTTTATCCCTTGAGGCAGAAACTATATGATCTCCGTTGGGCATGATGGCTACCGAAGAAACGTTATGATCATGACCTAAAAACAAAATAAAACCTTTATTAAGTGGCACTGGTAGAGTTTTCACAGAGCACACAGGACTTCCTATTTCTTTCATCTTAGTCAAGTAGCTACAGCAGCAGTGTGTGTTTTATGGAATAATCTTTGTATGTAAACTTGAGGTTTTATGAATTAATCATCCGTATTTTTAGAACCCACACAGTCCATCCTTTAAAGGTGTTTTCTGTTCACTTGCTTATATCTATGGGCGGGTGTTTATTTTTTTAAGTCTCAAACATTCTCTATTTCTACTAGCCATTTCCAAAAGATGATCCTAAAAGCAAGAGAAAAGCTCTTACGTAAGACCATAAAAAACATTTGCTGTCAATATTAGAATCTTATAGCCGTGGTTGTACTTTCTCATTTTTCCTACCCAGTGCAAAGGGAATGTTCCAGGTTTTCAAACCCAGTGCAAAGGGAACGTTCCCATGTGATCAAACACATGCAGCCAAACCCCGCATGGAGCAGCCACAGCTCCTCTGGCACTGATTCCTCCCTCCTGCAGCCCTGCATCAGGAACAGAGGGCTGAAGGAAGGAATCTGTCACTGATTTGAAGGCACTTTTATTGTCTAGCAAGCATTTAAGATTTAAAACTGAAATCCCTCTAACTGTCATTTTGGGATGTTTCCCACACCATCATGTGTAGTAGATTTAAGATGCTATTTCATTCCATAAACACTGCACGGATCCCCTATTTATAGAGCACTCAAAGCATCAAATTATATCTCCCCTTTTTCTTTTGGAAAATACTCTGGTCTATAACCCCACTCCTCATCAGCAGTTTTCCTGGATTAAAAAAAACCAAACAACTCTTCACTTTACAGGCTGCTAAATTAATCCCTTTAAACCTTACCATGCATAGTTCTGATGCACTCAAAGCCCTGGAAATCCCATAGCTTAATGGTCATATCAGCAGAACAGGAGGCCAAGAGTTTGCCAGTGTGGTCAAAGGAAATATCTTGCACAGAGTCTGTGTGCCCCTTCAGGGTTCGTTCAAAGTCTCCTGTCTCATAATCCCACACCTGACAAGGGAACAGACAACCTGTTAGCAGCAGCCCATTACTCTTTGTATTCTCCAGCCTCACATCTGCAATCTGAAGGCCAGTCTGGCACCTTGTTCAATAATTAATCAAGCAAGAGACAGACAGCCCTAAAAAGCTTAACAGCAGAGAAAAATAAAAATTTTTATGTGATTTTGATACTTAACTTACTTAACTGAATGAATGCATTTTGAAAACTGCTTTTCAGATAATTTTAAGCATTATAAACTCAGCAGGAGAACAAGTTTCATTGTATTGATGTAATCTATTCCACAGCCCATTGTCTGGAGCACACACACACCTTTATTGTGGCATCCTCTGAAGCAGAGACCATAACACTGAAAACGGGATGGAAAATGACTCGAGTGACAGGACTCCTGTGCCCACTCAACGCATACTTCTCTGGAGGACGAGGAATCCATTCCTTAGGGTCTCGTTTCTGACCAAGAGGTCCACCTGATGTAAATTCTTCCTTAGCTTCATTCAGCTTCGATTCTAATTCCATTACCTAAGTGTATGAATTTTAAAGAGACCTTTCATTTCCAGTTTTATACAAGATCTAATTCACCTTCTTACATTAGCAATCCAAGTAACAACTGACTCCAAAACTCACAGTAAAGCAAAGATTGCATGGACCAAAACTGATTGCCAATGTTCAATAGCACTGGTTTTAAAATTCAGACCTAAATTAATAATTTATAGTTTATTCTTTAATAATTTAGTTAATTCTTAATAATTTAATCATTAATCATTTCTTCTTTTCAAATTCCCAAATATTTTCACAGAAAAAAAAAAAGCTGTAAAAAAATCTCCTTTACTCACACACTGTATAAATACATCTGAATTACCATTGTGCCAAACTACCAAAGAAGGTTGTGCTAACAAAAAGGAATGCCACTGCTGCACGAATTCTGTGTCCTGTTGGAGCTAGCACACACATTAACCAACAACAGAAACACCAGAGGGCTAATAAACCCTCGTTGTATTAAACTGCACAAGGGATAGGACTTCATTGTTATCACACTGATTTTAGGGGTATTTTTGCTTTTAATACACTCTTGAGCCATTGAAGCATGACTAAAAAGAGTTTTGTACCCTGCACTCGCACCACAATCACCCACTGGCATGCACTGGAGATAATGGCTCCTTCCCTCTAGGGCCATGGCCAAAGACAACAGGCAGCAGTGATTTTTCCTCTGTTCTAGCCCAGCCTGACCCTTTGCACACAGCAATTCCATTTCCCTACTCACCAACTGCCTCAAGGCACCTCTTGCCTCTCCAGCTTCAGGGCTGCACATGCTTGTTCAGTGCTGAATGCTTTGTGTGCTAACTTTTTATACGTGTACAACCAGATCTCTACTTACCTTCTTTTGTAATCTTATAACAGATGTCCATTTTTTTTCCAGAAGTCCAGCATACTTCTTATCTAACTCTTCATTCTGAGAAGAAGCATTAAAAGAAAGAGGGAGAAAAGCAACACAGAAAAACACATCAGAGACGCAGAAGTAACTAAATGCTGCACTTTCTTTCCATTACAAAATTACAGTCTCATGCTACAATAATCCTAAACGAGATGAAGATAACAGACATTAGAAAATAACCATGCCAAGGCTTATTCCACGGAAAATAAAAGCTCTGAGGACTGGCTACCTTGGTCAGAGACAGATGTTAATCTACTGCTATGGGGGGCACTGTAGCAGTAAAAGGAGTAAAAGCTGGAGTTATCTCCATGAATAATCATACTAAAATTAAATCTCTCTTTGTAGAGCTACACATCAATCCTGCCAATTTACTCAAATAATTTCATTCTTTACCTTTTTTTTCCATTTTAGTATAGCTTATTCCAATTCAGATTTTCTTGCATAAAAGTTGTGAAACTTTTAGCGACTGCATTTTCTCTTTCCCTCAGGACCATCTCACCTATTTAGATTGCCTTCCTAAGCTTTGGGAAGAGAAGACTAAACTAGGTTGATAGATAAGGCAGATAGGGGAATGATAATAGGATTTTCAGTTATAAGTATGGCATTTCAATTTGTCATTTCTACTTACTTATTCAGTACTAGTAGCAAATTGGAGAAATTAAGTCAAATTTCAAGCATTTTGGAAAAAGAACAATGCAAGATACGTAATAAAGCAAAGGCAAGGATTTATCCAGAGGATTTATCCAGCACACAGAAGTTTACTACTCAATCCAGCTGTAGCCATATGAAATGCACACTTCCTAAGGCCAACCTGGGCTTATTGGATGACATGAACTGGAACTTCTATGAACTGTTCCAGCCTGGCCTCCTACTGCATGGTTACCCAAGAGGTGGGCAACACATTCAGGCAATGACTCAACTCCTGATCCAACTCAAAGCTCAAAAGAATCTTCCAGCATTGGCTCTGTATGATAAAGCAGAGGACAAAAGTAATCCAGTTTTGTCTTCCTATTTCTCAAAGATTCCCAGTGAAGTCAGTCTCCAATGCTGCTCCGTCTCAGACCATTTCAAATCTGGTTATAAAATCATTTTCTCAGAAATGGTCAACTCACCCAATGACTATTTTTCCCTTTTCTGGCAAGGCAATAAGCTTTGTGATTTCATCACCTCCAGTTCTGAAACTGTCTGCTAGGTAGGTAGCAGACACACAGGTTCAGAACAGGTTGAAGATGCCATAGAACTGACAAACTTCAAAATTAAAATACAGATGAAGAATCTTGTCTGAACTCACCACATCTAATTCAGCTTCCTTTTTAAAAACCGAATATGCCTCCTCGTAGCCATTGGAACGGAGGTAATCTGCTATCGCTCGATTTCTACAAAACATTTGAAATACAATTTAAGGAGTCAGAGAAAGACTGTCATCAGAACATAACACACTGATCAAATTCTTGTCTATATTCCAAAGTAAAATAGCAAAAAATTCTAGAATTTACTCAGGATCAAGGCAGAATTCACAGATCCCTGCTTATATTGCAATGTGCTTATGGCAAATTGAAGAACCCATTTTTTAAGCCATCAGTAACTCTAAAATTGTATTTTCATAATTTCCCAATTCTAGTTTCAAATACCAACAGTTCTGTCAAAGATAAAAGGTAGAGAGCTCCAAACCACAATACACGGTACTTAAAGGACATGTGAACAGAGACACTCTAAAATCTGTTTGGAAACAAATGCTAATAATTTAAGTTTAATGAAAATGCAACACAAACTTAAAAACAATGATCCCTTACAGTTCATCTCGTTGCCTTTGTGACAGCACCATCGTGGCTGAGATGTCAGGTTAACGTGATCGAGCAGCGGCTTCTCCTCAAGAGCTGAAGTCTTGGGAACCCAGGATCCACAATTCAGTCTGCCACAGTGGCTTAAATCAAAAGTATTTCTCCAGATGTGAAATCCAATAGGAAATCCAGAGGCATTCAACACAGAAGATTCAATCCATCTACAAGGAGGAGAAAGAGACATCATTTGTTTCCTTGAAACAAGCACTTCTCAGGGAGCTTTCTTAGATTTATCCCAACAGCATCTTTAAAGGCTCTGGTTCTATCGCAGCATGGGGCCCTTGCAGTTCCAGCGCTACACAACTGTAGCACACAAATGACTTTTCCCACTCCAGTACCACTGGAAGGGAGCTCCGAAAAACCTTTGACTAAGATATAATACTTGTTTTCTTTTCAGTCATGTGCTAATGTAGTTTACCTAGAGTTAATATTTCATCTCACCCACGTTTAGGGCACAGCAAAATTTTAAACAGTCCTCCAATCTTAAAAGAGTGGCACCATTACCATGGGAAGAGCTGCCACAGGACCATTACTGCAGTTGGGCTCAGGCAGTGGAGTGATCACAACACCTCTGGCAACGCCAGCCAATTCGAGTTACGGCTGAAATCTGACACGCTCGAGATAGCTCAAGTCAGTGTAGTGCTTTTCCAAAACACACACTTGTTAGTATCCTTTGATTCAGAAATGTGAACTACAGCATTCTCAGTGCACAACCGGCTTCAACTGGGCAGCTTTAACCTCTGCCACAGTGACACCACCAAACCCGCTCTGGCAGCACCGCCTCTGCTTTCTGCACTGCAGGGACCTTGTGAGCACCACGACCATGCAAAATGCTGAAATGGCACTTCTTGCACACCTGGCAGGCTCTGTACACAACTCATCATTCACTCAGGCTGCTCAGCAAGTCTGACCAACCAACCAGCCTTCAACACCGAGATAAACTGAGGCAACACACAGAGGCTCAGAGACAGCAGGTGGGTTTGTAAACTTGAGGACTGCACACTCCTGCACCTCTGCCCCTCCCTAGACACACACTGACTTCAGTATCACAGTTCAATAACAATTTCAGTAAGGAGTCTCCTTTAAACAATAGCCTGCTATGAAAAAAGTAAGAAAAATACTAAGCTTGTATAATTAATGGCTACTTATTCATCAGAGGGGATCAGAGGCCTCTTTCTAAATCTATCTAGGCCCTGCTGTCTGCTTCAAAATGAGCTTAAGCTTCAAGTTGCTTGTTTCCACCCTGCTGGTGGATCTTCCACGTTAAATGCTGCACACCGTAATACCGCTCTGCAAGCCAGTTAGGATAGGAACACCCTAAACAGGCAATGCCTCATTCAATTAGTCTAACATCTTCCCCAATAGCTATTTCAGAAACAATTCAGCTGAAAATCAACAGCACAGGCCGCGTCTTTTCAGAGAACAGAAGCATTTCTCTTCCTCTTGTCCCATACCTGTTTCATGCCAGGTAAAGAGACAGCTGGGTTTCAAGAGGTGTCCGGTGGTCCGTACAGAGCAGAGTACCGCATGCAAATTAACGGAAATTTAGCTCCCATGGAAAGAAGGCGCTGCAGTGCGGAGAGGCGCCCTGCAGGGGGCGCGCCGCGGGACAGCCGGCGCTGCAGCGGGCGCGGCACGGCAGCGGCGGCGCAGCGGGACCGGCACCGGGAACGCGCGGCAGCACCGCCGGGAGCGCCCAGCAGCACAGCGCAAACACAAAAACGGCCGAAATCCGCCTCCACGACTGCCACGGGAAAAATCTGAACGTGGGGGTCGTATTATGGACCGCCACTACGCAACGAATGCCAACAAATCCAGTGCCAGCGTACTGATTCCAGTAAAAATCCCAGTATCTCATCAATTTTGTTGTGGCATCCGGGAGGTGCAATTATAGCGCTTGCCTAAAAATAACATCAACTGTGTTTGTAAGGCCATCCTTCACACGTCACCTCTTTAGAAATGGATTTTCCCTGTCAAATGTAAAGTAATCCCAAGCTTCCCCATATTCCACACTTCCCAACACCTGGGCTGATCCATAATCTAACTCTGAATTGCTAGTGAGAAACAGATCCTAGTACTAGATAAATTCCAACAGCTACAGGGCAAATCAGCTACTCCTGCTATTGGCAAATTACAGCTGAGCAAAAGCCACCAACCAACTGATCTACAGCATCTCCCTCCTCCAGAAAGGGTCTGTTCCAAGCATCCTGCTCAGCATTCCTGACTTTTAACTACAAAGCCACCCGAATAGAAGGCAAAATATTTTTAGGACTGCCTCCTTCATAGACAAAAAGAGAACAAACAAAACCAAAACAAACAACCCCCTCCACATACAAACAGCACACTCAAGCAAAAGCGTCCAAATCCAAAAAGCCCAAAAGGACCACCATCAATTACACACCTGTGCCACTATGTGCACTACCTTTTTTTTCACCTGGAGCAGACTTCGTGACATACAGGCTTCAGCAAAGCAAGACTAACCAGTCCTCCTCCATCACCTGTCAGCCACCACCATATTACCCTCAAACAACTCAGCCATGAGAGGCAGCTGGGGCTCTGGGGGAACCCTGGGAAACAAAAACAACCCACAAAGAACCGCCACCTGTTCATCACATCTCGCCTGGAACTTGTCACTTAAGGCAGGGGCAAGACAGAGTTAGATCTTCTTTTGAAAGAAAAGGTGTCTTTGCAAGAGAATTTTACTTTGTCCACCATTAAATACAGGAAAAGCACACTGAACTTAGCCACCCATGGAGTAACAGCTACTAATTAAGTGTGCACCAGGATGTGACTTTTATTAACACCCACTTATTCTCCTCCAAGTTGTTGTTTCTAACTTAAAACCTATCTGATTCCCCATCAATAGTCTGCATATACAAAAGCACCAAACCTCTGCAAAAGGACAGTAACAGAGGGCTACAGGTGTTCTCAGCAAGATCAGGTGTCTCTGTAAGCCTTTTAAAATTGGGAGCTGGCAGAATGCCTGTCGCTGGCACAGGTAAGACACATACAATGGGCACCTCTCACTCCTCCTGGCAGCACAGGATCTACACGGTTTTCTAGAACACAAACCATTCCTTTACTTGTACAAAACACACTCCTCAGCTCCACTAACAGCAGCAGATCCTCAGCAGGTAACTGCACCTCATCCCAACTGCTCGCCTTTCCACTCAGCTACAGACAGGCTTTTACACTTAGGACTGGCAGAAACGTCAGAGCAGTAAGGACAGCAGACCTACTTCAATCCTTTGGTGCTGCAGGACTACAGAGTGGCATACTACAGCATAATCTTTAAAAAGAAATTAATTTTAAAAGAGACAGCCGAGAATCATCACAGGCCAGTATTTTTCCCTGCACAAGTTTCTAAAACACAGAGAATTATTGATGAAGAGCAACAAACTGAGCATAAATACCAGAAAAGCAGAAGAATACTCTCCCGTACGGGAAGGTGAAAACAGCAATGGTGCAGGTTCTTCTGACCTTCTCATTTGGAAAAAAAAAATCAATAAATGGGATGCTCTATCTCTTCATGTCTGACCACTGCCCTCCTTCTTCCTAAACTGGGGTTCAGAGATTTCCTGAGCTTCACCACACTGAGGACAGGCTCACTGCCATGGCAGGGGCTCTGAGGCCCTGGCTCTGCCCAGCCGGTGCCACCCGGGGAGCACACGCCCTTGGGCAGCTGGCTGCAAGCAGGGCACCCAGGCAGCCCCGGCCACGCTGGCACTGCCGACCTGGCACGGACAGCAACGCCCTCCCCAGCGTGACCAAGAGGACTCAATAGACCACTGCTGCTTCCCGGCTCCAAACACCAGGTTCTTCCACTGGTGGGTATCAGTGTGGCTCAAGTGCTTCCCAGAGTACTGGAAAACTTCACAATAACTTAATGAGAGACCTGCAAATGATTCATAAATGCAGCAACAGCAAAATGAAACAAGTTCAGCTCCATTTGTTAGCTGAGACAGCTCTACAGGAGGTATCCAAGCACAACAGTTACACGCTCAGTCACAGCAATGAGGTAGGGAAAAGAAAATCACTTTCAGGCAAGAGATCCCCCTCAGTTCATGGTATGTCATGCCAATAAATTATCCACCTTGGCTTGTAGGTATTTCTATGACTGTGTTCATACTTGCTTCAGGAGACACAAATATTTTCTATAAGTATTCTCCAAATAAAACAGAGAAACAGATTATGGAATCAAATTAATTCATCAGCATTTTAGTCTCAACCTGACAAAAATACTTGTTCATTTAACCAGCATCAAGCAAGAGCAAAATTACTTGAATTAAAATACCTAAAAGTGTCTATTCTGTATACACAAAAAAATAAATCAAGTCCATAAATTTCTTCAGAATTCATTACAATTTTGTTTAGCTGAGTATACTGGACGCTAAACAGTACTGAAATTTGGGTTATATACCTAAACCCTTCCAAATCCACATTTTCAGAAGTGTATCCTGAGGTACCGAACTCCACCACCACAACAAACCTCAGCATCTTCCACGGGGTTTTGCCAGAAAGTTACGTTCAAGGTTCTTCACTGCCTTTGCCTGCTCCTATTAAGTGTGTCAAAAACACTTTTAAGGACCAAACCATAAACAAACGGCTAAAGTGGCTCAACTGACTAACAGTGCCCATTTCTGCTGTTCAGAAAAAGTCACAGTAGAAGTCATTCCCGGTTGAGCTGTGATCCATCCCCTCTCCCAGGAGTGAGGCACAGCAAACCCAGCTGTGCCAGTGCCTCTGTCACTGGCAGTGCTCTGCCACCACAGTGAGCTGTAAGAAAATAAGCTTCAACTTCATTCCTTGGTTCACAACACTGGTAGCAGCAGTGAACTTTTCCATGCACCAGCACCATCACCCCGGGCTCACTCCGCTGCTGCTGTCCAGCAACCTCATCTGGTAGTGCATATATGTCCACGGCTACTCCAGGAATTATCAGTAAATTAATTCAATTTCTGCAGTTTTTATGGCCGTTGCTTAGGCCCCATAAACAGTATTCCCCACAAAAACACAAGCTTTGTACACACTAAACATGTAACTGTAGCTCATTATATTAAAAATTAGAAGAGATACATGGCATCAATTACAGAGCTAAAGCATCAGAAGATACAGAACAGACCAGCAGAGTGCAGCTCTGAAAACTCAACAGAGCTTTAGCTCAACACTACTGTGCTTCAGGAATTGTATCTTTTTGCCTTTTTTTTGAAGAATTCTAATACTTCCGTTAACTCAGCTACAAGACCATTTTTTTCTGTAAGTATTATTATGACAACATGTTTTATGATATTGTACAAGAACATTTATTGAAGGAAACATAATTGGACATCACTTTCTCAGATTGCCAGCTCTGGCACACCTAATACAAAGCATTTGTGTGTTAGAAAGGCACATGAGCCATCACCAGCATCAGGAACACAAAACTGGGTTCACATTGTGAAATCAATTAAGAGTTTTCCATTACTCACATTCAAATTAAAATCTTAATTTTTCATTTAAAATGTCAATAAACCATATAAAACTTTAAACATTTTTGAGTGTCCAGTTACATGCTACCAACCTTCAAATGGTTTCTCTAGCACACCTTGCCACTCTTAAAAGGCTTTTTTACCTCAAAGAAAACTCCTAGAGTTTACTTCTGATTTGTTAATATACCCCAAATCCTACTTCAGTTAGCTCCCTCTCTTCAGCTAATTTTACAATCTCAGTGAAAGGCTAGTCACTTGTGAAAACCAAAGGCCACCAAAAAGAGTAACTGAACTGATATAACCAGAATTAAATTCCCCAATTCTTTAAAGCTAAAAGGGTCCATTTGTGCATTAATAAAGGAGAAACTCTTGTTGCATTGTTTCTGGCTACATGTCTGTCATAGGAGGTCCTTGCAAGGTTCTTCAACAGTGTATCCTGTTTCATAACATTAACAAGAGAACTTAAAGTGGTTATTTGGGAGTATTTCCAGGCAATTAGAGCTACAGTCCTTACAGAAGAACTGGACCACACGAATTGTTCTCTTACACCTCTGGATTATGCCGCTAAATTCTACCAAGTATATAAGAAAACTTCCTTTTAATTTAAACTAATTTTTAATGGGTCTGATTTTGTTTTAAAGCTCATGAGCAAAAAGCTACTTTGTCAAACTCGAGCCACAGAACAGGACAACTCTTTCCACAAATGTACTCAAAACCAAATTCCATAGAAGTGAAGTAATATCCATGGTTCCCGGGCATAACTCTTAGGACCTGAAAAGGGTTCCTAGATATGTCTCTATCTGTTGATAGGAAAGAAAAACAGTAACAAGCAAAATAATCCAGTTCCTCTCCTGGCTCCATCTTGCCCCCTGTTACTGCAGGAAAACTCGTCCACAGCAGAATCACCCAGGCACAGCCATGCAGCTGCTCTTAGTGCAGACCTTATCCTAGAAAATGTTGGAATCCATCACCTGCTAAGCCAGCAGGGATGAGTCTGAGAATATGAGAAAGCTACTCATTTATGAGCTGGGTTAATCTTTTTTCCACTTTTCAGCCTACATCAGTAAAGCCGGCTGAGGGATTACGACGAAGTGAGCTCCAACAGTTATCTGATTTGGGAAAAACAAAACAAGAAGCAAATCTGATCTGAATTACAACTCTGAGCCTTATTTTTAATTCATATGTTTAGCAAGCCTGTTATTCTGCAATTGAAGGAAGTCTCAAAATGCCTGTAGGTCAACACTTTGTTTGATACATCAATGTAGCATCCACAGAGTACAGCATTCTGTGCAGTGTTTGCAATAATTCACAAAAAACATTTTCCGTTTCAGTTCAGTTACAGGTTTATCAAAGGAAATACATTTTTAACATTAAAAAAGTGAAAAAAAATATGCCTGCTTTCTTCCCCATTTCACCTACTTCTACGGCTTTTGCTAAAAACCTGATACAGTAGTTTAGTTCTGAAAATAATTCAACACCAAATCCATGGGGAACTAGAAAGCAATCTGTAGCAGATCAGATATAGTGACTATGTTCCAAAAACTTGGAATGCAGGTTGCAATTACACCTGAAAAATAAAGCTAAGGAATGCCATGACAATGCTATAAACCAGGAGCAAGTCGGCTGCTCCACGCAGCATGCTGCCTAAAGAAACGCCCGTGCATTTTGAAATCAACTCCTATGCCTGTCTGCCTTCCCATATTATTTCAAGCTAAGTTTTTAACACATCACTGGCAGTCACTAGCCCCCTTTAGGACTGCAAAACAACAAAAAACGTTTCTGGCCTTGTCACCTTCTCAGGCACCAACGCTAAATGACTTTGAGGAATCAGGACCAAAATTTCTGGGAATTTTTTTTTTTTTTTAAAGAAGCCTTTAAATTAATTCAATCTTGACATTTTTTCTCCATGTATCACTTCAGTTTTGCAATTCTGATAGAAGCATGATACAAGTAATACTCAGGAGAAACATCTTGAGCACTGTCACATCATCTCATTTTAGAGCCTCTGAGCTTCCTCCAGGTCAGATCTCCAGCCTGAGGTCCGGGTGTAGGCTTTGGTGGAAAACAAGGGAAAATATCCTTCTTCTAACCTGCCTGTTCAATTCTGTGTGAAAATGCAGGTAAATTTACCTACCATTACCAGGAAAATGCAGGCTGCAGTAGAAAACAAAGCTTTAACATGTGTGAAAAGGTTTTTGCCCTGGCACTCGCCACGCTGCTGCTCAGGGTGCTGTGACAGCGGTAGGACAGCAAGCAGGGATAGTGTTACGGGACTCAATATTACACGCTGCTACTCAACACTTGCTCAGAGCAAAGCACATCAGGGTCAGCTGGATGACTCCAGCAGGGTATTTTCCAGTATCGCTTTGGCTAGATCAAACAGCACATACAGATTTTGGGATAGCAATTCTAGACCAACAGGAGAAGAGTGCTGCGCTTAGATATGTCTATCAACATTTGAACTTGGATTTGAACTTTGCTGTTCTCAGCTCTTCCTCCCATACTCCTCTGACTTGAAAAATTAAGTAAGAGATTTGTAACTGTAAATGAGGTCACAGGACTACATCCAAACTTAAATAATTCAATCATTAAACTGCCTGTTATAGTGGAAATGTGCTATTAACAAAAACAACTGTGAATTGATTAAGTTTATATAGAAAAATATCCAGAAGGAAACTTAAAGGAACACCTATGTTAATACTTTGGAAACAGGGGAAGGTGTGAACCACAAAAAAATCCAAACAGGAACTTAGAAAGAACTTCCACACTTCAGTCATGAGAACACTGTTGGTCCTTTAGCTATTTTCAAAGCTTGTTGACCAAAAATGGCTTCGCTTGCTGAGAGGGGAGAAAAAAAAAAAAAAAAGGAAAACCAAAATGCTCACCATAATTGTCATCTATAATATCTTATTATACTACAGGAAACAGTGTTCAACCTTTCATGACACTAATACCAAAAATAATGAAATCAGGGTTCTGGTAGAAGGTGTCTTGTCTTTCTTATCACCCACCTTCACCTACCACACTCCTGCCTCTAAAACAGCTGAAGGGGAGAGAACCAGAAACTTCTACCATTACTAATTTAACAGACACCATCTGTTTAAAATACATACGGACACTCATTAATGACATCATCCTCTTAATAGATTGCAAAGATATGAGCATTTAAACAAACCAAATTGTTTATCCAATCTCTTTCTTCACCCCAGAAAGCAGGTGAGTCCAGCACAAGACAAGTTGCCAATATTGTTTCTTTATGAAAGAACAGTCATTTATCTGCAGCAAACACCCTAGATGCTTCCAACTGATTTTCCTCTAGACTTAAAGAAGGATAAACTTAACACCTTTGCTTTAGCATTAAGCAGAAAAACAAGGCAGAGGCAATCTCGGGGGGAGGTGGGGAGGGGAACACTTGTCTAATTAAACCAAAAGAACTTAAGGTTTGTGAAGCACAACAGGAACAATTAATGTGGATACAAGAGGCAAGGTATAAATAATCTCAGTCATAAATGCCCCTGTGCTATCCCAGATGCAAACCAGTACAGTACCACGCCAGAGAGCCTGTCACCTACCTCACAAGAGGTGTGACAGCTGAGTCACCAACCAGCCCCAGAACAAGAGGTGCCACTGAACAGCCTTCGACCAACTCCCTGAGCCTGGGACCTACTTAACAACGGATCCAAGGAAATTACAGGACAGACACTGCTGCTGCACCACCTACAAACCTCAACCATGGATGGTCCATCTCTGGAAACACCTTCTCAAGGCTGCAGCAAGTAGTTACTAGTAAAAAATATCAGTGAAGTCTTCCAGAATCAACAGAATCATGACCACAAAGCTGTATTTATTACATTCATTTAATCACAATCCTTATCCAAAGTCCACAAGCAGCCAAGCCGCAGAGCTCACTCAGAAGCAGTACCATTAAGAAGGAAATGGTGAAAATAATTCTAAATGTATTAACCAGCAGGTACTTTGAATTAACAATGTTGATTTTTTTTACACAGTTATACATGCATCAGTGCTCTTGGTATTGGCCAGTGTGACAACGCTCTGCACTAGTTTTGTGCATTAGTTTTGAAAGGACTGTATGTTTATAGTCCCAAGGAAACGGAGTTCAGCATACTCTTACTTCCTAAGTAACATTTTTCTTTGACATTTCCTGACTGTACATGCCAGCAGGAAGTGAAATGATAGGTGGCTTCCAAGACAGTGAACTAAAAACAGGAGTGCCTAAGTCACACCTATCTATTCTCTTAAGGAGAGAGCAGGAGGTTAAAAAAAAAAAAAAAAACAACAAAAAAAGAATAAGCTTTTAAACATTATTAATGAGACAAACATTGCCTCATCCAGCTCCTGCCTCAACTGGAAGAAAAAGGCCCTTCTTTAAACAACTGAGATAAGATACAGGTTGGCAATACACATCTGTCGGGCTAACCTGCAGCAGCTGGCATCTCCAGGGTAAAAGTGGAATTCTGCTCTTCATCAGACAAAATCCTGATTCTTGCCAATGCTTTTAATATGTACTGTTCATCAGTAGGTCTTAGAACACAGTAGGAATGAAGAAAATAACTGTAGTCCTAAAATAACTGTAGTTCATGAAAACCAGACATCTAACCCAGCCTAGGCTCAGGACCCCACCATTAAGCTGACATGAGAGAGCTACAGCTCCCACCACACCTTTGTACCTCAGTGGTGGCACAATCCTGCCCACAGAGCACAGCCATGCACACTCTCCTAGCATGAACAGCACTCAGAGCACGAATTCTGAGGAAACAGCTTTATGTACTTGAAAATTGATTTTAAACAGGTCAGGATTGTTTCTTAGTGTGAATGCCTACTTTTAAGAGCTTTAAGGGTAGCCTACTCTGTCAGGCAGATCAAAAGACAAAGCAACATCACCCATGAATAAAACCCTCAAAAGCCACATTAAGAGCCCCATTTCCCTGGTATCAGGTAATAAAGCCTGAGAAAGCCCTTGAACCCAGGCAAGACTTCACCAGTGCAATACATTTTTAGTAGTCAGGTTGTCCTGCCAATGATACTTATGCTCTTACAAAAGGGAGAAAAAAGAGCCAGTTGTAAGTCACTAAGAGATCTGCAAGTATGGACAGTGCATAATTTAACGACTTCTCTGCAACAAACTTCACAGGAGAGTCCCAGCACCATTCTATCAACACACATGGCAGTGATCCTTGGGAAAGATCTTCAGTTGCCATCATAAATTACATGTTAGAGGCTGAAAACTGCCCCACACCCTATAGGAAATCTAAAATTATTATCTATTGATAGTAATTATGGATTTCTACTGTCCTCTTGATTTCCTGAATTTAGGCCTACACATTTCTTATTTTCAGCCTGACAAGTATTTCAGTGCCTGCTTCATGGATGCTTCAGTGGCTTTCCCAGTCTTTGCCTTTAGTTTAGAAAATGGGCCTAAAGCTCACGAAAGTAGAAGAGACCTGACCTAAACGATACTATTCCAATGTCACTCTCCTTCCTACTATGGTAATTCCAACCCTTCTAGTTCAGGAATACAGGGCAGCCATAGAAGGCTATAGCAAAACTTACAAACATACGCAGTCTATACCTGAGCTACCCTGAGGCAGAGGGGTCCAGCTATTGTTTGCCCTGAATACTCCACAAGAAGTATAAATACATTACAACCACGACAGACACTGGCTATGGAGTTCCTCGTGGAAGACAAGGTTGGAGAGCTGGACAAGGCAGTCAGCAGATGTTGATTCTGGAGCTGTCCCATCCATCGCAAGCTGGACAGACAGCAAGTTGAGAGCAAAGCCACAGCCTGAGCTCCCAGGCTGTGAGGAGCAGAGGAGGCAGGACAGGCACAGGAATCAGCAGGACAGCCAGGACAGAGCCCGTGTGCAGCCAGAAAGGAAGCGTTGATGCCTTTTGCTTCTGTAGAACCCAAATGAACAAGTTACTCCTGTAGAAAAAGCGACTGTGATCATTCCAAGGGCAAAAATCAACCAAAGGTGTTGAGATGACAAGTGTTTTACTGGGTTCTTCACTAGCCTTAGCATGGATATGCATTAGACTCAGGTATTTAGCTCATGCAGCCACTGAATCCTGAAACATCTACTCTGAGTAAATGAGCTAGAAATAATGCAGAAGCCACTGCCCCTTATTTTAATTTTGGGCATACTATGAGAAACAGTCTCTTTCTTGTATGCCCATCTCCTATCACAAACTGCACTCCAGTGCTGAGACCACCATGAAAAAGCAAAACCTCAGTCTGCTTCAGAACCACCCGTGTTCAATGCTGTACTTGCTCCAATCAGCACTGAAATCAGATGGGAATGCCATGAGGCACATGTGGAACAGGAGAGCACTTCCACAGGCAGCCCTTCCTAGGTGCTTCCTCCAATCCCTATTGTATTCCCCAAATCCTTTGTTCAAACGCCCTTCCTACACAACTTTAAGCAGCAGTACCCAAGGGGGACAGCAACGCTCTTACAGAGCTATAGCGCTCAAAAGGGCTTCCAAAATCCTGAGATGTTACTCTACAAGAACTTGGCACCCGACGAAGGGCAATGCAATCCAGTCTGTACACTGACAGCAGTCACTCCACTGTGGTCACCAGAGAAACCAGGGATTGTCTTTTTCTGTGTGCCCACCCATAATCCGCCCTAACCAAGAAGTTCCAATGAACAAATAACAGCATGAAGCCACAATACAGAGGCTTCTTTAGATTCCGGAGAATCTTATATGTAAAACACCCGCACAAAAATTGTAATTGTTATCTAAAGTGTAAATAAAATCAATTCAACAAGTGCATATCTGAGTGGATAAATTGAAGCGGCTACCAGACAAAAAAAAAATATCCGGCTTTGCAACAGTGGCTGGTCACTTCTCACTGCCAGACAAATCAAAATCCACCCTGCAGAAAAATCAGCCTCAGAACAGAATGTGAGATTTGTTTCATTTCCGAAGCTTCCTGCACCATCAGATTCTTCCCTAAAGAAGAGACTTCATTGTTACGGCAATTAGTATTCCTCCACCCCGGCAAAGGGAGGAAAAAAGCTCTGAAAGGGTAATCGAGCCATTTCGCAGCTTTGCCTCCTTACTCCACCCAGTCTCTTCCCTGCTCAATGGCTGCTCACAGCATCCACAAACATGGGAACAGCAACAGAAACACACAAAAACGAGATGCCCGAGAACAAACTGGATATTTGCAATGCATCTTACAGTTTAAAAATATTTTCTTTGTTTAGTTCCCCAACATAATTTTCCGATTTAACAACATTACTTTAAGGGCAAATAACATTCTGACAGCAGACCCTCCCTCTCCCGAAAATCAGCCAAATGCTGCACAATCATTTACAAAATGATCATCACTGAACGGAGGTTCTTTAACCACCACCTCCTAATGCCATGAACAATACTGTCATAGGAACATATACTTAAAAAGAATCACTGCAAAAATACATAATTTAGCCAGGTCAATATGCCCAAGCATTTAATTATAATAAAATGGTGTTTATTAAAGATTTTTAATATAGCTTAGATTAACCTTCCCCATCCCTAGTAGGCAATTCATTATGAAAGGACTTGACCTGCACCAACCAAGCCCACTGCTGCAGCACTATCGGCGAGGAAATGGTTTAAGTGATACCATGGCAAAGAAAGGGAAGGTGTCACATTATTATTGATATTAAAGGTCAAGTTTAATTGCATCCACCTTAAAAAAAAAAATAAAAAATCCCACGCCCACAGAACTGAACAAACCCCAAACTTTTCAAGGGAGGCACCACTCCCACCCCCAGCTTCCATCAAAAGCCCTGCCTGCATATAACCTCCTGCCGAAACAAAACCTCGGGAGTAGCAATTAATACAGGATTTTTAGCAATACTATAAGGTTTTCACGGGAAGGCTGTGCACCTGCAGCCATCCAGGCAGTGATATGACCCCCAGAAGGAGAGATTAGACCTCCCTCCCCCGTTTTACTGCAGCTGGTTCTGAAGGTCTGAGCCACCTCCTATCGCTGCTGCCCTGCTGAGCACTGCAGGAAAACTGGGGATGCGAGAAAAATTCTGAAACAACACCTACTTCTTTCCCTGGATTATTAATTCTCGTCTTGTTTTCGGTGCCTCGGCCGCGCTGGCGATTTGGGCCATCGGCCGACGCCCGGCCCGGGGAGACGGTGACAGGGGGAAACCCGCGGCAGGAACCGGAGAGGGATGCTGGGGGTCCCCTCCGCGCACACACCGGGCCCATCGTCCCCAAAGGCTATTTTATCGCTATTTACCCTGGCCCATCACCTCTTCCCGGTATTTGCTAAGTCACGGACGGAGCGGCGCGGCCCGCGGGGGGGGGGACACGGGCCCGGCGGCGGCTCCGCGCCCGCCCCGCCGCTCCCGCCGGGCCCTGTTTTCTTGCAGAGTCACCGCGGGAGCGGGGCCGAGGACCGCGGGGAGTGGGGGGAGCCGCGCCCCGGCCCCCAGAGCCTCCCCACACCGACCCGGGGGGAGGACACCGGGCCGGCCCCCCCGCCGCCCCCCGCCCCGCCCGGTCCCTCCTCACCAACGGGCGCGGCCGCCATTTTGAGAGCGAGGAGAGAAGGGGGGGGAGCGGGGCGAGGGCGGGGAGCGAAAGAGGAGGGGGAGAGCGGAGAGGAAAGCGGCGGCCGCTCGGGCCCCGGGCCGGGACAACCCGCAGGCCGGGGGGGGTGGCGGGCCCCGGCCTTACCGAGCCCCGCCAGCGCCGCCGCCTCGCTGTGCTGCGCGGAGCCGGTGCCACCCGTCTGTCCCACTCACCGGCGCGGCGTCCCGGTACGGGGTCGGGGTCCCGGTGCGGGGTCGCGGTCCCGGTGCGGGGGTCCCGGTACGCGGTCCCGGCGCTCGGGGACGCTCCGCTCGCTCCGCGCTGTCAGAGGCGCCGCGGCCGCCGGGAGGGAGGGCGGGAGCGGCGCGGCCGCCGCGGCGCTGCGCATGCGCGGCCGGGGGCGGGGACGGCCGCCCGCCGCCATCTTGGGCGGCCGAGGCGCGGGGTGCGTGTCCCGGCGTGCCGCGCGCCGCTCCCAGCGTGCACTGCGCGGCCGCCCGCCTGAAGGGGCGGCCCGGGGACACCGGGAGAACCGGGAATACCGGGGACACCGGGGACTTACCCGGGACAGCCGGGTGTCACCGAGCACCGGGAAGACGAGACACCGCGGGCACACCCCATCGCCCCCGGTCTCCCGCAGGCCCCGGTGGCTGTAGTGCATTCCGAGTGTCCCTTCCCAGGAATCTCCTCCCGAGACAGCTGTTTTAGTGAATGACCTTGTCCCGCAGATGTGGAGTCACCAGAGTTGAGAGAAACGTTGAGATCTTTTGTGTCCATCACCTCCGAGTGACGGGAGCTCTGCGGGCTCCCCTGTGCATCTCCCAGTGCGCCTTCACAGGGTCAGTATAGAACACTCGCACTTTACACTGGGAACTGAATGTTCGCGTATTCTACATGTCCCATTTAGTTAACTCTCAAAATGTCCTTTGTTTAGTATTTCAAAATGGTAGTTCCTGATGGTAAACTGAGGCACGGATCCCTGCTTTAACTCATGCTCTCACAAGAGGCGACACAGCAGAGTCTTGGCACTGCCTGTCCCAGGTCCTGTGTGACCAACGCAGCCAAGCAACTCCGTCCAGCAGAGTTCTCCCATCATTAGTTGTTCTGAGTCCCTCAGCTCCCCAGTGGCTGCCGTGACAGGGACAGCACTGCTTGCCCAGGAGCTCTGTACAGCCCAGCATGGTGAGCGCTGCAACTGCGCTGGCAGAGGCCCAGGCAGGGAACCTGCTGCTGGCCCGGAATCCCAGAGCCCTGCAGTCCCAGGGACAGTGCCCACAGCCGCCTCCAGCACGGGCAGCATGGCAGCAATGCAGTGAGAGTGGTGCCACGCAGCTCTCTGAAATGCTGACCCGAGGGAAGAGGTAATTCCACGTGGAAAATTATCTAGATGGCAAAAATGGAAAGAAACTTCAAGGGACACAGAAAATTTCGTCATCAAAAGCTGTACAGTCTTATCTGTTACCCCTGTGAGTAGCAGTGAAGATTACTAAGGTAACAGTTGCATAATGGATCTCTTGTGTTTGTACCCAGAGCACCTGAGGGTGCTGGTGTCAGCCTTGCCTGTGCTGGGTCTTAGCCCCTCGCTTGCTCTTATTTTATGCAGCAATAAACAAGACAGGGCTGTGCAAACCCTATACACCACAAGGCACTCGTCAGAGTTATTTCAGAGATAAGAAACACAGGGGATGGGAATTTAGGGGAAGACTTTAAAATGGTTGCCCAAATTACCTGGGCTTTACTTCCACCTACTTGCAAAGCAGGCAAAGCTGCTTTGACAGCCTCAAAATTCTTACATTTCGAGTATTTTGGGGTGTGTATTCAAGTGATAATTAGCATCTACCCAAAAAATTAAATCTGGTTTGCAGGGATTAATGAATTTTCCAAAGGTTTTGAGGACACCAGTATTTTATTTTCTTTTATTTTCCTTATAATATCATTGCTTGATATTAGAATGGAAAAGAAGTCTCAGCTGCCAGCACGGCTGAACCGTGAGGAGTCCCAGAGCCCATTTTTTCTTGATCATTTCTTTGATTGCCACCATGTACCTTGATAATAGCAAACACGGACCTTGCACTTCAGTGGGGACAGGCAGATCCAAATTGCACAGCTCCTTCTGATCTCAACTTCAGTTTTTCCCTCAGAATATCCCTAAAGGTAGTATTTAGAGCTTGCACAGCTCTGCTGCAGTGTGAGCCAGGCTTCTTCAGGGGAGTTTTTGCCATCTGGGGTAGCACACACAGCAGTAGCTACTACAGCTGAGATTATAATTCCAAACGTTCCATCAGCCCTTGCCACACGCTTCCTGCTAAACATGGAAACTGGATTCATTGATAATTCATATGTTGCCTCTGAATGAAAGTTGTCATTAATATTCAGCACGTGTACTTATTTGTGTAGCAAAGCACCTGCAGTGACTGTACCACTGCAACCAACTCATGTACACGTTTCACGTCCGTCGCGGTGCCTGACCTACAAAAGATGTGAGCTGTTGCAGCCACAGAGCTCTGGAAGAGAAAGAGTTGCATGAAAATGCCTCCACAGATTTGAACTGAAAGATTGGTGCAGTTTTAGGTCGGGACTGAATTCCAGTGACACAAATACTGTCATTACAAGGTGCCTAAGCACATACCAAAGGAAATTAACTTCTAGCTGTGTCTTGCAATTCAATTTAATGAGTCAATGGGCATGTCTACCTGTGTCATTAGCCCTGTCACTGGGATAAATGACAAGAAATGAGCATTTTTTCTTCTTTTAGTTCACTAGTGAATAGTGATTTCTCTGTGGCTCAAACAAGACTCTAAAACTGCAAATTTTCCACTTTATTTTTATAGGTGCAAAAGTTTTAGAAGTCCCACTCCCAGTACTCATGTGGCCTTTCCTCTACAGTATAAACGTAAGGAATAGGGCAGTCTGTAAGTGTGTCCTGCTCTACGTGACATTCTCAATTAAAAAGAAGATAAACAAATCTTGTCTCTGAGGTTCCTGTGTAGAGAACCTTGGCCCTGTGCAAAGTCTTCCCTTGTTACAGTAAAACTTCTCACTGAAGTGAGCCCCTTTTCTAATTTAGTATGAAGGAAATGAAAATTAAATTTTCAGCAAATGTTCCTGTTTTGCTGCTAAAACTGGCCCTGCCTGTTTTATTCCATTCTGCATCTCACCTGGACTGCTGATTGCTGATTGCATAGAGCTTATGAAAAGTTTATGCTACTGTTGATGATGTGTTTCTGTATCTCGATTCAATAGTTTTTGATAGGCCAATACTATTCCAGTGATACTGCTTTCACATGGTTCCTTCTTTAAACTCACGTGTTAGTTCTTTCCCTAGAGCCAAAGGATGAAAGTCCAGGTACAAGTAGCATTTCAGCCACTTATCAGTTCTGTTTCCACTGGTGTCCCCTGACAGGCCCTTATTCAAACCCGACTGCTCACCCTGGAGGTGCAGCATTCCCTGGCAGCTGTGGGCCTGGCTCCCTTGCTAGTCCCAGGTTATCTCCTGGTTCCTCTGTGGTTTTGTGAGGCTGTAGTCGGAGTCTGCTCGGCCTCACATTCACCGTCTCTGTCCCCATACAGTGAGTGGGATGTTAAAAATATCCTTTTTCAGTGAGACTGAGAAAGGAAGTGTTGCCTATAATAACCTTGTTAAAGTTTTTAACATAGGAGTATTAATTGCAGGTATTTATTGTCAAACAATAAGATGTTTTCTGTTCCTAGATTTTAAAAAATTATGAGAATTATATTATTCAAGGATAAATATGCTTACGTAAAAGCTTTTATTCAATAGTTTTATTGAATTATTTCTTATATTTTCAAAATGTTTTTCTGGGTTACAGTGAAGGCACATTCCAATTAAAAGGATGGTAAAGCAGTGCAGAGATAATAAAGCATCCACCTTTTAATGTAATTGGGGCATGCACTTGTGCCTGCAAAAGCTGCATATAGTTCTTATGCTAGTGGTGCAGCTGAACATGCAGATTAGGTCACTGCAGGCTCCTGTAGCTAACCAGGATAATTTGTGCATTAGTGTGCATCTGATTTGTGTAGAAAACTGCTGCAAAGGTCCGTGCAGGTATTTGGGATCGGATGCGTCGCTCCTGGCTCTCCCAGATGTTCTGCACAGCTGCAGTTCAGCTGCAGTTCAGCAGTTTGATGGACTAGCACAAACCTTGCTGTACCTCAGCACCCCTTGTCCACTCAAACTTGCTCTTCAAATTCTGCTTTTACAGCACAAATCTGTTGTTCAAGATACTGTAAAACATCGGGAAAGTGCGGCCTCTGCTCCATGGGTGCTGCAGCATTCCAAACACAACTTTATGGGACAAATTATTTACTCAATCCATGAATATTGGAGGAAGATGTTATTCGCTATGTGACTCCTTCACAGGCGTGGGAAATGGGAAAAGTCCCTCAGGGGCTGTAGCTGGGGCCGTGCCAAAGGAACGCTCGTGTCGTGTCGCGGTGACACAGCCTCTGTCCGTGCTCCGCAGGTGCGCCGGGGCGGAGCCGGCTCCGGCCCGAGGTGCTGCGTGTCCGCACGGTGATGGACTTTGCTGCTGAAGTTACGTAGTTGCTGCACCGGAGATTTGCGACTGCAGGCCGAGGTATGCAGGGGGCCTGGTCAGTACCTACTGGGAAGATGACTTTTAATCTTACATGTCTTCCAAACACCAATATAGTCCTGAGCAGAAATACTTCCTCTTACAGCAAAATGAATGCTCTTTTCCTAACGTTAAATCTGTTTAGCTGACAAATGTGCCCCAGCTTTAATACACTGGCGGTATATCCCCCCTTTAAAAACAGCAACATTTTACAACAAAAAGAGCTATTCAGAAATGTAAATGCCATACCGATGCTTTATTTTTTACATTTTAGAATATTTGTTATTACAGAAAATGAAAATTTTCTATTAGATAAGAAACTCTTGTTTCTCAGCAACATCATGAATATTACTGATCTAACTAGAGAGCTGAGAGGTTGAAATAAATGTGTGCTAAGAGCCCCTTCAACTTCTAAAAAGCTAGTCCATGTTTCTTTCCAACAGGACAGAATATTGTAGCTTCCCTACAAGGAGGAGGTAGGTGGCTCAAATGCTGTAAGGTGATTCACAACTGTAAGAATGCACCACCACCAACCCATGCATGGATACTCACACGCCCTGATCAAATTATATGTTTGACACATTCTTAAACTGGACCTTTCTGCGAGCAATTACACACATTGCTGATGCTGTGATTCAGTGTGGTCCTGGCTGATGATGAAACACTGTAGGGTTGCTCCTCATGGCACATGGCACCAGGAAACAGGAACCTTAGCTTGCCTTTTTAGCACTGGCTTCCCTCTGGAGAAGAGCTGTAATGGATATTATCTCGAATGGTTGTGAAAGAGGACCACTTAGAGACATCACCTGTTGCCGTAGGTATTTTCTAATAAATGTACTGAAAGCTGTAAATGGAAGGAAAGACGTGAGAGCTAAAACTTTTGTCAGACGGCAAAGACACAGACAGTGTGGGCCAGAGCTCACTGTGGTTCTGGGGGCTGCAGCCGCTGCCCGGGGAAGCGCAGCTTTGGGAACTCTAAAGGACAGAGGCAGTGAAAGGGTTCGTTCAGTGCTGCATGAGCAGGAACACTGCTGCAATCAATCCCTTCTGGGTGCAACTGTAAGTCCCAAGAGGGAGGGAAAGGGAAGGAAGAAGGAATATCTGTCCATTTTTTGGAAAAGTTACAAATCCTTAACACTGATACTCTGTGATGTCTTGTGCTTTGTCCTCTCAGGAACTCCTCTTCTTTGGGGCAAATTATTTCATGTTTCTTGAATACTTGTTAAAACATTTCCAATGCTGGCATTATTCATTCATGTTTATGAAGTCTGTTTATATTAGTGCTTCAATAAATGTCACCATAAAAGTAATACTATCAAGCATTGGAAAAAAAATCTTTTTCCCAAACCAGTGGTAAAGCTCTTGGTGACTGTGATGGAATTAATCATCCGACTGGTCTGCAGCGTTTATAGAGAGCAGTGGATATGTCCCCACACTCTGCTGGCTGAAAAGCTCTCTTAGACATTTGGTTTACTTGTTTGTTCTAAGCATCATTTAATGCCCTCAGTGACTTTATTGTGCTTATAATTAGAAAAAAATACATTTTAGGATGTGACATTTTTGGCCGAGTTAAAAATGCATTTAATTAAAATTGCTTCAGAAAGGATCAATTGTCCCTGACTATCCACTGGATTTTCTGTATTCATTCCAAATAGGAAATTCTAAACAAATTTCATTAAACTAATGTGTGTTGCCTAAAAAAATTGATAAAAAACTGAGTTCCATGGTTTTAAGAGCTCTCTCTGAAAAAGGGAATAGAACTTTACCAGAAGGTAAAAAATCAGCATCCAACCGTGATATAAGAGTTTGCAGGCAAGACTTCCACTGGTGCCAGTTAGAGTTGCACTGTGAGGAGAATATAGTTATGTAACAGAATGTTTTTTGTATTGTTTCATAGTTCAATAAATTTTCTATGACTGAGAGAGACGTGGGGCAGAGTGGGCTCTGAAGGTGACAGTTTTTACAGTGTTTACCCTTTATGTTACACCTGTACTCCTTCTGACTTAGCCAGGAGTGATCCACAACTCTAACTAGGAACAAGATGTCAGTCTTGAATTATAAAAATTAGAGTTGTGAGGTTCAGTTTGTTCTCATTTTAATCCATGGTGATACCCTTGGTTAGAAATGGTGTTAATAAATAATGATAATCTGTATTTGGAATTGAGAAGGATTTCTAATTGGGAATGATTTACTAGTTCTTAAAAACATAGGAACGAACTCCTCTTTGCTTCATTTACAGAGTCCCAGTAGATTTCCATTTGGCCTGGAGAGTTTTCTATGTCCCCGTTTTCAGGCTTCATTGCGTTATCTGTATTCACTGCTTTATCTCCTATGGCATCTTCTTCATTATTAAGCAGGGTCTGAGGAGGAGAGATTGGATTAGAACAATTTTGTCATCTTGTGGCACAAGACAAAGTATCTTGTAACATTTTTTACATACTGATAAAGCAGATTTTTTTAATATGAACTCTGTGTAACACATCTGATCTGTAAAGTCTTCCAATGTGTTGTATTTGCAGAGCTACTCTGTGATTTTTCAAAAACCTACCAACCAACCAACCAATTTGCCTCTTTTCAGGACTTGTGGAGGGAGATGTAATGCAGCCAGGTCCCTAAAACCTGTGAACTGTGTAAATAAGGAACTTGAGTTTGCAAAATTGTTTTTTCCCATAGCAATATTTCCTAGGATTCTTTTTTCTCGGGACTTAGATTTAATCAGCCTGATGGTACATAACACAGCTGAAAGAAATACCCTTGGTTTTCTTTTAAGTTGCCGATGTAACCATAATTTAAAAAAAAAACAAACCCAAAAAAAAACCACCACAAAAACAAAACCAAACCAGACAGTGTTGGGGAGGGCAACTAATTGACAATGTGCCAGAATAATGGAGTTAGATAAGGCTGTTAGAAAGCAATTGAATTATGGTAAGACAGTAATAACTACTATGGGAGTCTGGACTGTAAAATTTTCAGCCATAGTACTTCAACAGACAGTCCTGAAAAATTTGCCTTTGTGCCACCTGCACATCTATAGGAACAGACACGTCCACTGCTGGTGAATGGCAGGGTAGGAGCTCGGTTCTGGAGCAGTTGTGTGTGCAGTTCCCATAGATCACAGAGCTTCTATTGCAGTAGCAGGAAGAAATTAGGCTAAGAGTTACTGTAGTGAGTTGAAAAGAAAAAGTAAGTTATGAGGACCATAAATATTGACTTGTTCGGGAAAAACTCCATCTCCTACCTTGTCTGTCTGCTCAGGAGACCTTCACCTTTTATTTTCAGGTGAGCAGAGCTGGGCTCTGTTTGCCAGCAGAGCTTTCAGGAGCATTCTTTGAATGCAGAGAGATACCTGTAGGCAATTTTAGCAATATGGCTTTTCTCTCTACAGAAAAGACCAAACACTGAAAAAGCTGGTCATTGCATTTTAATAACCGAGAAATCAAGTCAGTTTCAAACAAGTAAGAACAAATTCTCTGGGGAAAATAAACCAAAAGCATTTCCACCTTCAGCCTGAGAGATCAGCCTTCAGAATGTGTAACCTGCCAGGTTCTGGGTTCAACTTTAGGTACTTTGCACAAACCACCTTTTTTAATTCAGGGTGGTTTTCCCACATGGGAATCATTCCAGGCTCCAAGTTAATTATGTTTCTCTCCTCTCGAGTTTCTTTACTACCTAGAATTTTAACCTAATGTAGTCTATTTTAGGTTTTTAAAAGTGCTCGGTGCTATGATATCTATGTAGTCATCTAAAAAAAGATTATTCAAATCTGAATGCAGGGAAGTAGAGGACAGCTAGGGATCATCCTAGTTCTCACAGAACATAGTATCTTGGACTGGCTAAAATAGTTGTCCTCAAGTAGTCCTGCTGTGCATAATGTGTACATATTAATGAGGTGAGTTAATCCTTGTGTTCTAGGAACAGACTTTGATAGTATTGTCTGTCATTACTTACAAAACTGTATGAATTAGAGTGCACAGAGCTATTCTGGGGCCACCGGACCAGTTAAGGGAAAACAGTGTTTTGCAGGACCCTAAAACTGGGTTGCTTACAAGCACTCGGCTCCAGCTGGGGTCAATGTCAGCAGGGACTGCTGTAACAGAGAGAGGGCTCACACTCTCCTAAGATAATGCCAGATGCTGAAGTTTGCAATAAATCCCTTGTACCACAACTTCCATCAGCCTTGTCCCTAGCTGGAAGTATTCAAAGCCTATTAGCAAACAGCAACAAGTGTTCTACTGACACCTAAGATGAGGAAAATAAAACACCAGCAGTGCTAAATGTCACACTTGGAATTGGCAGTCATACATGTTCAGCAGCCCATTACCCACTGAAGATTAAAAAATAATGTGGGTCCTTGCAGAGGGATGCATCACCAGTCAGAAAATGGAAAGCACCAAGCTCAGAGTGAGTGGAGCCCACCAAACGTGCGGGCAGGAGCCTGTGCCAGTGAGCTGTTACCTAAATAACTTGATAATTCAAGCTCGGATACAGAGTCAGGGAGCACAAGAGAGCCTCTTGTAGCCCAGCATTTAGAGACCTGAAACTGAAAATCAACTAAAATGACTCAATTTATTTTCTTTTTTTAATATTAGCCATCCAGTGTTTATGTGAGCTCTGAGGCTTAAGTGGGAGCAAAGTGGAGCTAAGCGTGGCTGTAAAGCAAGAATGGAGAAGTGGGGTCAAATAAGCAAGCAGGAACCTTTCTAGTGTCAGCCTTGAACAGTGAGGGCTCTGTAGTCCAGCAGTGGCATGTGCCAACACTACATGGAAGGTGCTGGAAAGGCAGGGAGGTCAGCAGGTGCACTAAGAGCCCGGTGCATGGCAATGCTTTTGTCCCCATGTCCCAAGGGAGCATTGGAGTGACCTGAGAGAGAACTGCAGTGGTGACTGCAGAGGGGAATGATGCTGCTCTGTGGGAAGAGGCATCTGGAGGGCAGGGAAGTTCCTTCAGTGGCTGTTGGTGGTTGTGGTTTGGCATGTGTGTTCCTGACTCACCCAGAAATTCGTGTGAAGATTGTCAGTAATTTGATTGGTAGGGGCCCACCAGGTAAAGGACAGTAAAGGCTGCTCAGGGGTAGTCAGAGATGATGCTCTTGCTGGTAAGGGCTCCCTAAAAAGCAATAAGAGTTTACTGAAATCTTCTCCAGCATGGATGCAGGAAAATCAGTTGTCCAACTGAAAAAAGGTTAAAAATAATATGAAGACACCAACTTGATTAGTTCAACATTCATGCTTGCCTTAATATCTAAAATGCTTTCTTCCACCTTCTATAAGCTTATGGAAAGCTCCCCCCCAAATTAATTTGGCACAGGTCCTTCAAGGTACAAATGAATCTTTGGTTTAAAGAAGGAAGTAACACCAATGGTTACAGCCTGGCTGCAACCAGTGGTCACATTTCTGTGCAAAGATTTGGTTAGTGAATTACATTGTTTTCAGATCATTTGTAATGGATGTAAGAGCTTGACATTAGCTACTTACTGCATCCCCATACCAGCTTAAAACCACTGTGGAACCTCCTTATGGTACATTGGAAATGGAGAAGAAAATGTGAGGACTTGTAGTAAATCCTTTAAGATCTTGTAGTAAAATTAATTTTCATGGAATTTGGATTCTTTCACTGAGTGACACGAACAGCACTCTACATTTATACTTACTTATTTTTGTGCACTTCATTCTTCAATTGTGTTGCTTCTTGTGGAGTAATTTACAAATATGCAAAATGAATTTAAAAAAAAAAAGAAATTGTGGCCTTTCTCACTATGATTTTGCAAGTGCTAATAGTAGAACAGGGTGCAAGGCAAGTGGAGAATCTTGCCTTCAGGCATGAGTCTGATTTCACAGCATTTTTCTCCAGTTCATTGTTTTGATGTTATTCTTAATTTATCAGTATTTTTACTAGAAAAATACTCAACAAACTGCCCCATTCAAAAAAATGTTGTGCAACTCAACAGCTAATATGCATTTTAATCTGGAGTGCTGAGAATAATGGTGAGAAGCAAGACAGGATGGAGTTGGGGTAGGGAACTTGGAATAATTCAAAGAAACTGAAGAGAAGACAAGTAGCTCATTTTATTCCCATTTATCAATTAAGGCAGGATTCTGTCTTTATCCATGGTGGCAGACATAGGGAAGGAAAGAGGAGGGTGTCATGAGTTGGGTGTTTGACTGTGAGCACACCAGTTGTGATTGGAGAGGTGAACACAGCAAAAGAGAGAAGTTGCTGTTGGTATTCAGAATCAAAGAATGTCTGAGCAGGGCAGTGTTCGGCTCGGCAGAGTCTGTAGCCCCCATGCTGGCCAGGTGGCCAGTTCCCCACTCAGTCTGCCAAGTGAGTTGATCATGAGCTCAGAGCCAGACAGGGTGCCAGGTGGCCAGATCCACCACTCAGCATCCAATTAACAATGACACTGGTTTGGAGCCAAGCGAGAGGGCGGCTCTGCGATGGGGACAGGGAGCACCACCACACCACCAGTCTGGTCCCTATGGCAGCTCCAGCTGCTTTGCATTTCTCTAGAGAGCTTGGGCTTCTCGAGACTTTGCTTTGCGTAGTTTGGTTGGTTGGTTTTGTGGTGGTTTTTAAGCAGTAAAGCTGTCTAAATCTTTAGGATGTCTCAGAGACATTCTATTCCAGCACTTTCTCCATGGCTCAGAGCAGAACTGTGCTGTTGAAACATGCAAGTAGAGAAAACTGGTCAGTTTTACTCATATGTTGTGAATACATAGAGGTCTTCCATTTGTAGCATGTTGTTAAGTACTAGGGTATTAAAAAATAAAAAATAAATTTTAAAATTTATCTCTCTTTAAGCTTCACATAGGCTGAAAATAGCACTCCACCTTTAGGCTGGCAGTTAGGGCAAGATAAACATTTCAGACTCAGGCAAATGGACGGGCTGAAAGTGAGATAATAGTTTATAGGAATGGAGCTATTTATAGCCTGCAGTGGTTCAGCGACAGCCCCATGACTCACGGTCAGCACGGGGAAGGTGCTCTCAGGGGAGAGGCCTGGCCAACATCTCAGAGCTGTCCCTGCAGTTACACACGGGACAAACCGACAGAACGATGGCAGGGGCTTGTGACTCTACCTGGGCAGCTACAAATAGTGACATTTAAAACCCACTGGCAGATGTCAGATTGGTCACATCTCACTGATTTGCTGTATATGAGTACAAGGATATGCATATGAGACAATTAGCTGCATCAAGCAGTGTTTCAAAAAGAGGGTGGCGTCTCCTTTGGCAGATGGAATACAACATACCAGTGCTTGTTTCAAGTTCTCAAATACTCTATGTATTAAATCATGTAATACTTCTCAGTATTCTCAGAAATCACCGATCTCAGTGTTAGATTTCTCAGTGAAGAGACAGGAATGGCAGTTTTGATCCATAACTCCTTAAAGCCAACGAAATATCCCAGCATTTTTGGATGAAGGGGTCGGTACCTGATGTACTGTGATCCTCAGTTGACTCAGAGTGGCCCCGTGACCTTGCGTTAGCCTCTCTCACCAGTTTCCATGGCAAAACGGAGCTAACAGTCCTCAATTATCCACTTTACCTACTAAATAGGGTTAAGGCTGGGGACGTTATGACCATTTAATTACTCTTTGTAATGAGCTCTGAAGAGAAGTGACTGAGAGCCGGTGGTGGCGGAGTAAATCTCACAGCTGCTGGATAAACGGTGTGTGTCGGGTGGGAGGCCCGGGCAGCGGCAGATGCCGGTGCTGCCGTCCCCGCGGTGCCAGCCCGCCCGGCGCGGAGCCGGTCCCCAGGCAGCCGGGGCTGCCGGGCGGGTCCCGGCGCCGCCTCCCGCCGAACGCTGCGGTCTGGCCATCGCCGAGCGCGATGCCGAGCGCCTTGCATCATCCGCCCGCCTCCCCCTCTCTCCGCCGCAGCTGCCATAGTCACAATTACGCTGGGAGGAGTGTGTCCGTGGCATTTCTGCCCGTTGGATCCCTCGCGGGCCGTCCCACGGAGGTGGGGTTTCTGCCGTGCTTACGTGTCTGTGTTTTAAATCAGGCTCTCCTTGTGCGGCTGCCCCGCAGCCAGCGTGCCCCTCCGTGCCCTGCGTACACCGGGCTGCAGAGCGAGGCAGCTCGTGGCTCCTCAGCCACCCGGCCCGTGACCTCCCCTGCTCGCCCCCGTGTCCTTCTGCCCGCTCTTCGCTTCACCGGCCCTTCGGCAGGGAGGAGAGGCTCTCAGGGGACTTTGAGAGAGAAAAGGAACTTGGAGAGAGAGAGACTGTATGAGACCCAGACTTTGGTTATCAGTGGCAGAGCAGGTGCCCAGTAGCGGGCACGGTAATCCCCGACTGACCCTGCTCACCGCTGTCACCTGCCCCACGGTGTGCACCGGCTCTGCCTTTTCCGGGGCCTGCTCACACAGCTACACCAGCTGCCCAAGCACGTCTGTAATCTCTGGCCAGTACACAATGAACTCGCTGAGCAATTTTAGTCCCTGAAAATGATTTATTTTGGGAAACAA
The DNA here is from genome assembly GCF_015227805.2 of Hirundo rustica. Classification (NCBI taxonomy): domain Eukaryota; kingdom Metazoa; phylum Chordata; class Aves; order Passeriformes; family Hirundinidae; genus Hirundo; species Hirundo rustica. The sequence continues at coordinate 430,070 of NC_053468.1, forward strand.
CTTAAAACAAGAAGCTTTTGATTGGTGGCTAGGTTCAGAAATTCTTCCTTGTCTTGTTTTGACTTTAAATGTTTGTAAAATATAAAGAAATGATTACTCCGTGCCTCTTTCATGTATTCTAACATGATTTCTTTTAAAATACCTCCATCATTTTGGACCAGCAGAAGGGTGTTTTCATGTCACTTTTTAAGGGCAGGAACTAATATAGTCATATTGATGAAGGCAGTGCCCAGTCAGAGAGAAAAAACAGAGAAATTAATGGTCAGCTCCAAACATTTCAAAACTGAAAGTTCTAGGTAGGGCCTTTCCCAGACAATGATTTTCCATTTTATTTAATTCTTCAATCTCTATTGATGATTTTTTAACCAGCATCATCAGTCTTTACAGTATTTATATTTGGGTTTGTTTTCAGAATGTTGGAGAACAGCATGTGGAAGAACAATACCCAAATGAGTTCAAAGATCACTTTGTCATTAATGTAATATGGGGTTTGTTTATCAATGACCTCATTCTCAGATGCCAGTTGGGAACTTGCTGAAGGACCAGACAATTGGAATGATCATCTATAATTGAGCTGTCATCAAGTCAGCTGCTATCCCAGGGATCATGGAATCCTGTTCCTAAATGTCTGAGACACCACAGAGTTTTGTGGCGATTCTTACCGCAAGAGGATGAGAGTCTTCTCCAGGTTAAAATAAACCTCTCTCTCCTGACCCTCTCTTCTCCAGCGATCCCAAATTGTGCTGTGGGCAGGCTCTTGGATAGGCAACAGGGAGGATTTTGCAAGACATATTGAGGGTAAAGCTCTGCTTTGATTGCAGGTGGCTTTCACTACAGCACTGCTAGATTCATTCTAATTTCAGTGTACACTTGATGTTAAGCTCTATGTATTTCTAATTTCAACTTTCCTTGCTCCAGTCCTTCTGTTGCCCCCCTTGACACCCACATACCCATTACTTGACAGATATGCCTGGCAGTGTGCTCAGAAAGAGCTGATGAAACACAGAGAACCCCTGCTAGACACCATGAACAGTGTTGCCCTAAGGAAACAAAAATTGCCTGTCTGTTTTACACCCATGTGCTGTGCAGATTAGGATGTGGCTTCAGGTATTTGAATGCTTTAAGCCTGACTGTAAGATTTTTTTTTACCCCCATGATAATGAAGTGGAACTAAAGACTCTGTTTCCCAATATGCCACAAGGCTGATTAAATAGGAGGCTTGGAAAGGGGATGTAGAGTCAACATTTAGCTTTGGGTATTCTTTGTTTATTATTTTTGAACAGTATGTTGGAGCAGATTACAAAGCTTGAAATGAATATAAATAGTTTCCTGATTTAAAAAAAGAAAGAAAAAAGCAGAAGAGTACTTAATTTAAACCTTGCCCTGAGGAACTGGCAGCTCAGAGCCAACACATGGACTTGTGTAGTGGCACTGTAAAGAGTAATTCCAAACCAAAAGGAAATTAAACTCGTCTAGTTGGGTTTGCTTCAGTGTTCTCCCAGCCCAACTGTCTGTAGAGCTGTTACTAACATATTTGCACTGAGAATTAGGACACTATTATTTGTAACAGCAGTTATTTGTAACAGCTCTCCTCCGCTGCAGAATGCCTTCTTGGCATTAAATGATTTCTGCAGCAGTTCTGGAATGGCAACAATCCTCATAATTTTAATAGTTCTTATCATCTGGGAAATATCAATCTATTTTTGGGGTCCTGGATTTACTTATAGCATTAATATTAGTTAATAAATATAATAACAGTGATATCATGGTTATCTGTAAGACTAGCATGGGCAGGAAGCTTCACTATCTGACAGCTGGGTCAGAAAGGAAGAAAGGGTCCGGTAGGGCATTAGGGCAAGTGAGGAATGGAACAGCAGCCTCCTCCTTCCCAGCTCCCACAGTGTGACCTCCAGACAAGCTCCTCCCTTTCATCCTAATACTTGGTTTTCCTGGACAAATCTGGCGAAGGATCAGGCAATGCATAATGGAAAGGCTACTGCATGCTGCAAGTGACAAACCCCACAGCATTTGGCATTCATTTCTGTTGCATTTGGAGATGTGAACTGGGTAATCCAATATGTCTTTTATGTCTTATCTGGTATTGTTTGCAGCAGGCCTGTTTAGTGAGCATGTCACCTTTAGGCATTAGTGATGAACAACATCTGAAAATGGAACCCTACCAGGCTGCTGCTTAAGCAGCACAAGAGCACAGCCCGTGCTCCCAGCCAGCCTGGGCCCCATGGGCAGCTCTGCCAAGGGGCTGTACAATGAACTGTTCTTGCTTTGAGCCTACAGATATGAACTTACAGTAAAACACAATGAAGCGGTTTGGAAATCAGAGGAAAATAATACACCTGTATTTATCCCAATCTTCTTATTTACAGGTCTGTGCAGGCATAAATTACATATCAATGCATTTGCTTACTTCATGTTGTGCCTGCTAATTAACAGGTACAAAATATCACTGTCTCTGCCTAGTGCATTAGGAACTGTAGAGGGGTTTTGGACTCATTAATAAATACAGATTTTATTATCTATTGAGAACAGGGCTGAAAGAGTACTTAGCAAAAAAGGCCCTGTGGATGGTGTTTTTATTGCAGTCCCTTAGTGAATATCATCCAAAAGGATTTCAGCATTATGCCATCTCTTCTAAGCAGAATACAAAATCATATATAAATATATATATACACACACACACACACACACTTAAATGTACTTTTGCAGCACTTTGGGGAAGTTGGGGCTAACTCTGACCCAATTTTTCACTGAAGTGATTAGTGGTTCTGTGTGCCTGAAACTGAAATCCATTAAAAGGTGCTGCTGTGTTAAAGCTTCATCTCTGGTGATCAAATTTCTTTGAGCAGTCTGGAGTTATCCACTCAAAAATAGACTCACTAACAGTCACTAAGTAATTTTTGAATATTTAGGTCACTTCTCATTTTCAGCTTTGGAGGCAGAACCTGGTACAGGTAGTTACTGCTCTGAACTCTGCTGTTCCCACTTAAGTAAGGGGGATTTTCCCCCTTAACTTCAGTAACCAGGACTTCTAGATCTGTTCAAGCTTAAATGTATGAAAATTTCATCATTTTTGCCATCACAGTTCCATGTTTCAGGATGGTGTATCACTTGCTTCTGTTCAAATTCAATCATTTTGGTTAGTTAGCAGTTCTTTTGACTGAAAAAGCCATGTCAATGTAAACCCAAAAAGGTTGAGGGGTTTGGTATACTTCTTTCCCTTCCTTTTCTGTGATTTCAGCCATACCTGGATTTGGGGATTTGCTGAGCTTTAACAATCCCATTATAACCAGAGCAATGCAATTTGTCTGTAGACAAGCTCTTAATGCCATTTACAGTGATTATATCTGTGTTAAAATTACAGTATTGGTTCAGAGCAATATAATTATTTTAAATAATTATTTTAAATAATTGTAAAACAAATCTGTTATTCTTTTTTGTAAATTGCTTCAAATTACTTTTCTCCAAATACTTCTCTTTGAAGGAGGCCTGTTCTTGTTCTCTGTCAGTGACTGTCAGGTGCAGCCAGACATTGCTCACAGCAGTGTCATGACAATACTGAGCACGTTGGGCTTAGCAGAGGTGGGTGTCATCGAGCTGCTGTGGTGGTGCTGAGGCTTTCCTGCACTAAGAGCATTGAGCGTAGAGTTAGATTATTTATTATCATTATTGCTTTTATTGCTATTATTTTCTGGATTTCCCATGTTCATTTTACACTCTTTGCCTTCTCCAAGGATGGATTCTCCATCACCTTGTTCCCTGATGTTATGCTCATTCTGGCAGGTTGTGCTCACACCCTACAATCACTTGGCCAGAGCATCTTTTCTAACCCTTTGGAGAAATGGGTCTTCTCGCTTTAACCCTACAAAGAAGAGCATGAGATTATCTTAACTTTTGGTACTTTGTTGTTTGATACTTGAAGGTTTTAGGAGAAAAATAATAAAAGTTTCCCTTTCTCCTCTCCTGACTCAAAAGGGTATCGTGATAACCCCTGTTTTGAATCTTTTGTGTCAGTGGGACTCTGGACAGTTTAAACAGAGAGAACCAGACTTGGAATTGCAGCTCTCAAGGCGTCTGTCTGTGCTTGAGGCAGCTGTCTCTGGAACGCCTTGCCGGGCTGTCCATGCGAGGGAGACAGGGAGCCAGGATGGGCTCTTCATCCCGGGAAGCCGCGGCCGGGGCTGCCCCGGGAGCGCCGGGCAGGAGCCGGGCTCTGCGCGCCGCTTCTCCCGGGGGTCACCGAATGGCTTAGGACACGAATGTACTGCCAGGAGACGAGTGGAACTGAGAACACATGAGTTGCTACCAGCTTCACAAATGAGTCACCAAAAGAGAGAAAAAAAACCCTTATTAAATCAGGCACTTCTTACTCTATCAACTTGTCACAAGTGTGAGACCTGAGCAAATGCTTTCAGCATCTAAAGAGATGATCTCTCTGCAGTGCACTCAGTTTCATCCCGATGATGTTTAAGGACATCATTTCATGTCTCTAAGCATTTTTTAGTGCCAAACAAATGCCGTTTGCGTTTATGTGTTCAGACTAACAGTGACATCCAGTGGCTGAGCGACCCGACCATGGGAACAATCTCTGCGAAAGGAGCGGCCGAAGGGATCAGTCATGGTGACTTAGATCACATGGACTTCAGAGTGAATATGTAATATGCCATTCTCAAGACTTGTGTGACAGCCAAACCCATTCCACCTTCCCGCTTGTTCTCTTGGGAAGAGCTGTAGTGTCTACAAAGGGGATTGTTGTGAGTTCTCCTGGGGTGGTGGTGGTTCTAGACAGAGATGACTCCTGGTTTAAAAACCTTCTTTTATCTCTGTAAACAAGTCTCACTGAGTATGTAAGCACTTCAGGCATGAGCAAAGCTGATGGCTGTTCTGAGAGCTGCCTGGGCACTGGGGAACAAGCAGGGCTGCAGCAGCAGCACTCATCTAAGATGTGGAATATTGTTTCATGTGCTCCTGAGTCCTCCAAAGCCTTTAGAAGAAAAAAAAAAAACAAACAGAAAAGGTGACTAGAATGGTAATGTAGTGTCCTAAACAGGGCTGGGGTTTCTCTGTGCCCCTAAAGCGTCTGATCAGGGCATGTGAATGCAGGTCAGAGGATTTGTTTATTACTGAGATGTTATTTGCTACTGGCCTTGGTCCCAAAGGCAGCCCCTGGAGCCCCCGTTGCACAGTCAGACCCCAGGGCCGTGGGCATGTCACAGGTGGAAGATCATCCACTGCTCTTTGGGACGGCTGCTGCACCCCTCCAGATAGCAAACTGCAGCCGTGTTCCTCTCTTACTGCTCAGCTTCCAGAGAGACGTTTGTGTTTGTTTGTGGTCTGACAGTTAACAGAGATCTTAATGACATACAATTCATAGAGCTTTAGGATGGTAATTACAACAGCAATGCCACGTTCCAGGAACAAACCCGGCTATTTCAGAGAAAATTCACACAAAACCAGGAACAGCTCCCAGAAGTCTTCTGACATTAAGCGTACAAATAGCTTGAGAGAATAAATGGTTGCTTCCAGCGTGAACAGAACTAATTTTAGACAGGAGTCCCTAATGTGCCTGTCAGTGCTTCCAAATGAACGATTAAAGATAAAAATAGATTTATCATGTTTTTGCTTGCATGGGGCCTCAGATCTGTGAACAATACGGAATCGCCTGCTGCAAAAACCCATGTGAGCCTGCCCTAATGTACTGTGGAAATGATTCCACAGTGTCCATTGAGCACAGCTAATTTCATTGTCACAACTGGAGACATCCTGGTTGCAGTAACAAGAAGTGCTTGGTAAATTTGTTTTGACTTTGCTGTTTCCTGATTAACGTAAAAGTGCCAGTGCTATGAGGCCTGTTCTGCTCTATACTTCATTTTCTTCTAAGAGCCTGTCAGTGAACTGCACACACAATGAGAAATGTGCTTTGTAAGGCTGACCTGAATGTAGGTGTTGTCTTTTTTGTTGGTTTTCCCCTCAAAGTTTTTGTTGTATTTGTTTTTATTTACTGTATAATTGAATTTGCATAACAGTATCCCTTTAGCAAACATTTTTATTTTAAAATAACTCCACTTGCCTCTGTCTTGTAGCCCCATTTCTACCAAATATACCAGAAATATATGTTAAAATATTCATAGTACCAGTAATACAGAAATATTGTCACAATATCACTGGATGCCTTAAACACATACACTTGTAAGTAATGTCCATGTCACAGGGGTGTAGTCTGCCTGTGGCAGCTCCTTCCTGAGCACCCACAAGCATTGGCAAAGCATCCATTCCCAAAATACCTTATGAGAAGACACCTTCATCACACCTACTCAAAGGCCAAAGGATTTCATTCTTTTTGTAGGCACATCATTTATCAAAATAATTAACAGATCTTGTATTTAAGTGCTTAATTGGCAACTAAAAAGTAAAGCCAGAAAAAATGAGTTCATTATTTGTCATGGATACAGAGTACATTTGCTTTTACTATGTAGAGTAATACATTTATAGTAAGACTTGATTCTTCAAGGTTCACGGGTCAAGATTAATCAGTTGTGACCTTGGCACACAGCACTTCTCTTCATGAAGTAAAAGCTGAGCAAGGGAATCTGAAACAAGGATCCATACATTTATATAGAGCTGAGTTGGATTGAATGGTTGAGATGTAATTGAACAGCAAAAATAACATTGCTTTGCAGAGGGAGAATTAAAGACCTTTGGAAAAAGAGAGGTGAAATACGAGTAATTTTTCAGTGAAGTGACATTATGAATTAATCTCTAACATGGCTGAAGTTAATGGTTATACTTCCTTCTCTACTATAGTCCTTTCTCCAGAGCATTTCTTCCTGCTTAAAATATTCAGAGAGAAAGATACAAACATCAACATTTTAAATGCCAGGTGCTTTAGTGACAGAGTGTTTGCTGTTTGCTGCCAAACAAAATTCATGTTTGTTTCTGCTTGGCATCTTTACTCACAGGAACTTTTAATTTTTGTCTACTTCATCCGTTCTGTGGTAGCAAACCAGACTATAACTGGGTAATAGGCTGCTGCAGTCACCCTGGCAGTTCCATCCACAAGCAGTGCTGCCCCCAGAGCCAGGACCAGATTCCCTGTATCTGAACTCTGTTGGGACACTGTGGGAAAGCAAAGCTCCTGCCTCAACTGTCTGAGTTCACAGATCTCAGTGTGTGTGTGACAAGGAGGAGCTTTGATTTATATCCTGACAGGAACTTTTCAGTGATTTTTTAATCTAAATAAGCTCTCCTTTTCCACGTTTTCTTTCCTTTTTTATACCTGTCAGAGCATCCTAGACCTCTGCCCCACTTCACCAATATGGTTTCCCTTGATAAGGGGAATTCCTCACACACTGTTTTTGGCTGGTTTAAGATTATTTTGTGCTCCTTGTCAGGCTTAGCACGTAAGTCTTGACTTGTGTGTTTGTATGGTTTTTAATTGTTCCTCTGAAAGCAAAAATCTTTTGTAATTCCATGCATAATGCTGGCCTGAAAGCCCATGTGCTGCTCAGGCTCTGGCTGCACTGCTCTGTTTACACTGTGGTACTTGGCTCTCTTCACAATCCTTTTCAAATTGTCCACTCTACAGTTTAGCAGATTTTCACCTATTTCCACAGCTGTAGAAGCAATTCCTAAAAAGAGTATTTTCTCCAGCCTGCTCTAGTCTACACATTATCCACTAAGTTTACACCTGCTTACATAGAAAATGCACAACTGTCACCATCAAGAGGAATTATTTTGAACCACAACTGTCCTCCTATTTCCTTCTGGTTTTATGAGCTTCCCTGCCAGGACTAATCAACATGTAAACCTCTGCATGTTTGTAGCTGGTCTTACCTTTGTATAATAAAAGTTGTATTCCATGGCTTCTAGGCCTCATAATTTCATCACAGCTTCCATGATATTTACCTTTTCCTTCACTCCTGCAGGCATGATTTTTGTTACTTTAAATATTCTATTCATTTTTGCAGTTGTTGACAGAAACTTGCAAATCTGACCCTGCAGGCTTGAAGATTATTAGGGACATAGCAAAGCACAGAAGCTTAAAATGAGGAACTACTTTAAAGCTTGGCTCAAGAGAGTCGTCATCCTGATTCATGGCTTTGGAATTGCAGAGCTCTATCTAAGCTCCTGTTCATTCTCTCTAGTATTTTGAATTGTGTTCCAGCCAGAGGAAGGACTTGGGAACCAACCTGTTGGTGTTGTGGCTCTGGGGCAGCCAAGGAGCAGCAGCTGCACCCCGGCCACCAGCCTGGAGCAGCCGGGGCGTGGGGCAGCACCGGCACAGCCAGGGACAGGCACCGGCAGGAGGAGTCCGAAACATGGTCACACCTGCTTCGGCTGCCACTGCCTGTGCCCAGCACGGGGCTCCACAGCACGGGCTCTATCCTGAACCTGACCCAGGGCTTGTACTGCTTTTTCATAATCCACTGAATCATTTATGTTTGTATTAAGGTTTACAATCTTGTTTTTGAAAATGGAGCACTGACCTTTGGCCGATGTCATTTGCCAGTCCTCCTCCAAGCGATGCCATCAGGAATTACAGGGATAATGAGGCTGAACAATTTATTAATCTGTCATCCCTGAGCAAATGGGCTACATTTGTTTTGGAGCCTTGATGCAGTGGTCATGGGTTAACCAGCTTGTAAAATCCCTTAGGCATTTCTTTCCAGGTAGGAATAAACCGGGATCTCACTGATGTACCATATAGTAGAGAAAATAATGGGTGAAATCTATAAATAGCATCAAAACTTCCTGGATTTTCACTGGGTCAGGAATTCACTAATGGCTTCACTGCTGCAATTCATTGTACCCAGAGAGCTCTAGAGTGGCTTTAGCAGAACTGCAGCCAGCACCACAACCTGCAAGAGCTCAGTGGACAGATCTGCTCACCGAAATACTCAGTGGTTGATCTGCATTCTCTTCCCCGTGCCAGGGCAGAGCTGACAGCCCTGCCTGGTCCCTGGCCTCTCCCGGGAGGGCCGTGTTTGTCCCGAGAGCCGCTCCCATGCCGATGTCCTTTCGGCAGGACTGTTCTTCCCTGCTCTGCACCTGAGGAGGGTCCAAGGCAACAGCTCCTTTGCCAAGGCCCAGGCCCAGCCCATGGCACAGCCGAGGCTATGATGATGTCATGTTGCTGGAGCTTCTGGGGTTTGGCCAGATATAGCATGGGCTCTTCAAGTTTTGGGAACGAAGCTGCAGCTCCTCAGTTAATCCCTCTTAGACACCTGAGCACAGGTAGACTTTCATAGACATTACTCAGCTTTATCATGGCTGGAGTAGGCAAAGGATTTTAGTCCATAAAACAAATAATTGGAAACTCAAGTAAAAATTTGATTAATCACGTTGTTTTCCTTTCTTGTTCTAATTTACAATCATATCAAAGTGACTGATGTAACAGACTTTCAGGTTCAGCCTGTATAAAATGTCTAAATGTCTAACATTGTTCAGGGCAAGCAGATTGATCAAATCCTATAGGCAAGGGCTGGAATATCAGACTCCAGAATCCTTGGAGGCATTTAAACATCCAATTCAAATAAATGCAGCTTACAGGAAGAGTTCTACCTATCATGTTTAGAGCAGAGAGAAGGTCTAAGTTGGTATATTGCTGACACTACTGCTGTACTATGACTAAAATATGGCTTTTGATTAGTAAACAGATGGAATTTGATCTGCTTCATGAGCCTGAATGAATTTGTTGCCAGTTCTTGAAGCGATTTGTGTTCTTGGAATCAAACTACCAAACAGTAACAGATGTGAGTACATTGAGCTGTCAAGAGCTTAATGAAGTAAAACCGAGATCACTACCCACTTTCAGAGAAGGGTTAAGGGGATCCCTTTTTGAAAGCTAATTATTTTGGACAGCACACCTGTCATTAGGCAGCAGAAGATACCAAAAATTAACCATTATCTCACATGAGTTCTCACTCTGCCACATGTGGTTGAAATGATAGACAGAGTTGTAGCTCAAAATTAATTGAGCTTTCAAATCGGGAGAAAGTGGGAGAAAAAAATTATCAAGGGTTATTAAAACCAGTTGAAATCACTATCACAGCACACCTTCAGTAGTATAAAACATTTCTTTTCAATTCTTAATAGCGTTAAAACAATTTGGTACACAGAACACGGACAGTTAAATCCAGCAGACGTGCAGCAGACGAGACATCTGCTTTCAGCGTGGTGTGGGAATAGAGAGCAGAGCCTGGCCGTGCAGGGGGGCGATGCGGGAACACCCAGGTTCGGGATGCTCCGGGCTCTGGGCACGGGCAGGTCTCTGCGTGGGGAATGCGGAGGAGCGACAGCCCCGTGCCTGCGTGCTGGGAGGCTGCGGGCAGCCCGTGGGCTCGGTCCCGGCAGGGGCTGCGGGAGCATCGTTCATGGCAGGGCGGCTCGGGGTGGTGCCGTGACCCCGAGCGGAGGTGGCTCCGTGCGCAGCCCCCCGTCACATCAGCTCCGCTCCTGGCTCCATCCCACCGCCGGCCGTGCCCGCATGACCCAGCCCACAGCGCTCGATGAAGGCAGCAGCTGCTGCTCTCCTGACGTACAGATGTACATGTGGAGTCACGGTTAGAGCTGTGAAGATGCCGTCTATCGCTTTTTGTCCCGAGGGGAATGGGATGTAAAAGCTCAGCCGTGGGGTCAGGCCTGCAGGACTGCCCAGAGCCCCTCCCGAATCGCGCAGCACCAGCTGCTGGCGGCAGCCTCCCCTTCTCTCCCTCCATTCGATGTGGGGGCACCAGCCAGCCTGGCTGGGGGAAAATCACCTTCCAGCAAGGGACACTGGTATCTGCGCTGCTTATCTGGTCCTTCGAGTGTGAAGAATTTAGGTTAATCACCAATCTTCATTAGTTTTGCTGCTGTTTAAAAGTGACTGTGGTGAGTGATGCACCTCTGCAGCATTAAAATCACCAAGTACTTTCCAAGGAGCAGTTTCCATCCTTGTGCAGGCTGGTGACCGTGGCAGTGTGTGTCTAGGGCCGGGAGGGCTCTGATGGCAGTGGTGGGCTTGGGAGGTGATGCTTTGCAGGTTGCTGTACGCAAGTAGTTTCACTCATGCAACTGTGCTGTTAAAATCACTCACCTGGTACACCAGAGGAGCTTGAAAACCCAGGCATGGAAAGGAGAGGAGACACGATGGCTGGCATTGGAACTGCAGAAAGGAGGAAAAAGTCTCTGTTACTCTCCATTTTTGTGGTACAGAGGATGCACAGTGCTGACCCTGGGGTTCCTCTGCAGAAAAGCAGATTTATAATTCTTAGGAGATTGCTGCATTTTTACAGGAGATTTGGGTGAATATATAACTGCCTCCATAGGATCCTTTCATCATTTAGCATCCTACTGATGCCTGCTTTTCCTCTCCACAGGAATCCTGCCCTAAAATGATTGTAAATTACCAGGCAGAAACCTTTGATCGCTCACCAATTAACTCCTTTCCTTTCAATCTGTAAAGCCCTGTACAAGAGAGCTCTGGTAACTTCAGTATGGAGAGAAACATTTAAATTCAACATACTGGGAAGTTGGTTACCTGCTACTTATTCCTGAACAGAAAATTTCTTCTGTGGTTCTTTCAGACTGTTCTTTCAATGTAGGCACAAATCCAGTGTGTGAATGCTGGTACCTTCTACATCTGCTCTTACAAAAACTGAAATCTTCTAGCCAAACATAAATCTTTGAGCTTCATAGGTTATCTCAGTGAGAAGTAATACATTGTTGTAAGTAGAGACAGAGATGGAGAGAGGATGCTCACTTCTTACCTTAAACTTCTTTTTTCTTGGGCCATTGTGGGAAGCAGTAAAGTAATCCAGGTCTGCCTCAGCTTCAGGAGCAGGCACAGCCGTGGCTTTAGCACTGCCCCTGCCCTCGAGGTGGCAGTCCCGGCTGTGCTCAGCTGGAGCCGATGCTCTCAGGGATCACCTTCCTCCTGCATTTGAGATCCGCAAAGAGAAGGATTTGCTTTCCTTCTGAATGAGGGCTTTTTCAGTTGTAATTCTGCATGATTTACATCTTTTTGAAGATTTTTGGATACCTTCCAAGGGCGAACACCACTTGTAAGGCTGAGTGTCAGCATGACTTCAGCCAGCGCCCAAGGGTCTGAAGGCAGTTGTGAGTTGCCCCTTGACATGAGCGGGGGCAGCAGCTCACCAAGTGATCCTGTTTGCAGTTAGGTTTGCAAATTTTTGAAATTCACCCTTCTAGAAATTATTGTTGACTTTTAGCACAGTCTCAAGTTTTCATTTTCTAGTAAGTTTAGGACTTTTATTTTTTTAACTCTACACTATCTTACTCATTCCTTCCCAGTGGGAAGTGCCCCACATACCGAATCCAGCAGTGACAGCCACAGAATTAGACTCTCACTTCCCCTGTGAAAACATTGCAAAGTTTCTCGTGTATTTTGTTCTACTTTTGTTGAACTCATGAAGTGATTTTTAGCTGTAAAATAAGTTTTACTGACTCTTGCGCTCCCAAAGCAGGTATCTAAAATAAACCCAGTGATTATTAGCTAGCTATGTTGCAGTAACTATTAAAAGACAGGGGGGACATTAGTGTCACCACTGAAACAGGCAGATCTTGTCCTGGAAAACATACTTTCAAGGTAGGAAAAAACAAACAGCCTCAAACAAGTGGTGTCAGGGTAAACAGAGAAAGATGTGGAGTTCCTTTCCCAAGGTGACAGCAGATCCAGGAACAAATCCAGGTGTCACTCTGGAAGCAGGTTCCTCATGTCCTCTGGAGTTCTGCAGATGGCCTGGCAGCCCTGAGGGGCTACCTGGATATGAGAGGATGCTGGGCATGGGGGGCTGCTGGAGTCCAGCAGCCAGGGAGAAGTATGCCATTTTTTAAAGAGCAAAACTGTTCCATTAGTTCTTTATTTTTCTTTCACTCAATATTTTACAGCAAAAAAAAAAAAAACAAAACACTTTTCCTGCTAGGATGTCTTAAAGTAAATGTATTGCAGGACTTTGGGTGTTATGGGTATGTCTTCATTCACAATCAGTAGATAATTGCATTAAACTCTCTTTACCTGGAGAGATTTGAAATTATATTAAGCCCAACAGTCACATCACTGCCCAAACAACATAGATCACTCACAAACTGAGATGCTGCCTTCTGCCCTTAAACCAAAAGCCCTTTCAGAAGAGAGGTGTTACCACCCACCACCTGTCTCTCCAGCTGTCAAGATCCTGAGCCCGTTCATTAACCACAGGCAGCTCAGTCAAATTATTACATTATTAAGCCTGATGTACATTCTTGGAGACCATTGAGCTGAACTGACAAATACCTTCTCCATGCTGGTGTCTTGGTTATGGGCTCTACTCTGGAGGAAAAGGCTTTCTCCATCATTTTGGTGACATTCCTTTAACTGACCCTGCTGGAACTAGCGCTTGGCACAGGGCATAGGGCTGGCATGGACCCAGCCTCTGTTGTCTCATGGCTGTGTTATCCTGGGCTCCAAGAACCCGGCAGAGGATTTTATCCAGTGGGCAAAGATGGGTACTGGGTTTACACTGGTCTGTGCCCAAACACAGTTTCAAAGGTCTGTTGTGTTTAGGTTTGTTTTGTTGTTTTTTTTTTTTTTTTTCCTTAGTAGTGAATCACAAAAAATGACAGTAAAAATAGGGTGAAAGTAGACTTCCTTTTGTTAGATTGTTTTTATGTACAGTCCAGTTACAGCGTAACAGCCCGCTGAATATCCAGGAGGCCACTGGGCAATCTACAAAAAAATGTAATCCAAAAAGCAAAGAAGCGCGGGAAGAGGAAAGCAACTTGCCCTGTGGTACAATTAAAAGTGAAGCACAAGAATAGCATGTGATCAGGGAACACAACAACTCAAAGACTGGTTCAGTAGAGATTGCACATGCCACGTAACCACTGCTCTTGAAGCATCCCAGAGGGCTGTGCACACATGGATGACCTGCATGCCTTTGCACCCCACTGAGGGCTCACCTTTTTACAGATGAGAAACAGGAGTTTATTTAAATCAAAGGTGGCTGGAATAATCCAGCACTAACATTCAGTTTCAAAGCCACTCTTCCTCCAGCCCTCCCTGCCAGGCTCACAGCAAAGGCCAGGGAAGATGCTGCTTGGGGTGGGCTTGGGCTGCTGTGCTGGGGCTCTTCCCATTGCTGCTGTGGGTGGACTCCTCGTTTGGGGACCACAGCATGGTGCTGGCTCAGCGGCTGTGCTGTCCCTGTCCCTGTCCCTGTCCCTGTCCCTGTCCCTGTCCCTGTCCCTGTCCCTGTGTGTGCCCACGTGGCCGTGTGTGCATTCCCGAGGTGGTGGGGAAAGGGTCTGGCACAGTTGGGGGCAAAATAACTGCAAGTTTCTGATCGAGCCCTGGGCTGCAGCAGGCAGGAGCAGCCGGAGCAGGAGCCAGCTAAGCAGAAATATTGGCCTACATTTGTTTCTCCGCCTGGTGGAAGGCATGTGAGTTTCTATGGCAACTTGTGTTTTCTGTTCGTCAGGCCTACTGACTCACTTCTGGGGGAGCCGCGAAGAAAAAAGATTGTTTTCCTTCTGTGCCAAGTCAAGTGGCTCCTTTCCTGCAACCCAGAGCTCTTGTCTGAGGGCTTCTAGAGAGGCTTTGTGACCTGTGTGACTTCCCAGCATCAATTTGGGGCCACAAGAAAAGACAGTCAAATGTGATAACATCCTCATGCCCTTGAGAATACATTGGCAATGAGTTAAGTTTATCTTCTTTACAAGAGGACGACAGCCCAGCTGGAGCCCTGGGACAGTCAGGCTGCTGCTGGTGGCAGCATAGAGCTGTGCAGGAGGGTAGCGTGGTGGCTCCCGGCGTGTGCCTGTGCCATGGGGTACAGAGCACACACCCCATCAGCTTGTGAGTGCTGATGGGATAAAATTCCCAGAGAGGCCCAAAGGAGATGTTGCTGAGGTTCGTTCTGGTAGGGGGAGTCAGAGCTGGCGAGGGCACGGCTCAGTGGGAGGAGTGGACGCGTGTGCAGAGCATGGAGCCAGGCAGGGCAGAACATGTTGGCTCCTGAGCACCTCGTCATCTCAGCTTTTCTAACTGAGAAACTTTCCTGGATAGCCAAGCTCGATTTTCCAGCAGAGCCCAAGGATGCTGAGCAACCATTTTTCCTTGAAATGGAGGAGAGCTTTGCATCCCCTTCTCTCAGGCTGCACTGAAATTCCCAGCTATTGTACCCTAGAGAACACTGTGAACAACTCGCATGACCAGCAATTCTTCTGATGCTTTTTCTTTTGCCTAAAAGAAAACATATGGTACGCTTTAGGGGAGATTATCCTTACATTGTTAGCTTTAAAATGCAGTTTTCTTCCAGCTTTCCAAGGTCACAGCAGCTATCCAGTTAAATGCTAGAGCAGAAATAAAACGTTAACGCAGCATGACCTTGGTCAATCAGTTAATCTTTCTCTACCCTATTTACTCCAGCAAAATAAAAATCCATCGCCACACACTGCAGAGTGCTTTGAGATCCTGGGGTGAAAGGTACATCATAAGCTAAAGTATTAATTATTGAAGGCCTGATAGTGTGTGTGGTGCTGGAGGGAATGTAAATGAATTTACTGTTGGTGTCAGTTTGTTTGTGCACAGCTGTGATCATACGCCGGTCATGGAGGTGCAGCCCCCAGGCCTCTGAATGACTCCGACCTGTGTGAGGGCTCCAGCTGCAAGAATACTGCTACTGCAGGGAGTAAGAACAGTGTAAAAGGCTTTGTCACCTTTTGATGTAGAGCTCCATGTTAATTACCCTGCGAGGGGAGGTCAGGATGCAGGCAGGTCTCCACTGTCCCCTGCAGAATGGCACGTGGGTACCTGTGTGTAACATGGAGGGGCAGAGCCTCCCGCCTCTTGTTCCCTGTTGCTATTGCAACCTTGTGGTTTTGTGGGAAAACCTGTTCTAAAATTGCTCATAAATGGGTTTCCTGCCTGTTACATTAAGCTGGATTACGCAGCATACAGCATTGATTTTTAGATTTGAAAGTGCTGAATAATTTATGTGTACGTTGCCTCCTAAACCAGACTGTGGCTGTGACAGCCCTGAGCAGATGCAAACAACTGTGGCAGGAGGTCACAGGCTCCCTGGGAGAGCAGCCTGACGCTGCCAAACGCTGCTCCAGACCAGTCCGGGTGCTATTCAGCAGCCCTGGAGTAATGTCCCTTAAATACACCAGCTCCCATCCATCGGAGGGTTCACCCTCGGGAACTGTCCGGGATCGCTGCGGGATCGCTACCGGGGAACGCTGCGGGAACACTGTGGGATATCTGTGGGATCGCTGTGGGATATCTGCGGGATCGCTGTGAGATATCTGCGGGATCGCTGTGAGATATCTGTGGGATCGCTGTGGGGTATCTGTGGGATATCTGTGGGATATCTGTGGGATCGCTGCGGGATCGCTGCGGGGTCGCTGTGGGGTATCTGTGGTGTATCTGTGGTGTATCTGTGGGGTATCTGTGGGGTATCTGTGGGATATCTGTGGGATCGCTGCGGGGTATCTGTGGGATATCTGTGGGATCGCTGCGGGGTATCTGTGGGATATCTGTGGGATCGCTGCGGGGTCGCTGTCGCGATGCGGCTGCGCGGGGCTCCCTCTGCCGGCGGCTGCCGGGAGTGCCAGGCGGCCCCGGGCTCGGGAACGGGAGCTCAGCGCTGCTCCGCGGGTGTCAGCGCTGTCCCGGGGGTCTCAGCCCACTCAGCGCTGTCGCGGCGGTTCGTTTATGCAGAAGAACACGGTCGGGTCAAAATCGCTCGGTGGCTGTCGTCTCCAGGGTGCATCACTTGGCACGGCTTTTAATGCGGTCAAAAGGTGACTCCAAGCCACGCAGAGGCCATTCCAGTTCTCAGGGAAGAAGAATTGTTTCACTGTGTATTCTGTAGGTTAAATTTTACCATTCCAAGCAGGTATTTTAGTCACAGACCATATTTGCAGCAGAGTGTGGTGATGTGTTCCGTGTTTGTGACTCCATCAGGCATTGCTCCAGCCCTGGGAGACCTCAGCCTGCAGCCTATGGACTTTGGATGGACCTTTCCCTCCCCGTGTTCCTCAGCAGTTCAGCAGCATGTTCTGCAGCTGAGCGCAGCCTGTGCCTGCTGCGCAGTTTCCTTGTGCCGTTGCAAACCACACAAGATCAGGTTCCTACCTGCTGAGACACCTGCGCAGCTGATCCTGCGCCGTGTTCCCACATCGTCCCCATCTGGAGCTCAGACCCAGACCTGCTCGGATGGCACAAGTGAAGACCACGGGACACAGCAGCATCCCAGGAAAAGCCAGCCCCAGGTGTCAGCCCTGGGAGCCCAACAAGGGTTTGGGTCTTCCCCTGAGCTCATCTGTAGCAGTGAGTGCTGTTACAGTAGAAATATTATGAATTACGCATTATTTGCACAATATAAACTGTCCTTATGTCGTGCTGAAGTTCCTGGACCGGTGTGGGGATTACTGGGTAAAACCAGGAGGAACCTGGGGAGTTTCTGAGACCTCGTGAATCCAGTGTCAGCGCCGCCCCAGGGTGGATGTCAGGTGCTGCTGTGGGAGGAATGGGCGAGTTTTCAGCCACATCAGCAGATCTGTGTGAGACCTGTTCATCACACACATCCTGCTTAACCACTCTCCATGATTAAATATTTACAAGAAGAATTTATTCATCATTAAAACCCTAAATAAAAGGATTACAGAGAAAGTCAGAATGGTTCAATAAGAAGCAGCACTAATTATTTTCACCCTTGTGGGTTTTTCTGCATTCAGTGCTTGAATTTCAAAATGAAAATACTGAGATAAACTCCTGCTTTCATGTGAGCACAGTTGGGGGGATTTCTTATTTGGTGTGAAGCCTGAAAAGGGAGAATTAACACTCATTTAATCATTTATGTTCAGTCATAATTTAGGCCCTGAGCAACAAAGTATTTAAGCAGGAGATAAAACTTTAGGTAGTCACGCATTCCACTGACTCCAGACAGATTATTCAGGTGCCTGAACTGAAAAGTTACTTATTCAGAGTGAGGGAAGAACAGAATTGCCACATGCTGGAAGCTGACTTGTGGAGCCCAGCTGGGGCAGATGGACGCTGAGAGTTTTCAACCCAGGGTGCAAACACAGAGCTCAGTCCCTACCCAGCCACCAGCACTGGTTGTGTGACCTCAGAAAAGTCAGAAAATTAATGAGAATAATTTCTGAGCTGGGGGAAAAGTCGCAGGGATGAATACTGCCAGAAAGCTAAAGTCACTGCCAGTCATGAGATGCAGAAATCCTGAGGATGGTTTGAGCGCAGCTAAACTGTTTGCTGCACAGCTGGAAAGGAAACAAGCAGAAGAGCAGGAAGGAGATTGTCAGATCTCCAGCACTATTGCAGTTATTCTACCATGTCTGCAGAGCTGAAGTATTTTTTTTAACATCCGTCACATCCCTAGTATAGGATATGTGTAGGGTATTTATTAGGTGACCCTTGTGCCATTGTAAGACAATGTCATCCTCAAATAGAAATGTTTCATCTCCTTTCAAATCTTCTCTGTTTTGTGGGGGGGAGAAGGGTGGATATAAGGAAAGGTGATAAGTCCCATAAACACTGCTGCTTTTTCCTGCACTGTCTGTATATTAATATCATAATAATTTTATCTAAATAAAACTAAGCCCATTCAAACTTTATATAATGCCATCAGTGACTCTCAAAACAAAGAAAGGCATTTACAACAGCCCAGGTTTATGATTAAGGTATTATCCAGATTCACCGCTCGGAATGTTTCAGAGTGATTCCCTTCAGGCTCAACTACAGCCACAACATAGTAGAGATCAGTATCTGTGCCATCTGAGTATCATCCAATGTGATCTAAAGGACTGACTAAACAGGAAATAATACACAGATAAGAAGATAAAATGCCCTGGGCATTCCCTCAAAACAGGTAAAAATGCTCCCCTTGGAAACTATATATGCTTATAAGGAGGCCAAAGGTCTACATTCTCCTAAGTTACATCTAATATTTAGAGAAGGTGGGAAAAAAAATCAGTTGAAGGATTCAACTGAAAGTTTTAAAACCACAGATGGAAGCTGAAGAGACCCGTGTCCCCCTAATGCAGGGCTGGATGTGGCAGCCCCAGCAGTGCCACCTGCTCAGGAGCCACAGGAGCCTTCTGTTCTTGGGAAGAGATTCCTGCCCATGGGTCATTGTCAGGAGTAGCCCAGGTGAGGAGGACCAGCATAAGCCCAAGCAGAGTCCCCAAAGCTAGGCAGCCTGATGGGAAGGAGAGCTCTGACTCCAGACCGAGCCACTCTGCCTCTTGGTGCCCTGAGCCCCTGAGGTCTGTGTCTGGCAGGGTTGTGGAGGTTCTTCCCACCACGTATGGAGCATAATGGGGTAGAAATTGGACTTCTTGATACTTCTAACACATATGCAAACACTGTCCTTAAAGTGTTCATGAAGTCAACCCAGATAATGTAAGTGTTCTGGTTTATCCCTGTCCCCAGTAACAGTGTCAAATGATTCAGGGAAAACCCTTCCAATAAAGCCCTCCAGAGGCAGATGAATATACAGTTGATGGATTCTAGATGTGTACCCAAGCTGCTTCGTCAGCCAGCTCCAAAAACTTACAATAAGTAAATTTAATCAGGAAACATTGCTCAGATATTAATGTTTAATGACGCTGATTTCTACTGTGAGCTGCCAAAGCTAGGAGCCAGCTTAGCAGTCAAGAGCCCACAGAGCGCAAGGTTTCAAAACAAACAACTCTCCTTGGAGATTAGTGTTGCAAAAGATGTGAGCAGGCAAAAGAAGGAATGTTTTGCCTCCTGCTAAAGCATTAACCCAGCACAGGACTAAACTGTTGTATGGCACCTGAAAACCGAGTCCATCTAGAAGAGCACTGTAAACCTAAATGCTTTGTAGGATTACAGAGAGCTGGTTGGAGACAGAACCCGTGGTCACTGCACTTTGCACTTGCATACGCAGATCTGGTCTGCAACACTGCAGCCCACAGCAGCAGCTTGGACTGCAAAGTGCTTGTCCCGGCTGTGTGCTCCCCTCTGACAGAAGGCCAAGTCCCCTTGTTGTCAGGACCAAGTCCCCTTGTTGTCAGGATGTCCAGCTTTTTGAAGTGCCAGCTGACCAGTCTAAGCCCTGCAGAGTGACAGTCCTGCAGCATGCACAGCACAGCCAGCCCAAGCTGTGGCTGTCCCACCAGGCTCTCTGCTGCTCCCCAGCTGCGTTTGCCAGGTGCTGGGTCATCCTCGTCTCCTCTGCTGGGACCAGACAACCCAGTTTTTGAATCTAACATATACAGTCACACACAACACACGCAAAATGTACCTGAATACATCCAGGCTACAAAGGGAAGAACCTGGGAGATGTCAGATTCACTCAGCCCTGGAGCAGCTCTTACTGAGCTCCCTAAGGCCACGTGCATTGTGTGGCTCTCAGAAGTGTTCACGCTGCTGTCACACAGGCTGAGCTCAGCAGCCCAGCAGCTGCTCTGGGGAACTGGGCTGGCTGATGGAAGGCATTCCTGGTGGCAAAACGCCTTCATTCATTGCTGGAGCTGGGAGGAGCCGGTGAGGCGGTTTGCAGAGATGATTGGAAAGCAGCTGAAAAGTTCCATGAGAAATTAGCTTGTCTCTCCATGAGCTATACCTGCCCAAAGGTACCCCAGGTGAGTTCTTTTGGGCAGGCTTCATCTACATCTGTATTTTATCTACCTCTTCTGCTCATAGTTGTCTACATCTTCTGCTCGTGTATGATGATGCTACCCTCATTACTGTTGTGAGGAATTCTGACAACACAGGGATGAGTTCACGGTAAAGCCCAGGAGGAAATGACTCCTTACATCTGCAGAGGATCAGATGAACGTGCAGTGCATGAGGCCACCAGTCACATGCTGAGCAAGGACGAGATCGCCCTGACCGCCCAGCACGGGCGCTGGGAAACAGAAGCACCTTTAGAGTCAGCCCCAAGCTCCACAAAGCAGTATGGCCCATGTCACCAGGATTTGGGCTTGTCCCCTTCAGTGGCTGTTCTCAGGGTAGTTTTAGGTTTGTAAATTCCTTAATGTTTATAAGTAGAATGAAAGTCTCATATGAAAATCTGGGGGTTTTTTTAAATCCCATTCCTTCTGTGAGAAGGACTGGTTTTTCTAACCAGTTTATTTTCCCTTTAACTCAGTATGTTTTCCCAGCCAAAAACCAGAAGTCAATCAGAGGTGGATACTTAGAATGGAAAATTTCTTTGTGGATAATTGAAGTTCAGTTTAGTTTTGCAAGCTACTGACAAAGGGGCCGTATAAAGGAAAACGTTGCTCAAGTTAACCGTAGGCAGCCGCAGCGTGAGCTGTTTCCCGGGAGGCAGGCACTGCGTGTGCTGACGGGCTCCTTCTTTTCCTTGCTTTTAGCCATAAAAAGAGTCCGGCTTTTCCCTGCCGTGCCGCCACCCCGCCGGCCGCGGGGCAGGACACGCCAGAGCCCCCAGCCACACGCGCCCTGTGACCGGGACAGCTCGGGAAGCTTCTTTAGAGCTGGGGCACAACTCGGGAGCCCTGCGGGGGCAGAGCGGGGCCGGGCCCGTCCCGCGGGCACCCGGGCGCGCGGTGCCGGACGCGGCCCGGTTCGCAGAGCGGCCGCTACCGCGGCCCGGGCGTCTGTCACGATTCCGCCGGTCCCGGACCGGGGGCGCCCCGGGCTCGCCCCGCCGGAGGCGCGGGGCCCGCACGTGCGCGGGGCGCGGCGGGCGCGGCCCCTTTAAGGCGCGCGGCGGCGCGGGGCGCCCATGTGGAGGGCAGCACGCGTGTTGTGCTGCGCGCCCATTGGCCCGCGCGCGCTGACAGCGCGCCCCGGGCCGCGAGCGCACTGCGGGGGGAGCGCCGCCCGCAAAACGCGGAGCCCGGATCGCGCCGCCGCCGGACCGGCCCGGCCGCAGCCGCGTCCCGCGCCCGCCGCCTGCCCCGGGGCCGACCCGGGCCGCGCCCGCCCCTCGCGACCGGCGGGGCCGCGGGGCCGCGTCCGCGCGTCCCCGGCCCGGGCAGGCCGCCGCGTCCCGGCGCGCCCGGTCCCGTCCGGGCGGCGCCCCGTGTTCCATTCCGCGTCTTGGCGCCGCCCGCCGCGTAGTAGCGGGGCCGCGCCAGCGCCCGCCTGTTGTGTTTCTGTTGCCACCCGCCATCTTGTCGCCAGCGCTGCGGCCGGCGGGGCGAGCCCGGGGCGGCGCGGGCGGGGCGGGCCCGCGCTCCGGGCGGCGGCGGCGGCGGCGGCGGCCGGGCCCGCGCCATGAGCATCGAGACGCTGCTGGAGGCGGCGCGGTTCTTGGAGTGGCAGGCGCAGCAGCAGCAGACCGCACGTGGTGAGCGACCGTCCGCCCGCGCCTCACGGGGCCGCGCCTGACAGCCCCGGCCGGCCCGGGGTTACACGGGCACCGGCACCGAGGAGGGGGTGGGGGGGAGGCACAGGCGCGGGCTTTGCGCTGCCGGCGGGATCCGGCCCGGGGAAACTCGGGGCGGGCGGGGGCTGCGTCAGGGCTCGGGGGGGATTCGGGGACGGCGCGGCGGGGGCTCCGCGCGGGCGGGGCCGCCCTCGGCCGGGCCCCGCTCCCGCCGGGGGCGCCGCCGCCCCCGCCCCGCGCTCTGCGTGTCCCCGGCCGGCGGGTGGGCGGGGCCTGGCGCGTCACTCGCTCGGCCCCGCCCGCCACCACGTGCGCGCGGCCCCGCCCCGCGCGGCCCCTCCGGGGGCTGCGGGACCCCGCCCGGGGGCGCCGGGAGCGGCCGGGGGAGCCCCGCGGAACCGCCCGCGCCGAGCCGCCCCGCGCCCGCTCCTCCGCACCGCCCGCGCCCCGCGCCGCTCGGGCGCTGCGGGGGCCCCGGCCCTCCGGGAGCGGCGATCCGCGCCCGGGGGCCGCGCGGCAGCGCTGGGCGCGGCGGGGCCGCCGCCCGCGCGGGGCTGCAGGACAGCGGCTCCGGCCCCGCTCCCGCGGCGGCCCCCGCGCGGGGACTCGGGCGGACCTGCGGGAGCGGCGCTTTGTGCCGCCGCCCATTGTGTCGGTGATGAGTCACGCAGCAGACGGGGGATGCGGTGATGAAGGGCCGCGCAGGGCCGGGAGGATTCCCGAGCCCGGAGCACGCCCCACGATTTGGAGATGGCGGGGGCCGCCCGGTCCGCGCTTCCCGCCGGGCGGGTGACAGCTCCGGTGCTGCTTCCCGGCCCGTGACAGTCCTCTTGCTACCGCCAGCCCTGTGCTGATACAGGCTCCGGGCTTACAGGTGGCTGCTGTGCTCAGGGTACAGCAGTAAAGCACCCGCGGCTCGACGTCTGCAGGCTGTTGGGTTTGTCTCCTGCTGCTGGGAGATAACTTCCACTGCCACTCCGCTGCCCCACGCTGTGGGAGCATCTTGTGAGTGGGTCCAATAAGCAATGCTCTGGGTTACAGGGGAGCAGGTGCGACCTGGCTTGTTGTGCTGGACAACTTCTGAGACAGGAATTACTGCTGAGCAGGGTGTATAGGCCGGGTAACACAGTAAAGGAAAGACATCATGCAGGTTTCTCAGTTCCAGGAGCAGCTCACAGGGATGTGGTGTTACACAAAGCCTGCTGCAGGCTGCGGCTGCCGTCACGAGCGTGCGCTGGGCTCTGGGTGCTGCTGGGGGGCACAGTCACTGTGCCTGCTCACAGACACGTCAGGGCTGGGCTGGTTGCAGGACCAGTAGCGTCAGTGCAAACGTGGCCACTTCAGGGAAGTCTGAACACCAGGAAGACTGTCGCACGGGAGGGAGGAGCCCTGCAGTGACCTTTGGGTGGCAGGAAGATGTCAGGGGAGGGCACGAGCAGAGGAACAGCTGGGAAAGACTGGGGAGTAATGAGTAAGAACAGTAAGACTGGGTCGGCCTCCTTGCCTTGCCTTCTTCCTCCCCTCCCCCTTGAAATCTTCTGTTATGGTCTGTGTTACATCCCCAGTTACGTTGCGGAACTCCAGGGGTCCAGTATGGCCTAAAAAATTTTGGGAACAGCATTAAAAAATACATACTGAACTCATCTAAGGGCTGCTGGGTCTGCAGCTGACAGCAGGGCCTGCTGCTGCTGTAACACGCTGTAAACATATGCCTCCCAGGCATGAAAACACTCATTTACATGGGCACAGACCCACAGCCTGGGGTCCTTTGTTATGTGCAAGCTCCAGAGACATTCGACTTGAATTAGAGGGTGCTGGCTTCTTTGAATTTAGGCTGATCCAAGAATGTTTCATGATCTAAGAAAAACAAATTTCTTCATAAATGCAAGTAACTGATACTTGTTTTCTTAGGGTTTTTCCCATAGATACTCATCTGTGAGTGTCCAGCTTGTGTTTGCTGCTCTTGATGCTGCACAGTTCATTCACACCATTTGTTTCCGGAGTGGTGCCAGCGCAGGCAGTGACCCCGCAGCAAGCATAGTTCTGGGCTTTTCCATCTCACCTACCTGCCACTTGGGCACACTTAGTTGCCTGGGAGTGATAATGGCGTGTGGTGACCAGAAAGGTTTCCTTTGGCTGTGGTGCCCCCTTCCTTGTGCCAGTGGGTGAGGAGGAGAACCTGCTCAGACCCAGCATCCGTGGTTGGGCAGTGGCGCCATGTGCTGCTCAGTGAGGTCTCTCACTGTTGTCTTTCAGCAGATCTTGTCAGTATAGTGTTGGGCTGCATCTCCAGAAACCTTGTGGGGCTTTTTGGCTGGTCTCACCAGGGTGCACACACAAGTCCCGAGCATCTCCAGGGGTGTGTGGCCTCGGCCTTGGCCTCGCTGCCTGCTGCAGGCAGCACACCCACCTGGGTTTCTTTCAGGAGTGGTTAAAGCGCCTCTCAACACACAGTGTGAGTTTATCTATTTCCAGAGGCTTCCAGGTACAGGAGAGCTGCACTGCAGTTCCGAGATCAACAGTGCCATAGTGACATGCCTATTCTGACAATTAGACTTTGACTTCAGGAAGAGCCTTGCTCTGTGACACAGCAATGTCTGAATTTTGGGGGTGGCAAGGATAATTGTCATGAGATTGCAGGGATAACTGCCTTGGTGCAGCCAGTTCAGGTGATGGTGGTGATTCCCTGTTTTGATGGGCAGATACCCTTGAATCTTCTCCTTTTCAAGCATGGAGATAGGGTTCTAAAGGGTAATCTGCACATTTCCATTCATTTCCTTGAGAAGAAAGCTGGCTAGAGTGAGCAGCCTGTGGAAATAACCCCTGATGCAGCCCTGGGATGAAGGTGCAGCAGTGAGCCCTTGTTTTCATCACAGAATCGAGGAATGTTACCTGGAGCAAACATGCTTACCTCACAGGCTGGCTGTTATCTGCCAGATCCAGTTTTGCCATGACTCACTGAACTCATTTCACCTGTCTGTGCTCCTTTGCTGGCTGTGTAACACACGAGCAGTATGTGTGCTGGCTGCGTAACACATGAGCTGTAACTCATGACTCAAAGCAGCCTGCAGAGAGCACTTGCCAGCAGTGGATGAAGCGGGGTCTCAAGAGTTTCTTCTGAGGGCATATCTGTGGGCTTTTTGGGTTTTTTATCCTTTTTTTTTGTAAGGATACATAGGCTGTTTATAATACTGTTTATTAAGTCAGTTCATGTTTACTGTTCTTTTCCAATCTGTACGTTTAAGGCACGTCATGGTTCACTGTGTTGCTGCAGTGTGTGCCTCTGTCCCTGGGCCAGAAGCAGGGACAGCAGCGTCCTCACGTGCGTAGGAGCAGGTGGGTTGGGTCCTGCCTGTCAGCAGTGCCACTTACTGCTCTGAACTGACACAGAAGCTGCTCAGCTGACAGAAATACAGAAAGCTTTTTATCAGAGTGCATTACTTTGTCTCCCTGTCTCTTGAAAATGCTGATGCCTGGTGGAAAAGCACAGGCCCGTCTTGTGTAGGACAGCTCACCTGCTTGGTTGCCCAGGTGAAACTCCTTGGATGGTGGAGCAGAGTCAGCATGTGCTGTTGGTGCCCACTTGGCCTGTCAGAGCCAGTGCTTTCCTGCACTTTATCCCAGATGACGCTGAAAGGTCCAAGAGGAGCTGTACATCCCTCCAGCCTTCCAAACTGCTGTGCTGCAGCCGTGACATGATGGTCCTGGGGCTTCTGTAGAGATGAGGTTCTCCATGATGGTTTTATTTTTTATGCAGTCTTGATCTGTTTTCCTTTGTAGTGCTGCTAAATCCTCACCCTTAATTTCTTTCTTCTGTCCACAAAGAGTTAGTTGTAACTAAAATGCAGCTAAAATTACTCTGGAGCTGATTCAGTGTTCCATTTAAGCACTGGAATAGCTTATTAAAGCACAAGGTAGATTATCTGTAGAGACTGGAGAAGCTGTTTTTAGAAATGTCTGCCAGGTATTTATTTAGTTATTCTTGATTCTTCTTTGGGGCTTGGGAGATGAACTGCTTCAAGATTTCTTGAGGGTCTTTCCCTGCTGTCTTCCAGAAGCTGCAACGGTTTTGTTGAAAGTAAATGCTTCCTTGTAAACCACGTGTCTCCATAAAGTACTAATACAGTGTGTGCTCCCTAGATTTTATCAGGCAAGAGGATCACCTTGTCATTTCTCTTAATTGATTCCAGGTTTGGATACCAAGGTCACTGGTTTCACTAATGGTCTGTACTGGTAGGTGCTAAGGAAGAATAGTTCACATGAAGGCTGATTTTCCTTTGCCTTTAGAGATATGAATAAAAGCATCATCATCCTCTGGCTGAGAAAGTGGAGGTCTGGGTGTTGTTAGTAGTGAATGGTGACCCAGCCTGCAGATGAGGTGTGAGCATGTGACAGCAGTGGCAGTGCAGCAAGATCGCTCAGCAGGGAGAGGGTCAGGTGGGGGTAGGGGTCTCTGAACCCCTGAAACTGACCTCAGGTAGACTGGCTTAGCTCTTGCTCCTCTGGAGTGTATTGTGAACTTCTGACTTCTAGTTGTGAAGCATTTCAGGTTCCTTTGTGAACAGTGTGCTCCTAAAATAGAGTTTACTTGGTCTTTGAGGTGCTAGCAAGGCCCAGTGTGTGTGAGGAGAGGACATGGAACCGTTGGGTGTCAGGCTGCAGTCTGAACACAGCGCTGAGCAGCAGTGGCAGTGGCCGTGTGGCAGTGTCACCGGGTGCCTGGCAGCCAGCTCTGTGCTGGGGGCACGACCAGGAGCCCAGAGGGCTTTGGGAAGCAGTGCCCTGTGTTGGGTCTGCCATGTCACTGGTGAAGAAACAATGGTGCCAAGGGGTGGACGCCAAACTGGGAAGTTTTAGCTAAGGTAGGAGAAAAAAGTGGGGCTTGTGCTGTTGTCAGCCAAAATTCAGAAGGATGCAGAAAAGGGTCCCAATTTCAAAGGGTTCTCAGTCCTGCAAGCTTGTTCCTAGGCCTGGAAGTGCTTGTGGCTGTGTGCTGCAGCCTCTGGTGTCAGCATTTGCTGTGACTCAGAGCTTGCTTGGCTGATGCTGAGCTTTGCTGGGCTCCAGTTCTGCTGACTGTTCTTATCTCCCCCTTCCTGATTCTCCCCTGCAGAGCCAGGGACCTGCAGAAACAGAAACCAGCCTCCAGGCTCCTTCCTCTTGGCATGTCTGTCACCCTCCAGGGCAGCCTTGGCAGTAGTAAATACTTGGAGACACTTCTGTACCCAGCACTTTCCTGGTAGGAGCCTGGAGTGACTCCTGCAGGTGACACCGCTGCAAATCCATTGTGAATGACACCCAGGGCACTCCTCTCCAGGGCTGTAGCAGTTCAAGGTATGCAGGATAAGCTCCCAGAGGTGTTGAATGATTCAGAAAAACACTTCAGACCATTCAGAAAATGACACTACAGAGCTGCCTCACTGTTCTGGAGTTAGAGATGTTCTTCACTGAGCACACACAGAGGTAGGATGCTTGTCTATGCAAAGGCACATGCCCTTGATAAACTCTTGGTACTGATAGTGTCCCTAGTGACAGTGGGAGCATTCAAAGGGCACTGACGTCCCTTTAGCATGCTCCTCCAGCATGGTTCTGGGAGGCTCGGGCCATGCCCTGGCTGCTGCATGCCCACGCTGCCAGCCCGAGGGCACGTGCAGCTCTGCCCGCTGTTCCCTGCCTGGCGCTGGCAGCACTGCCTGTGACAGATGGGTGGTATTTCCAGGGCAGCAAAAGGGACGAGATATATTTAAGCACAGCAGATTAGTAGGTAACAAGGAGTGCCCGGTACCATGCACTCCTGAGCCATCGAGGCCCTAAAATAGCACCAGGCCACCGGTCAGGGGTGCTGACCCTGTTCCTGTGTCCTCCCAGGACAGGATTTGCTGTTCTGTCCCATGGCTGCCAGTGTTGTTGTCACTGCCTGGCTGGCATGGCCAGGGACCTGAGGCCTGCTCTTGCCATATGAACCTGCTGGCAAGCAGAGTGGTGTGTGCAGGGTGGGATTCCAGGACCCCTCATGCTTGGGCTGTGGTTCAGACCCCCTGGGAATTCTCAGGACTGGTTCCTATAGTTTGTTCTGTCCTCAGTCCCCTTGATAATACTGTGAAGAATGAGTGGAAATTATGCATAATTTTGAGGGGCACCTTTGGATTCAGCTATCCTCTTGCCCAAGGGGATACCTTGAACCTTGGCTGCTTTTTGTGTATGGGTTTGCAGGAGTTCCTGTGCTGAGTGTGCCACAGGGTGGGGAATGAGCCTTGCATGTGTCTGAGCACACAGCATGCTGATCATTGATCCTTGAACTGTGACCAAATGTGGGTGAGCTTCCTTCATATGGGAAGACATAGAGCCTTGAGGGGCTATAGAGCCTTGGGGGGCTTCCTTCAGAGGGTGTTTTTGGTTTGTGTGCAGGCTGTGACTGCAAAGCGAGCAGGAGACTGATCTCCACTACCCAATGGAAGGGTTTTTTCTGTCCAGAGAGGTGTCTCAGGGCCCTCCAGTCCTTTTGCTGGGGTTGGGAACATGGGTCCTTTCTGCTTGTGGGTTAAGTCAGACCCAAGAGGACAGTGGCTCTTTAGTATTAGATTTTGGCTAAAAAAAAATCCTTGTAATAAACTCTTTAGCTCAAGGCAGCAACACCAAAGACCTTGCTGGCAGGTTGTCAGCAGCCCGAGGGCTGCCCCTGCTTCCAGAGACATTTACATAAATACTTCTGATCAGTAGCGCCTGCTTTAACCTTGCTTCCCTGCTCCTGCCATCCCCTGTGGGTGTTACTGACTGTAGGAGTTCCCCTTGGGCTCGTGCTCCCGGCGGTGCAGATCTCGGGTGTCCTGGCTGGATGCTGTGCTCTGCTCTGCTGTGGCGGTGTCACCTCCAGCAGACCGGGCAGGTCCTGCTGTCCTCACCAGACCCCGGCGCTGCCAGGGCTTCCCATTAATGACCCCTGTGCCGCCCCCTCCTCTCCGTGTGGGCTTTGGGCTGCTGTGTGCCTGGGAAGGCGCTGCCGCTCAGCCTCCGGCCGCTCTCTCTGTCCCCGGGTGCCTGTGCGTGGCCGGACGTGCTCAGGGAACACCGTGAGTCAGCAGCTCCTCGGGGTTGGGTTTCCTCGTGCACCCTGTGCCAGGGCCATTGCATTGGCTCTGGCTGTGAACCAGCAGCAAAGTGGAGCAAAAGATCTGCAGACAAAGGGCTTTTCTTTATTTGTTATTAATGTTGTTCAACTGAACCACTCCGAAATCGTCGGTAGCTAAGATTTGTGTTTGCGTCAGGGGATTCCTGGTGAGGTTTTTGCCACTCTGTGCTGCTTCGCTTCTTTCTTTAAGGAACTGTTGATAATACCCTGAAGTATTTTGAGAAAATACGGAGAAATGCAGCTTTAAGACTCAGCTGCTGCTTAAGCAACCTCCCTCCTGTTTTGGAGTCAGTCAGAACTTTTGCTCACTCACCCCTTACTTGTGCTGCAGAAGTTGAATGAAAACTTTGGATTTAAGTCTCAGGCAGCCCTGGGAAGTGTTCTCTATGGATGAAATTCTGTTCTGATGACAGAATTTCATGTGGTGCTTTTGTGAGTGCTGCAGGGTCAGAGACCAAGGCTGCAGCCCCAGTGCTAGAGCTCGATCCAGAGGGTGATTTCTCCATGTGTGGGTTCAGGACAGTGTTTACCTTGGCAGCTGGCTGCTTGACCTGGCTCCTGCGCTCCTGAGGGAGGTTGGGGTATGTTTGGGCTGTTGCTGCAGCTGAACTTCAGGAAATTGTGTCAACTGAATCTGGGTCGGTGTTGCTGTGCAGTCACATGTACCAAAGGGCATTCAGAATCGGGAGTAAGAGTTCTGTTCCCTTTGTTGCTTTCTGTAGTTTTGCACTATGCCCCTCAAGATCAAGGGATGGGTTAGCTCTGTGCCTGGTGAGGACCTTTTCCCCTTGTTCCACTTGTTATGTTCAATACAGATTCTCTTGAAGATCAGTGGGGGGTTGAACATAACCCGGTAATTCCAGGTGGCTGGAATACATGCTCTTCTCTTCAATTTCCTAAATACACATTCTGACTTCAGTGTTTCAGTCAAGCCCAAACTCCTCCTGGGAGAGGCTCTGTTGGGATGTTTCTTAGAGCTTCCTCTGAATTGCCTGATGTTGGTGACTGTGTAAGACAGAACACCCAACTGTCCATGTCGTTCCCCTAATCCCTCCCTTGATAAAATAAGGTTTTATTTTCCAGATATTTTTATATTACTGTGAAGAGTTTGCTGCACCACTTTTTGTTGCAGCTCCTCAGAGGTTGTCAGGAGCGGGATCTGCTGATCCTCACGGATGGTGGGTTTGGAGATATTTGATTAAGGCTGTGCAATGTCTAGGTGCCAGGGCCACTGGCGCCACAGGACTTGTATAAATAAATTTTGTTTGTGCCATGTTCACGCAGTTGAAGCCAGAGCCCTGGATTGCATTTGATGAGGTTTATTTTGCTAGTCCGGCCACACAGATTTCATTTACTTTGTCTGGTGTTCTGAAAACATATAGGAATGTACACACGTCAAAGCCAAGTTTAAGAGCTTGATTAAAATCCACAGCAGTAATGAGGTGCCCTGATGTGTTTGTATCAGTGCAGCGTCCACTGAGCTGGGATTTACTCAGGACAGTAAAAAAACCAGGATGTTTTAACTTAAGGATCCTGCCCCGTGCTGGTTGTAGACTGCACCCAGGGAAGCGCCGTTGCTCACTCTGGGTGTTTCTCTTTCAGAGGAGAATGAGAAGCATGAGAAGCTCTGCCTGGAGAGGGAGCAGGAGCAGAAGAAGGCGGGCAAGGCCAGCGTGCCGTGGGCCAACAGCGCCCTTTCCCCAGAGGAGCCCCGGAGCGAACTGCTGGTGCCCATCTCCCCGCCGGGCCCGGTGCCCCTGCCGCCCCCGCCCCTGGCAGCTCCCATTTCAGTCATTCCCATCCCCGTCGTCACCAGCTCCCCCCAGCAAGCGGCCCAGACCGCCCTGTCACCGCCGCTCGCCCAACGCCACCAGCCCCTCGTAAGCACTCCCAGCGTGCCCAAGGAAGCGCCCTCGGTGGCGCCGGTGATCCAGCGGCCGCCGGGCCCGCACCTGCCGGATGGGAAAGCCGCCACCCCGCCGTCGGGCAGCCCCAAGCAGCTGCAGCACTACGCGGCGCCGGTGCTGGCCATCTCCCAGCACCATGTGGTCCCGCAGCCCATCCAGCCCCTGCAGCACCCGGCCGCGCCCGCGCCGCTCGGTGCTCT
Organism: Hirundo rustica; assembly: GCF_015227805.2. NCBI lineage: Eukaryota > Metazoa > Chordata > Aves > Passeriformes > Hirundinidae > Hirundo > Hirundo rustica. The sequence goes on from NC_053468.1 coordinate 461,649, forward strand.
GAAGCTGGCGCCGGCGGACGACATGAAGCCCATCGAGCTCAAGAAGAGAATTGGAGGGTGAGTGCGCGGTGTGGATGCATGTCCGGGAGGGGCCAAGCAAAGCTGCGTCTCTCCGGAGCGGCTCCTGCTTGTGCAGAGTGCAGTCAGATCAGAAATACCAACACCCGTAGATGTTTAACATCTTTGAATCGCTGAGAGCAGGGTTTTTTACCTTGACGGGTTTTTATTTCCCTCCCTCACTCCACACTGTAAGATTTTGTGTAAGGATTTTTTTTTTTCCAGGCCAGAACTGTGTTAGGAAGCAAGTCCCAGCCCTGCCTGTCTGATCTCAAGTGGTATCTTGTGTTACGTTTGGCAAAAGATCTCTGCTTGTACTGGTCAGGGAAATCAAAGTGCGCTGCTGCTTGTGGGAGCTTTCTTGAAAACTGGAATGGGATATGGGAGATGTTATTCTGAGGACAGAGATTACCTTAGCTGCTGTTTCAGTTTCTCAGTGCTGTAAGTGCTAAGGGCTTCCTGCTGGCTCAGAATCTTGCAGCTGGAAGGGGCTAAAGGCTATTTAGTCTGCCCTCACCCTCTGACAGGACTTGTGGCTCTGATGTTCCTCCAGGTTAGTGTTCGTCTGGCTTGTTCTTAAGGACTTTGGCTGCTGATGACCCTGCCTTCTCTGTAGGTGGTTGTTCCCAGACCACAGTATCCCAATAGGGAGTTGGTATTGCTGCTTATGGGCTGGGAGAACAAACCATTCCCTTCTTCGCAGCAGTTTTGCCTGTTTCCTTTGGCCCCTCAGTTTTCCTGCAGCATTAGTGACCTGGATCTGTTTGGTCTTCCCTCCTGGCTGTGCCTCTTCTGGGCCTCTGGCTGCCTGCAGCAGGAACATGTCTCTTGGCAGTAGTTTTGGAGATGGTGGGAATCCCATGGGGGCTCCAGGAGATGTAGTAGACAGGAAAAAGGTTCATAGTGTCCACTGGGATGCAGAGATCCCAAAATGCATAGAAAGAAACAGCTGAAGTAATGCAGTTAGGAGTTTGCGAAGATACCGGCTTCGGTAAAATGCCAGTATAATTCCTCTGAGAAGATAGGGATCTTCAGAGCCTGTCTGCTGCAGGAAGGGTCTGTCAGTCTGTGCACTGATCAGGAGACCCTGTCACTGATGTTATGTGGGTTCAGGGAGCTGTGGAGGAGGTTTCTGCCAGCACGGGGGTACCAGGGCAGGCTGCACCAGTTTGGCTGCCTGGGCTGTGGGCATTGGGGTGGCTGCACCCACAAACTGCTGCTGTGCTGTCAGGCTGTGCTTTGCCCGTGGGAGCTGGGGAGACTGTGGTGCTAGTGTGGAGTGCAGCATCACCACTGCATCCCCCCAGAATTGCTCCATAAAAGCCAGAAAAGACGTCTTTTTCAGCCTGTAAATGTTTCATGGAAAAACGCTGTCAAATATTTGTGACAATTTATTAAATGTGATTACCTTAATGTCCTGTATTTTCAGTCAAAGGCAAATAATTATTTTGCACAGTGTAGGAAAGATACTTGAAATCTCTACATCTGCTAGTGTACCTTATCACCACTGGAGCTGAGACAAACTGAGATAACATGTATTTGTTTGGCTTTTCCTAAAAATATTCCTCTGATTCAGAGAGTGGGTGGACTCAAACCCCAAAACCAGAAACTCACTCTGTTTTTTCCTTCAGCAGTGACTGGAGAATTCCTGTATTGCTTCATTCTGTGTTTATCCTCAGCTGTGTTATTTAATGCACAGTAAAACCCCCAAGCAGTTTGAAGTGTCTCCCCAGTCCCATACACTTGAATTTAAAACTGCACAAACCTTGTCCCACTGGAGTGTGGGCATAGATCAGAACCAGGTCAGAATCTGGGCTCTCTGGGTCTGTACAAATACTTAAAATTCATACTTGGTGTCTTTCCTCGTTGGTAGTAGCTGTGTCTGTATAATTACACGCACATCACACCTGTTTGTATCTTCTGTGCATTATGTGCATAATGCTTAATTCATCTGATGCACATGTAAAGTATGGAGTTTATCTTAAAACAGTATAGGCAGAAATATATATGTACTCAATGTTAAACCAGTGATATCTGAACACCTCTACTGCATTTGCATCTTGACAATACAGACACTGCTGCAAGCACAGGGGCAAGGCAGGAGTTTTCAACTTGACACTGAGCTGATCTTTGTTCTGTTTGGGTTACAGGGTTGGGACCAGGGAAGTACATAATAAATTGGAGAAGAACAGGTGCGTAGAAAGCCAGGGGTTTGGGTTATTTTAATTGTAATTCTCCTCCTTTATTTTTGGCCTATCATCTGTCAATATTTGTTTGGCTTTGGTGGGTTTTTGTTTGTTTGTTTGCTTGTTTTTTAAACAGACAACCTGAATAAAATTCTTAGTGACTTTTACGGAATCTTGCAGCATTGCTTGGCTTTCTTATAGCTCAATTCTGCATTTCTTACTTCCCAATATGTTCTGTTTAACTGCACCTTTGCATCCCAGCCGCCCTGCAAAGCCCTGATCCTGCAAAGCAGTAACAGTGCATAACAGTGTGACTCTTTTGATTTAAAAGTAGTAAAATATCCCAAATCAAGGGTCAGGGTACAGTGTGAATACAGAATAAACATCAGTTTCTGACGTAAGACTCCTCTGAGCCTGACTAGTTAATTGGAAGAATGGTGACAGTGAAAGCACCAACACAGTGAGATATTTTATTTAATGCTGCACAGTGTTCCTAGCAAAGCTGGGATAGAACCCAGGCACAATTTCTGCTGGGGTGAGCTGGCTCAGCAGTGAGCATGGGGGGGATGAGGGGCTGCTATGCACAGGTGTAGGTGCTTTGCTGGATTACGGCCCCAATTAAGCTCTCTCCTCTGGTGGAATTGGTTTCTGGTGTGTCTCCTGGCAGCTAACGACCCACCTGTGTTTTCTTTAGACGTGCGCATTTGAAAGAGTGCTTTGAGACATTAAAGCGCAACATCCCCAATGTCGATGACAAGAAGACCTCAAACCTCAGTGTCCTCAGGAGTGCCTTGCGATACATCCAGGTACGCGCAGCGCTTGCGGGGCTGGGCTCTGCAGGGACCAGAGCTGACCTGAGAGTGCAGAGGGAAACGGGAGAGAAACTCCCCTTCTAAAAGTTCCAAGTTAACTGCAAATCATCTTTACCAGCAGTGAGCAGATAATTCAGGTGATCTTAGAGATCCAGGCTGAGTGAACTCCCATTGCTCCTTTTGGGCTCAGCTGAATTTTAATGTGTATGGTTTGGGGAGGTTTTCTGTTTGCTTAACCAAATGACAGATTTCTGTAAAGATATGGTATGTCTCAAAATTTTGATGAGGTGGACATGTGAGTACAAGTCATTTGCTTGGAGTCAAGGAAAGCCTAGAATATGAGGTTGCAGCATGAAGCTGTGGGTGGATGGGGCACTACCAGGAGTGAATCTGGGAGAAAACACAGGTAAAAATCAGTCGTGTTTGTAGCTGGAGGGAAATAAATGTTAGCGTTTGCTTGTTTAATGTTTGTAAAAGTGGTCAATGGTAGCACAAAAGAAATTGTTGTTGGTGTCCATTGTGAATGTGAAATCAGTAGCATGTAGTGCAATTAAAATTCATCTGGGAACTGGAAGAGTTGCTGCATTTATAGTGCAAATAAAGAGCCAGTACACCTTGTACATTTTGGCTGGAATAAAGGGTGCTGAGGATTGATCACAATTGACTTTTCCACTGTAAAATGTAATGTTTTGTCACTTCCTTCCTATTTTTCCTCAGTCACTCTCAGAAGTGCTGGACATTGATTATTCACTTCAGCTTTGCTTTGGAGAGTCAGCGATGCCTCAGAGTTAGATCTGCTCAGCCCTTCTCTTAGTTTTCACCAACAACTTCCCTCAGAGAGACTTCAGTTGGGGCAAATTCTGACTGTACCCAGCCACTCTCTGTGTTGCTCAAAAAAGTGGGGTTTGGGGGTGTGGTTGTGTCAAAGCCTAATGGGCTTTAGAGAAGATCTGAGCCTTTCTTTGGATTTTGGCAGGCTGCTGTTGTAGTTTGCAGGAGAAATCTGTCTGATAGCCAGTGTGGGGTGTGCAGTCCCGGGGCGGATGGCTGGCTGTCCGTGTCTGTTCCTGTCTGTGGCTCGGTGTGCGGTGCTGTCCGTGCCTGTCCGTGGCTCAGTGCGGTGCTCTCTGTGCCTGTCTGTGAGTCAGTGTGCGGTGCTGTCTGTGGCTCCGGTGTGCGGTGCTGTCCGTGCCTGTCCGTGGCTCAGTGCGGTGCTGTCCGTGGCTCGGTGTCCGTGCCTGTCCGTGGCTCGGTGTCCGTGCCTGTCCGTGGCTCAGTGTCCGTGCCTGTCCGTGGCTCAGTGCGGCTCAGTGCGGTGCTGTCCGTGCCTGTCCGTGGCTCGGTGTCCGTGCCTGTCCATGGCTCGGTGTCCATGCCTGTCCGTGGCTCAGTGCGGTGCTGTCCGTGGCTCGGTGTCCATGCCTGTCCGTGGCTCAGTGCGGTGCTGTCCGTGCCTGTCCGTGGCTCAGTGTCCGTGCCTGTCCGTGGCTCAGTGCGGTGCTGTCCGTGCCTGTCCGTGGCTCGGTGTCCGTGCCTATCCGTGGCTCAGTGTCCGTGCCTGTCCGTGACTCAGTGCGGTGCTGTCCGTGCCTGTCCGTGGCTCGGTGTCCGTGCCTGTCCGTGGCTCGGTGTCCGTGCCTGTCCGTGGCTCAGTGCGATGCTGTCCGTGGCTCGGTGTCCGTGCCTGTCCGTGGCTCAGTGTCCGTGCCTGTCCGTGGCTCAGTGTCCGTGCCTGTCCGTGGCTCAGTGTCCGTGCCTGTCCGTGGCTCAGTGTCCGTGCCTGTCCGTGCCTGTCCGTGGCTCAGTGCGGCTCAGTGCGGTGCTGTCTGTGCCTGTCCGTGGCTCGGTGTCTGTGCCTGTCCGTGGCTCGGTGTCTGTGCCTGTCCGTGGCTCAGTGTCCGTGCCTGTCCGTGGCTCAGTGCGGTGCTGTCCGTGGCTCGGTGTCCGTGCCTGTCCGTGGCTCGGTGTCCGTGCCTGTCCGTGGCTCAGTGTCCGTGCCTGTCCGTGGCTCAGTGCGGTGCTGTCCGTGGCTCGGTGTGGCGCTGGGCCGCTCAGCCGTCCTGCAGCTGGTCGCTCTCCTGGCGTGGCACAGGAGGTCACGGTGACCTCGGGCCGTAGCAGCGCCTGCCTCCACGTGTGCGGGGAGCACATGGCGAGCACAAGGCCTGGCTGGCCAGGGCCGGGCTGCCCGGGGCAGCTGTGAGCTGGCACTGACCAGCGCCCGCGTGAAGCTGGCTCGCTGCCCCGCGGGGCACGGCCTGTGATGCTGTGGGACCTCCTCACTGCATCGCCTTCTCCTCATCCTCTCTGGCAGCTGCTCAGGGAGTATCCTGAGCGCTGTTTTCCTTGGCAGCGCCAAAGCCATGGGTCTGTGATTCAGTCACAGGATTCAGTTGTGCTAAAAGCTTGAGCACTGTGTATTTGCCTGAAAAAAACCCCAGATTATTAGAAATCTGATTTGAAATTTCAACATTCAGAAAGAAAAATCATATTTTAATTTTTTTTTTACTGCAGTTTGAATTTAGGTTTGATCTGTTTCGACAAAACTAACCTCTATCAGTGTGGGGATGGCCGCTGATCATGTGCCAGGCTCCGTGTGTTTCACTCACAGGCTCAGCGTTTCCCTTGAAAAGAGAACAATTGTACAGAAGAGATTTAGAAATAAAAGCACTTACTCTCAGGATAGCAAAGTAGTTTTTCACTAAAGGGAAAAAACAGTACAAAAAACTCCAACTCAAATGAGCCTCGCAGGGGAGGAGCACAGTGCCGGCCAAAGCTCTGCACAGTGACGGTTCTGATCCTGCAGGGGCTGTGACAGTACACTGATTGTTGCAGCCTCTCTTCCTACAAAATCCTTCCTTCCCCCCTTCCCAGCTGGAACTTCTTAGAAACAAGCTGTTTGTTTCCTTGGCTGGATTTAAATATTTGTATCTGCATCAAATCAGATAAGTTAGAAAGTTAAATTCTGAACTTCCCATAGAGCCATCATTTTAATTTATCATTGGATCTGGGCTTGTGCTCTGCAACAGTAAATTAGAATTTGCAATTAAGCACACTATTGCACAAAAGAAATGGGGCCGAACGCAGCTGGAAGTTAATAATCCCTTTAGCTGGTGATTCAGCTTGAGGCAGTGTGGGCTGTTGTGCTGAGGCTCTCAGCTGAGGAGGGCGTCCTGGTGGGCTCCAGACCCCAGCACACACCTCCAGCCCAGCCTGTTTGTTACACGGGCCACCTCGGCTGCTGTTCTGCACTTTCCTGCCTGCAAAACCTGAGGGAAAATGCTGCTGACCTCTGGAGAGTTTGTAAAATGCATGGAGCAATGTGGAAAAAGCCACAGTGAGAGTAAAATGCTGTTTGTGTTGGGAGAGAAGAGCTCTGTGGCCTCGCTTGCTGCTGAGCAGTGTCCCCAGGCTGGGGACAGCCCTGTCCTCCCCCAGCCCCTCTGTGCTGTGCCCGTGCCAGGGGCCCATGGCACATACAGCTCACAGCCCATGTAGCTGGACTAGGTTTGAGTCTCTCTGAAGGATTCCTTCCCCCTAGGAAACTTATTCGTCATCCTTGGAAGCTGACTGAGGCCCTTCAGCAAGCCTGCTACTCTGTGTTCTCAAACTGTGCCTGTGGCACCTGAACACCCTCCAGTTTCGGGGGTTGTTTTCTATTGTCCATTTAGTGTCAGATGACATCCAGGTGATTTGCTCACCAGGTGACACTGGGACAACTGGCGCACAGCCCAGCCCAACCTGTCAGTCTTGAGCTGTGCTGCAGGTCCTGTTTGTTGGCCAGTTTCCCCAGTACAACTGAAACGCTGACTAAATAACAATATGCTTTCAAAACCTGAGATGCAGCTGAGCTTCCCAGGGCATGCAAAAGTCACAGAGCAAAAGTCTTTAGAACGTGTGGAAGCAAGGCTCTGGTGTCACCCCAACCCACAGGTCTGACAATGGTTGTGGTTAAAGACTAGAACTCATTTACATTCAGGTACTCTTGTGGCTGGATTATTGATCAAAATGCATAAACCTAAACTATGCTGCTGAATCCTGTGAAGTTCCCCACCTTGATGAGGATGGCTGTAACAGTTATTTTTTATTCTGTGCCAGCTGTGAGGTGAATATACTCATCTTCTGTAAAACTTCTAGTAAGAGTCGGGTCCATCAGTACCTGCCGTGCCTCCCTCATGTGAGCAGCATTCACATGCCAAGCTGTGCTGCTTCACGTTGCCTACCTGACCTGATCCACTGATTCTATCTTGTCTAATTAGCCTGAATCTCAGTGCCAGTAATGGAGGCCTCCAGCATTCATAGGCTATGGTCATGCAATGTGGTGTCATCTGGAGATTTTAGAAAGTGATGAGAAATTAGATGTTCAAAAAATCAGTGTTGAATTCCCTGCTGTTCCTTCAGCTGCAGCAGGACCTGTCTGCGGGGAGGCTCATCCAGGGAGCCAGCAGGGCATTTTTATTTGCAGGATTGGCCACAGATCATGTCCTGTAATAGTGATTAAAAATGTCCAGCATTTGGACCTTGTTGAGTGATTGTAGGCTGTTTCTTAACCATTGCCGAGAGGGATGGTGATTTTTTTTTTTTTTTTTAAGTATCTCACTCATTACTTGTATATGAGAGTTTGGAAAGGGTGAATGAAATTGTAAATCTGTCAAGATGTTTGTAATTGTCAAAGAATCCACACCTGTTCCACTGCTGTCATTTAAGTAAATTTGAAGAAGAGCTCAGGGCTGTAAAAACCAAACCAGCCTGTAAGTGGATTGCAGCACAGGGTTTGGGAACGCTGCTGTGTGGTAGCTGGTGTGTTTGGAGGTTGTTGCTTCTGGTTGCCACCTACTGTCAGAGCTGGCATTGGAGGGGAGACAGCATGGGCCCTAATGAGAGTAGTGATAACATTACTTACAGTAATAATTACAGCTTGGCTGCATGGGCTGTATTTCATGTGTGACATTGCACAAGTCGCTTGCCACAGCAAAAGCCCCAAACAAAGCGAAGGCAAGCCCTCAGCCCAGCAGAGGAGCTGCAGCCCTGGGCCCAGCTCGGTGGGTGCCATGGCACTGAGGGCACTGTGCCCGCAGCAGTGCAGGCTCTGACCCTCCGGCACAGACAGAGGTTTCCACCCGGCACAGCTCTGCCTCATGGCCTCACACAGGTGCTGGAGTCAGTTTGTGTTTAACAGCTGGGGTTTGTGTCCTCCCACTGCACCATGGCCCTGACAATGAGGGAGATGGATGGAGAGAAATCCTCTGGTGACCCAGATCTGCTCTGTGGGCCGTGGGTGGAGCTGCTGGGATGTGAGTAACTGGCACTGACCTTCTTAGATGGATGGGGAAACAGGAAGGAGAGGTGGTGCGGGAGGATGGCACCATTCTCTGAGTCACCAGCACCTCAGACCTGCTGCCGTGGTGTGGGGGAGTGGTTCTGCCAGAGCCCTTGGCTGTTGGGATTACCAGAATTGTGTTTTGGGAGGTGTCCTCTTCCAAGAGAAGCCCTCACTTCCCTGGACAGGGTCCCTTCAGGTGTGCAGCTTGGCTGAGCCATGGTGTAGGAATGGGAACAAAGGGAGGGCTGCACCCAGGACCCATCCAAAACTCTGCCTTGGCTCCTGCACCAGCTGCTCAGAGATGCCTGCAAGGAAAATACAGAAGCGCTGCAGCAAGTGGATGTAGGGATAATGTGTCTGCTCAGAAATCTCCTCCTCATCCCTAGCAGACGGCTCTGGCTGTGGCTCCAAGGCATAAACCTGCCTGTTGCCCTCTGGAGCTGCTGTCCATGCATCATCACAAAGGCTTGGGAAGAGCTTTGGGGTCCTGCATCCAGCAGTCATGTTGTTAATAATAATCCCTTCTTGAGATGCATCATGCTTCATTTCTGTTTGCAGAAAAGGATGAGACTTAATAGCATATTTTCCACAATTTTTTATTTATTTATTTTTTTAAGTGCTGCAGAATTAAATTTGAAATTTAAAATTTTCAAGTTTTAATTTCCCAAGGTATTTTAGTTTGTTTGGGATAATTTTTTTAAGTAACAAACGTGCTGCAGTATTTTAGGGTCTTTGGGGCATCTGGAATCCACTGGAATCATTACAAATGTCTCATTTGTTTCCTGAACAACAGAGACTGGTTAAAAAATAAAAATAGGGAAAGCAAAAGACATGACCAAACTTAACACCAGGTGATTGCAAGTCATACTTCAATTATTTTAAAATTAAGTTTCTTGTGTCCTTGAAAGTCATCAAGGAATTACACCAGATCTGCTTACCTGGTGGCAGCCAGCATGGGGCCAGTGACTGGCCTGAGGATGGCTCTGCTTTTCCCTGCTTTGTTATACTGTGGGTTCCAGTTGATTGCTGCCTTTTTGGTTTGGTTTGGTTGTTTGGTTGGTTGGTTGGTTTTTATTTGGTCGATTTGGTTTTTGGTTTTTTTGTTGTTGTTGTTTGTTCAGGTTTTTGGGGGGTTTTTGAATTTATTTTTTGTCTTCCTGGTTTGGGTTGTTCCTCCCCTCTGCCCCAGTGACTGTTTGTACTTTGTCCAGAGCATGGTGCTTCAGGAGGCTGACTCTGACAGGTTGGTGCAAACAGCCACGTTCCAGCCCTAGTTTTGATCACAGGTTATGGCCTGATGTCTTTTTTTTATCAGAAGCCTGAGGTGCAGTTATCAATGTAAAATGATAAATGTAAGTACCAACGCACGTTCTCATTTTCCATGATTGCTCTGCTCCAGGCAGATTTCCTATTCAGGGAATTATTTCATCCCTACCATTGCAGCCAGGTTGAGCAGTGGTGGGTGGTGCCCACCCCACTGGGACCTGCTGCAGAGTGGGTGCAGCCAGTGCGATGCAGCCGGTGCGGTGCAGCCCCGTGGGCGCAGCCGGTGCGGTGCAGCCCCGTGGGCGCAGCCGGTGCGGTGCAGCCGGTGCGGTGCAGCCCCGTGGGCGCAGCCGGTGCGGTGCAGCCCCGTGGGCGCAGCCGGTGCGGTGCAGCCCCGTGGGCGCAGCCGGTGCGGTGCAGCCCCGTGGGTGCAGCCGGTGCGGTGCAGCCCCGTGGGTGCAGCCGGTGCGGTGCAGCCCCGTGGGCGCAGCCGGTGCAGCGAGGACGGGCTCCTCGCCCCCAGTCCTGGGTTCGTGCCTGAGGGTGAGATCTCTCCTGGCACACAGCAGCCCTCCTTGGCCGCTCTCCTCCTCCAGGGCTGGATCCTGAGGCTGCTGGCAAACACCCGTGGCCTGGCTCTTGGTGCAGGGGTCACGCTCGTGGGGAGCGAGCCACAGTCTCTGGTTCACTTGCAGGCTTTCCTTTGGTTTTGGTCTTGGTGTGAAGTTTGAGTTTGAGATCTTGGGAAGCTGGGGCACAAACTCTGGGAGCCTGAAGTCCTTGTCCTGTGTCTCCCTGCCATTTGCACACAGGCTGTCCCCTCTCCCAGTCCCCTGGGGACTCGTCCCCTTCTCCTGGTGCCGAGCACGGCCTGTTAATGTCTTAGGGCTTTGGGTCAAGCCCGTTGTGATTTTAGCTTGTGTTTGGAGAGAGCGAGGCCGTGCTCCTGTGCTGAGCAGAGGCTCCTGTGGCACAGCTGCAGTCAGGTGTAGCTGTGGGTGGTGGCAGTGCCACCGCGGCACAGTGCTGACCCTGTCTGTGGTGGCCGTCGTGCCCCACCTGTGTTTTGCTGTCGGCGGTGCCAGGCCAGCGCATCCGGCATCGCTGCGGGGTCTCTGTCTCCGAGAGCCGGCAGGATGAAGCAGTTGCCGTGGAAACCGTGGCTTTGGTTCCCGTGGCAACCAGCCGAGGCTCGCACCCGGCTGCTTCTGGCAGACGGAGGGGCTGGCCGGCATCGGCGGCTGCGGGGCCAGGCAGGCTCTGGCAGGTGCTGGCGCCTTGGGAGGGCCGGCAGCGGCTGCACAGGCTGGGGACGCTGGCCTGGTGCTGGGAGAGCTGGCTCCTGCCGTCACACCTCTGCAGGCTCTGCTCCATCGCAGCAGCTCGGGCCGGTGTCGGCGCTGCGCTGCGAGCAGACTGCTTGTGGCAGCTGAGGAACGTAGAACGTGTAGCGCCATTCCAAGTAGGAATGCCCAGAATTGAATGAAGTGATGGAAAATCCCCAAATCCTACAGGTGAGTGTGGTGCATTGGCCAGTGGAGTTTTGGCAGCTGGAGTTGTTGGGGTTCTGTTTGGGGCTCTGTAGGGTAGGGATAGCTTGTTCCCCAGCACTTCTCTGGTCCTGGCTGGAACAGTTTTGGAGTCAGGCTGGCGGATTTTTGCTCCTGCTGTGAATCTCCTGCACCATGGCAGCCCCAGCCAGAGTAAGATCCTCTTCTTAGGATGTAGGGATTTTTCCATTACATATAGGAATCAAAGCTCTGTGCAGCAGTGGAGAGCATGACCAGCTGGTCTGCTCTGTGCTGGAGGTGCTGCAGGTCAGTGCAGCTCAGGACCCCCCTGGCTCGGCATGTCCCACTCTCTGGCACCAGCTGTGATCCCCAGAGCAGAGAGTTAAAGAACCTGGCTCGAAATTGCAAATAGCTCTCCTGATTACTCATTGATGAGGTAACTTCAATCAGCAAATGCCATGTAAGAGAAGAAAAGAGCTGAAATATGCTTTGGAAAACCTCATCATTGAAAGTGTGTTTATAAACTGCTAATAAAATGTTTATGAGGGGAGCTGTGTAATAAGGCCTTTTAAACCTCACTAATGCCAGCCGCAGGGCCAGCAGCATTCCTGAGGCAGGCGCAGGAAAGGCGTTGGGGGCATTATTTCTAGTCTTGACATGAGAGTGAGCAATTTAATTACAGACAGCCATAAAATGGAAAATTCTTTGCAGTGACAAATGGCTGTTGCTACACAAAGGAGGGCAGGAGTTGGTGTATGGTTTGTTTACCAAATAACGACAGGGAGATGCACACAAAGAGCAAATATTGGCTCCAAAACAGCCAGGAAAGGGCACAAAGTGGGGAAGAGTTGCCACTGGAATGGTGTCAGGCCTTTGCACTCACTGCAATCATCTGGTCTAGCTTCACTAATCCAGGTGGATAAAGGCTGCCAAGGATCTGACAGGTACAGGAGGAGAATCAGATACTCTAGGGGAGCAAAAGCAATTTGTGGATTTTAATTTGGTCGCTGGTGTTTAAATAAAAGATGAAGGGACTCACCACTGCCCTTGTGTCCTTGTCACTGCTTCCACCTGCCCGTGGAGCGGCCCCTGCTGTGCCCGGTGCGGTGGTGCCTGGCAGGGGAGGGTCAGGCCCTTGCTCTGCTGCAGAGGGCTCACTCAGCCTCAGCTCAGCAGAACGGAGAGTGTTCAGAGCGTAACGTCATCTGCTTTCACTAGAGCCAGCAGCTGATTTGCAATACTCCCCAAGCATCAAAAGCTATGGGTGGATTCACAAGAGTATGAGGAAATCCATGATTTCTTCCTGGGGTAGCTCAGCTTCCCCCTTGGCAGGGCCAGGTTTTGCTCTTTTAAGTGATGCTTGTGTGGAATTTTTTTTAAGCGCAAAAAATAGAAGAGTTCTAAAGTCCTAGCTTCTGTAGGTTCCTCACACTGCAGTGTAACAGTTGCCTGGGCAACCAGGGTTCCCAATTGCTTAACAGGAAAAAAAAAAAAAAGCTGCAATGATGGAGACACAGACGTAAGAAGGAGGGTCTGTGCTGGAGCCTGGTGCTTGCAAAGAGCAGTCTGGGATGGGGTGGGCTCAGTGAGGGGCCTCCCCCAGCTTTGGGCTGCCCCCTGCAAACAGAACAGAGCTTGAGGGGTACGTCTGACCTTCCTAGGGCCAGCCAGCCTGACCCCTCCCTGAGGAAGTGGGGAAAACAGAAATGCAGGTAACTTCAGTCATTTTTCTGCTGTGGAGAAACAGGATCAGTATTTCATGAGCCAGGTTACGTGTGAGTCCTTCAGGATCTTGACAAGCAGCTTAACTGTCGTACCAGGTGCCAGCCCCAGGTGTGAACCTTGCCATGGTCCTTCCCAGTGGCTGTGGAGGTGGGTCGGGTGGCAGCTCCCGCCCTGTGGCTGGCCCAGGCCTCTGCCTTAATGACATTTCAGATCTTGAAGGAAAGATGGTTGGCATTCATACTAATTTCTTTTATCAAAATTTAATTCTCAATTACTGTGTTGTTTGTAGTTTTAGGGTCCCCTCTTCCCTTTTCAGTGCTGACATTACGTGCCCATCCTGTTGGAAAGTGCTAAGGTTTAGGTTTGGGAGAAAGTGAAGGTGTGGTTATATGTTATTTTAAAGCATCTGGTTTTGTATTGCATGGGATCCGTGATGATAGTGCTGACAGAAACTCCTGTTCTAGAAAAACATCCTGGGGCTCAATGGGTGTCTCTGAAGGTTTTGATGTGCAGGGCAGGTCAGTGACACAGTCCCAATGACTAAGGGTTGGCTGTCACTGTGGACTTTCTGTTGACTGACGGGAAATCCTGGCACATGATGTGTGCAGGATGATTTGCAGAAAATAATCTGTCAGGAGGCGGATGCCCGGGAGCTGCGTGTCCCTGGGGTGCCGGCACATGGTCAAAGGGCACGTGGGGAGATGCATGGCTGTGGCGGTGAGAGGAGCAAGGCAGAAGGGTCCCTGCTCCCTGTCCCTCCATGAGCACCCATTTCTGCTGTGGGGCCAGGGCTGTTCTTGCTCCCAGGCTCAGGTCCCAGTGTGGGGCCCGCTCCCAGTCCCTGCGGAGCCTGGGAGGGGACCGCACCCACGTGTACCTGCAGAGAGTGGGGCAGTGCTCAGAGGAGAGGGAAGAGGGCTCCAGTTAATCCCACCCAGTTCATTATTAGGCCAGAGCAGCTCAGCCTGGAGATCCGCCTTTACCAAGTGAGCTCCAGTGAATTGCATCCCAGAATAGGTTTTGAAAGATTACCGGTGCCTCCAGCCCATCTGCTGCTCCAGCCTCCCCAGCAGCTCGCCTTGGAGAGCGCCCAGCTGTGCCGGGGCCCTGGGAGGAGGTGCAGACCCAGCCAGGGCCTGCTGGGACTGCTGGCACTGGGGGAGGCAGAGCCCACAGGGCTGGGCTTGGACCAGTGCCACGTCCCAAAGCCTGTGGAGTGCCTGCAGAGTGACATAGTGAACTCCCTGGCTCTCTTGGCTGGGAGATTCCTCCTGGTGCTTGCTCAGGGTTTGCCTGCCTTCCCAGTAATTAAAAGTTTGTAACTAATTACCAGCTGCCCTGCTCATACTTGGTAGTAGTGCTTTCCCCCAGTGCTGGGAGTCTCCTCTCACAGCAGGGAATGATGCCAAATCTGCTTGAATATGCGTGTGCTGTGCCCGCTGCGGGTGCGGAGGCTGCTGCGGGGATTTCGCGCCTGCTCCTCCTGGAGAGCTGTTCCTGTTCTGTCCTCTTGTGCCCTGCGTGGAGAGCAGCTTTGGGGAGATGCTGCAGAGAGGGGCTGGGCTCATGTTTGCACAGCAGGTTTAGCCTCAGCCTTTCTTTACTTGCCTCTTTCCTGATGGCACAGCGAGGGGAAGACATTGAGCCAAGTTACAGGCAGGTCTCCTTGCATGTTTAGACCCAATCCAGAGCGCGTCACTTCCTCATCACCTTCATCTTCCCCTCCATCGCTCCGTGTCTCACCACAGCCCTTCGCAAGGGGATCAGAGCACACGCAGCACCTGACTTTTCTGGGTCAGGCAAAATGCCTTGGCTGCTCTCGATAGGAAAGAGACTTTAAAACTAGCCTGTGGATTTGGGCCTCAGCCACATGGGAATCTCTGGGCTCCAGGTCAGGGCTGGTGCAGAGCCAGGATTCCAGGAATCCCCATCCTCCCTTCCGGGCTGTCCCCATGGCTACCTCCCTGCAGTGGGCTACAGGTCTGCTGGGCTTGCCCAGGACAGAGCTGTGAGATCGTGGTGTTGGCCTGTCTGCTGCCTGCTTTGGCTTGAAAAGCAACAGGAGAGAAAAATCTGCCTCCTTTGCCTGAAAACCCTCTGTTTTGAGGAGCTTTTAGCTGATCCTGGGGGGAGAGGAACTGTCTCCATTGACACACCTGCAGTGGTTGTGCCCTGCTAACACACATTGTTTGGTCTTCTAAAAATACTTCCTTTATTGTTATTACCAGGACAAAGGTACGGCAGGAGCTGCCCTAATTTGTGTCTCCTTAGGCTGCATTAAAGGCTGGCTGAACAGGCTTTGAGGTCCTTCCCAGCAAACCTGTAAGCTACACCACCAGCAGAACTGTTGAAAGGTGTGAGGTCAGGCTCTGGTTGTACTCATCCTGGAGAACCTGAGAGAGAAATAAAAAGATGTGTTAAGGAGACTGTGAGCCTGGTTCTCCGCCAGGTGTGGGGTTTGCTTTTGAGCTCAGTGCTTGCCAGCAGTGAGGGAATAGGAGCATCCGTGTGGGCTCCATGTGGCTGGTATTTTCAGAAGCGTGTGTGGGATTTAAATTCCGAGTGGTGAAACTTTAACTTCAGAAAATGGACAAGTCTGTATGTGGTCTTACAGATTTCACCTAATTTTGCCTCTTCTATGCATACGGTAAGCCTGGCCCTGGGCTGGGAGACCAGGTCTCTCACTGTGCAGTGCTACACTGGCTTAAAAACTCATAGAACAGGCTGTGGAATAGTTGATCCCCCTCTGGTTCTACCATCCACCATCTCCTCTAGGTCAGGAGCTCTTGGTGTGGTGTGTGTTGCTTGGAAGCTCATCAGTACTTAGACTTTTTCTTTCCTTCTAAGCATTTCAGTTTTGGGGGCTTATCAGTTTTCCCTCGGAAAGCAGAAAGCCTTCAAGTAGAGCAATACTTCATGTGCCAGCTCTTGTCCTTCCCTTTCTGCCTGAATTTGGCCGGTTTAAATGTAGCTGAATGCATTTTACACCAGCATAACTGGCAGTATAAACTAATGAGCTGTGGACATGGGAGTGACCAGATTAGTGTAGATTATTCTGGTCGTTGTTCTAACTATATTTCTTTTTCTTTTCTCCGGCTTTAGACTTTAAAGAGGAAGGAAAAAGAATATGAACACGAGATGGAGCGGCTGGCGAGAGAGAAGATCGCTACCCAGCAGCGGCTGGCCGAGCTGAAGAACGAGTTGAGCCAGTGGATGGATGTCTTGG
This sequence comes from Hirundo rustica, assembly GCF_015227805.2. NCBI lineage: Eukaryota > Metazoa > Chordata > Aves > Passeriformes > Hirundinidae > Hirundo > Hirundo rustica. The sequence continues at coordinate 477,755 of NC_053468.1, forward strand.
AGATTGACAGAATTATTCGACAGACAGTTCAGCCAGAGGATGACCAGGCATCTACCTCGACAGCATCAGGTACCCATAATTTTTTTGTTTTTTTCGTAGTCATCATTGACACAGTTACATTGGGGTGGGGGGGTCTTCATTTAGCAGCATCAAGTGCTCTTTGCATTCAGAATAAAGTAAAAGGTTTGGGAGTGTTTGTAATGATTGATGTTGTTAATAACACACTGCTGCTCACGTGAAGTAAACCAAAACTTGTGCATCAGTGTCAGGTAGATACAAAGTGGAGGTTTGCACATCCAGCCTCGTTGTGGAGATAAATCTCTGCTCTCCAAACTTAGCTTTTTTCTTGCACAGCTCTGCAGCCCTGCTTGTTAGAAGTGGGCATCCTGGTGTATTTGTGTGGATGTGGGAGGGTGTTCAGCACATACAGAAGAAGGATTTGGTACAGGGAGAATCACCAGAGCATTTGAACAACTTAATGAGCCTTTACATTGCGTGAGGAGGACTCACAGTGAAGATGAAATGACACTAATGGATCTCTGATGGGCGGTTCCAGTGAGAAGTTTCTGTGAGATGGGAGAGTGCATGCTTCTCTCCACACCCGGTATCTGCAGCAGGAAGAGTAGGCAATCTGTGGATGTAGAGCTTTCCAGAGACACGGAGGCTGTAGCAGTGCATAACCATTGACAGCAGTTCCTTCAAGTCAGCATTTGCTCTTGGCATGCCAGGCAGACGGTAGCGCAAGTTCTGGGAAAGGAAAACCTGAGTTTGTTCAGGCTCATCACCTCTGATCGTAGGAGCAGGCTCCAGTGTAGTCTGATGGAAGTTGGGAGTAGCAGTGCTTGGTCCTTACAAGTACCAGCTGTTCCCTCTGCCGAAAGTGACCGCATCAAGTTGCTGCTACCCAGAGCTTATGAAGGGGAAGTGACTTCCCTGGTGTTCCTGCTGCTTCTGTATCTTCTGAGATTTTTATTCTTTGCTGCCTGGCTGGCACTAGAGCAGGCAGTGCAGGGTGCCAGTCTTGTCTTCCTGATCTCAGGGCTAGTGTGTTCCTGTTCTGCTTCCTTAGTTCCTGGACTGGACAAGAGTCCATTTTCCAGAACCAGACGAGAGACTTGATGCCATGTTTCTCCATGGCTATTTCCTTCCTGCTCTGGGAGCAGAAGGAGTGGTGCCGACTGGTGGAACAACTGCCAGGAAAGAAAACCCTGTTCCTTTTCCCAGAAGGAGCTCACTTCAGCCCAGACAGCTCAGCCAGGTGCTTTCTGTCAGCCTCTGCTCATGGTGCTCCCCTTGCCTGCCCAGTGAGACCTCTCAGCCTGTTGGGAGCACCCTGCTCTAGCTGGCTCTTTGAGCTGTCACACCTGCCTGGCTCTGGGTCCTCGGCCCACGGGCAGCGAGGACAGGGCCATGCCATGCCACTTGTGCCGTGCCATTGTGCCACCAGCACGTGGCTCCAGTGACGCCTCCCGCACGTCTCTTCTGCCGGTGCTGCCTTTTAGGGAGACTCATTCATCCAGTTCATGCTCTGCTTGCTGTTTTATGGGAGTTTCTTCCATTCGTGTTTTCCAGAGGGGGAAGACAACATGGATGAAGATATGGAAGACGACAGGCCAATGAACTCATTACCAAAACTCACCCAGCGCCAGCACCCAGAGCTGCTGAAAGCCGTCCCCCCCAACGCTGCTCCCCCTCTCCCCACGGTCCTGCCCCCACACGTGTCCATCCAGCAGAAGCCCCATGCCCAGCCCTCCCTCCAGACGCAAGCACTGGTCCCGCCGCAGGCGATTGTCCCCGCACAGACTCACATCGTGGCGGCCTCGACCGTGCAATCGACTGTTATCGCCCACACGGCCACCACCCACGCCTCCGTCATCCAGACTGTCAACCACGTCATTCAGGGTCCGCAGACCAAGCACATCGCTCACATCGCACCTTCCACGTCCAGCCCCGTGCAACTCACCACCGCTGCTCAGCCCATCGGCCACATCACTGTGCACCCGGCCACCATCAACCACATGGCGCACCTGGGCCCGCAGCTGCCCATCTACCCCCAGCCCGTGGCCGTCAGCCAGCCCGTGGTGAGCCACATCGCTCACACCATCTCGCACCAGCAGGTGAACGGCACCGCGGGCCTGGGCCAGCCGGCCGTGATGGCCAAGCCGGCCGTGGGAGCCCAGGTCGTCCATCACCCGCAGCTGGTGGGGCAGACGGTCCTAAACCCCGTGACTATGGTGACCATGCCG